>NC_068380.1:11469958-11837458 GCF_023724105.1 Carassius gibelio | reverse complement strand
AATACTTTCTGAGTGAATGGCATTTTTAATCCATCAACAGAGCGGCTCGAGATTAAATGGAAAACATCAACAGTCATTAATCTGAAAGGATTGACTGTCTGATTTCTCCCATGGTGGCTGGTTTTCAGATAACACCCACACCTCTGACTGACGCCACGGCTCCAAACTTGCACCAACACAGCAGGCACAAGTGAAGCTGGACTTTTTAATCATGGAATTTCTTTTGTATATGGGAGAATACATGCTGTTACTTGTGTGCAAGGGAAATTAAAGACAGAGAAACCTGTTTGTATATTTATGATCTTTGTGACAGAGTAGCTTTTTGGTTGATGACCTGGGCTGACATGATAAATATTGCTTGCTCGCTCCCATGTAGAGGTACCCAGAACTTACTGGCACTAAAAAAAGGGGGAATTTTTTTAACCAGATCATGAGGGGCAGCCAACTGAAATCCTAAATGCATATCCACTGCAATTTCCTGACATACTTAGCAGGCTAATATCATCTGTCAAAGGTGTCCAGTAGATAGGTATAGCGCTGTGGGAAACTCTACAGCAAACCAGGATTAGTTCCACTCTGCAATGCCATTTATTCCAGTTAAATTCTATCAAATTCAGTCATACTAGTTAGCTGGAGAAATGAATTTCCAAATTCCCTTACAGTATATCAGCTGTGCAATAACCAAACATATGGAGCGCTCCCACACAGCACAAACAGTGAAGCGTAATTAAAGTTTCCTGATGATTGCATTAATTAATCTTTACATAAAGTGCAATAAGATGCCATGTCCAGTCCACTCGGCTCAGATGGAGCCTTCAGGCACCGTCCTCTTACTGTGTCTAGTTATGTAATATAGCATGTCACTGCAATTGCAGAGAGGGAGAGGTAATCATGCCACAGGAAACATGACTCAACAGAATGCTGTCAGGATACCGCAGGGCACAGGAGAGAGAGAGAGGGATTCAAAACAGAGAGAAAGATCTTGCTCTACCTATGTCTTGTAGTCGTCATTACACAGATTTGGGAATTTAGTGTTCCACTGTTTTAACTTTGACATTCATAAACTAGTGTCACCCTAGATTCATTTCTTTTGCTCAGTGGTTTCTCTTTTATACACTTTTTTTGGGCTTCAAATCTCTACCCCCATTCACTGCCATTATAAAGCTGGGAAGAGCCAGGACATTTTTAATTTAACTCGGATTGTACTCATCTGAAAGAAGACAGTCATACACACCTAGGATGGCTTGAGGGCAAGCAAATCATGCATCATGCATGCAATTTTCATTTTTGGGTGAACTATCCCTTTAACTGGACCTCATTCTGACAGTAGACTATGAATAGCTCATTTGCATATCCTAATCATTTCTTTCTATCTTTCTCTCTCACTCTCTGTACTGTACTGATGGAATGCATGGATAGCTCAGTACATGAGATGGGTTAGAAATAATCTGATCCCTAAAATAACTAATGTTTATTTGTGTGTGTATGTTTTCAGAGGAGATGCTTAAGAACACTTAATGCCTTAAGCATATAAACAATGCCAACAAAGAGGTCAAATATTTCTCCATTTAATAAAGCACTTGCCATATGTAAAGTGGAGTGTGAGTCACCCTGCGGATCAGCCTTTTGCGCTTCAGTTGAAAAACTCACTTATACAGTATATGTTTATCAGTTCAGGAGTATAAATTATGCAGAAGTGTCCTCAATAGTTTTCTGAATAGTGAGTACAGGAGCAGACCCCTCCTGTACTCTGAGAGAATTCAGAGGGGCAACGGTTCTGGAGGGTTCTGACACATCCATCAAAAAAAAAAAAAAAAAAAAAATAACTAATAATAAAAGCAGAGGAAATATGGAATAATAAAACTACTTAAGGCATTACAAGATACATCGATTAGTATGCTGCTCAATGCAAACACTCAGTTTATCTTTGGATTTAAAGTGTGTAATATTTATTTATATTTATTTATTTTCTGCTTTTGCAGTTTAATATGCAGACACAGCTTTAAGTAAGCCATTATAGTGTGCTTGTGGTGCTTTCAAAAAACCTTGTACATCAATTTCTGGCTCAACCAATGGCGTGAGTTTGGGTCGGGACTAGCTGAAAGAATCTTTATTTCTGCAATTCCATTTGATCACAGGTGATCACATATGACGAAACTGAAAAAGTGACAGATCTTTACTTCTGTATTGTGACTTACATCCAAGAAAGAAAAAAAAAACATTATCCAAAATGAAAAAAGTTAATTAGGGTGGGGAGTTGGTTCTATCTATTGGTTGTTGATTAGATGGAGGCGGGGTTTAAACAGACAAGATGATATCACAGAGGAGACTGAACGCAAGATCATGCTATGATGTTTTGATGAAACATTTTAAAAACTTAAATTAAACATGCATGGATGACTAATTTTCAATACAAACTTTTAAAAAAAAAACATTATGTTTGTATTGTTTATGTTTCATTAATTTGTTATTCCTAAGAAGAAATGCCTTTGTAATCTTTCGTCCAAATCAAAATTCATTGAAATGAGTTTCTATTCCAGTGACATCTTGTAGACAGTAATCTATTATAATATATTAACCGAAAGCTATTCAGAGAATATTATTACAAAACTCTCTTTCAGGTCTGGCTTCATTTTTCTAGTAGTGCAATTCCAATCCAACCAATTCTCATAGGTGCTGCACTTTTTCCCTATTGAATAACAAATTAAGTTGGAAATACATCACATTATGCAAGTAAAACTGTTACGAATGTGGTTTCATGTTGACAGCTGGGAGTCAGCATGTTTATGAAATATTATTTAAGTTAAGTATGGCCAATTGCTTTGATTTAGTATGCCTTTAGCTCAAACTGTAGAGCATGGCACTACTTATGTCAAGGTTCATCTCCCAGGGAATGCATGAACTAATGTTTACTTTGCATTCTTAAAAGCATATGCCAAATGCATAAATGTAATGAATTAGCAAAGGAGTTGAGCTACCAAACTGTACTCAACAGTATGTTCATGCTGTGTGTGGCAGCATTTTTTCAAGCTCTTTTGACCCTTCATTAATTCCTCCTTCCCCCATTTCTCTCCGACTCCCTCTTACTCAGAAACACTTTCATAATGAAGGAACAATAGTCAATAGTATCTGAAACCAAGCCAAGAAAGACTAATTCTCCCTAATACCCCTTACACTAACAGAAATAACACAACACACTCATCTCTTGGGAATAATTCAGATTCAAAATAAACCCCAAACAAGCCTGCAGATAAGTAAGATGACTTGAGAATGCTTTCAAATGATTGTTTTGTAGAGGATGTGCACGTTGTCATGCTCATTTCATCGCATTATAGCATGCTTGATCACATCAAACACACACATGCATTATGCAAACACATCCATGCACTGCTCAACATTTCCTTAACTATCCTGGCAAACTGACAATTGTGCAAGAGATATTCAAATAAAAACTAACAGAAATCCACGTGTGTTCTTCACATCACACCTCCTTCCATCCTAAGGCTAAAAAAAATTAACATTTTTAGCACTAACAAGTTCAGACATTGATCTCTTTTGTCCATGTCAAGCAAACTACTTCTGCATATTAAACTTTGCTATACATTTCTGTTTAAAGTCAGTGCGATCACATAGGCATAATGTCATTTATACTTCATTCTCATGCTTGAATTTTCTAGAAATATTAACACTCAAGAATAATAGAGGGAAAAAATCTAAAGCCATCTGCCAAAGAAAGCTAAAATAACATCTGCCACCATTCACTGGGACTGATTTCAATAGACTTCAGGAAGCAGAATTGTTTCCCTTTTGAATAAGAACAAAGATAGTGTACATACTGTAGGTACAAGCAGACACAAGAATCAGCAAAGGCTTTTAAATAGAAACTGCTCAGTCTTTGTATTATGATTATGAATGTCACATCAAACTATCGACTGGAATGCCTGCTTGGGTCTCTATGAAGCAGGTTGAATGAGCTAAACTGGTTCTATTGACTGTAATAATGACATCACAAACATATCACACCCAGCAGACGAAACACACATCACAAGGGAACTGCTCTCTCCTGTTCACATGCACAGACAAAAACACGTAAGAATACCCTGAAGGGGGAGGTTAGGTCACACAGGCAGCTATAGCTACACAGTAAGGGTTGTATGTCACTGGCAAGGCATTTAATGTGATCCTACAAAGGGAAAGAGGACAAGAATACACACACACAAACATACATGAACAATGGCCATGGATAGCAATTCACGTCACTACTCTAAAGCAGAGACATCTGTCAGTTGAGCTGCCCTTCCATCCATCGTAATCTCAGACCAAAGGACGTCAAACACCATTTGTGAGCATGACAATCTCTGTTTGACCTATCAGTACCAATCAAGGGAAGTTTTACAGTCAAACCTAATGTAAAATCATTCTGAAAAAAAGCATTTCATTTGGCTTTATCACAAAAACAAAAATAAAAATCACTCATGATTTTTTTTTTTTTTGAATGCACTCTAGTCTTATTTATTTTTTCTCAGGAGTCTCTACGTCTATGCCAGCTGTGAGTTATCCTTCTTTGTACAAGAATAGTTATTCTTTGAAAATTCTTTCTTCAACACACACGCACACATAATGGCATGTAATTGCCATTCACTTGTTCACGTGGTTCTTACAGATTTTATTGGACCATAGTACAGTGTTAGCACATATGGATCTAAAATATGTTAAATCTAAAATCTAAAAATATCTAAAATCTTGTTCCTCTAAAAGTACATCAACAGCTGGATCCGAATGGAAAGTACAGAAATAACTCCAATAGCAAACTGTGACTCTTAATGTCTGTGAAATCGTTGAGCAAAAAATGTGTCATCTATTGAATGTTTAATTATAAGAAATTGCCTGTGTGAAAGCATTATCACAGATGCGATCTTTATACCTCAGTCCTATCTTTTCTTCCTTTTTTTTTCATTTAAAAAGCTAAAATAAAATATGAATATATTATATCAAATATTGATTTTAAACAAATATTAATTGAAAGATCTTTCTCTAAACAAAAAGAATCAGTGTTGCTTTGGCAACTAACTGAAAATAACATGAAGTTCTAATTTTACTAAAATTGAAATAAAACTAAATTAAAGCTTAAAAAAATGTAAACTTCTAAAAATGCCAAAAAGAACATTATAAAATTACAATAATTAAGCTAAAATTAAAATATGTTATATATATTAAATATATAAGCTAATATAGAATGTATTTAAATTAGCTTTTTGTATTATATATATATATATATATATATTTATATATATATATATATATTTATATATATATATATATATATATATATATATATATATATATATATATATATATATATATATATATATATATATATATATATATATATATATATATATATATATATATATATATATATATATATATATATATATATATGAAGGTTAACCAACAAGCATTTCCCTCTTGGGAACCATCAGTGCTAATTAAAATAATTACAGACAGCACACATTTATAGCACATCAACAGCTGTAATTTAGTAACATCTACAAAACAATATTATAATGAGTCACCTGTCATGCCCCTGACTGTGCTGTTATTTTGTCATTATTACATTATTTATGGCTGCCTGCTTGGATGATTACAATGACTATAACCGTAACATCATGTCACTATAATAGGGTACAGCATTTAAGTCATGAAATGGTGAAAAACAAAATGATTTTATTCCAGAATACATCAGATGATCAGTTGCTGGATCATTAAGATGTATCACACACCTTTAATCTACAGACAGTTCAATTCCTATCATTGCTAAGAGACAGAATACAGCTGTCACACCAAACACACTCATCATGATTTGACTCATGAATTCAATATGAAGCCATCCATTTAAAATCTTAATGTTTCCCCTGTGTGACTCGGATCAATGCAAAGTACAGGTTGCAAAGCACACATGTCACAGGTGACAGCTAACATACTTGTGCACACACACACACCCATCTTACATCTATACATTTCTCAGCACACAAGCACTATTGTTTTACATAAGCACTGAGATCCTGTCGGGTGTTTGTTGATCATGTCTGGTCACTCGTGTGTGTGTTTGTGCATGCGTGTGTCAGAGATGCCCAGCTGGCTGAAAGGGAGAGGCCAGACACTGCAGTGAATTATTCATCACAGAAAGACCTTCTCAAAGCTACATGAATGACACTGTGATTAAACCCACAAAGGCATACAAGATGAATGGAGAGGTAAACGAAGAGAATGAAAGCCATGGTGGCACGAAGGAGAAAGAATGAGGGATAAAAGGGGAGCTCCCCGATGCCATACTCACGTGGGCTCTTGCAGCTGACAGAAATAGAGAGATGAAAAAGGAAAAAGAAAGATATGGACAGGTCTCAGCAAAGCATCCAAGCACAGACCCGTCCAGTCTTACAGCCCCTCATCCCAAAGGAGACGGAGATTAAAGGAGAAAATCCAGAAAGCAGGAAAGACAAGCAGACAGGAGAGAAGCAGCAGCAGGGCGTGAGCAAGCGAGGGTGTATAATGTGTGTGTGAGAGAAGGGAGAGAGACTGTGATGAGGAAGGAAGGGAAGGGTGGATAGTGGAAGGGTATTGGCTGAAGGGAAGGGAGGTGGGGTTGTGCTCAGCCTATGCTCTGAGTGAAGGTGCAAGGCAACAGAAAAATGGCAGAGAAAGAACACATCCTTTAGATACAGAGGATTCTCTCTTACTCTATCGTAAAGTATTGCACTGTACCACATACACTGCAAAAAAACAAAAACAAAAAAAACGTATTTTTGTCTTGTAAATATCTAAACATACTTAAAGTCAGCATGAATCTGAAATGTATTTTGTTAATGCATGTTTCTGATCTTACTGTGAATCATGCATTGGTACATGTTATTATATTTCAATTAAATGTAATGACTTCTCCCTGTGGAACAACTTTCATTTTCTGCTGATGCCACTCAGGCCGCACAGGCCATTGGATTATGATAACACTTATAGCCGAATAGTTAATTAGATTTTTCAGCAAACTGAACATTTGATCTGACACATTCTGAGAAAAAAAAACACAGTTTTTATGATTACATAATTTTATGATTACATAATAATAAGTCAATTTGGTACTCAACAAACATTTGTTATTATTATCAGTGCTGAAAACAGTTGTGCTGATTAATTTTTTTTTGTGGAAACCATGATTTTTAGGAATTTGTGATGAATAGAAAGGTTAAAAGAACAGCATTTATTTGGAATAGAAATCGTTTGTAACATTAAAAAAGTCTTCACTTTCACTTTTGATCAATTGAATGAATCCCTGTTGAATAAAAGTATTAAGAATTTCTTTAAAAAAAATCTTTTAGCACAACACATTCAGAATTATATATAACTCATGTATGTCATTTATGAAGTATTATATTTATGCATAAAAACTTCTAAATGGGCAAATCAAATACATTTCTATTTAAATTATCAAAAAAAAAGAAAAAGAAAAACTATATTCAAGTTTTATTCCTAATGTAGAAGTCTTTACACAGGATGTTTTTAGAATAGATATTTTTACTGGAAAACAAAACAAAAATACTAAATACTTATTAAAACTTTTTGCAGTAAGCAGCAGAACACACACACACACGCACACTAATAGATGTCACATGTTCATGATCTGAAAGAGAAAGAACTAGAGTTTAAATCTGAGAGGCAAAAAATAAAACCAATGACTATCCTGTGTGACGAAATTGCATGATGGCATTCTTTTTTTTTTTTTTACAGGCGCATGGCCATTACAAGCCCATTTGTTCAGTTTCTCAGTACACTGTAAGGGAGAGGGCTTGTTTGTATTCACAATCAGGAGAAATAATGGGGAAAAAAGAGATAGCACGAAACAACATGATAGGAGAAAAATCAAGGGGACAAGATAATGACTGAGTAACTGCATGAGACCTAATGAAGATTAATGACTACAGAGGCAAAGAGAGAGAGAGAGAGAGAGAGAGAGAGAGAGAGACTGACTATAACTGTAGATATTCACTACACAGGACATATAATAAAACCTAACAGAGCAGAATGGAAAAAAAAAATAAATAGTGCTGAAATTCCAGCTTGGGCAACACGAGTCACTTAAGTCACATCAGTCTTCCAAGACAAGCTAAAAATATCCTTTATGTCAAGCCAAGGAGAAAAACACATGGTGACATCTAGGGACTACCAAGTACCAACATAAGGGTTAGAATAGGTGGACACAAATTGCTGGGGGCGTGGCTTAATTTAATAAAAGTGACAACTGCATCCATGCTAAAGTGGGTGGGCCAGGCCTGATCTCATTCTTTGATTTGATTGCATGAGAGAGCGATGTTACCATGGAGACTGCATCCAGTGGAGCAGAATCCAGATGGCAGAGTGCCTCATTCCCCCTCCTCCTCCTCATCCCTCTCTTTCTCTCTCTCTCTTTGCTCGGCAGCTTGGAGTAGATTCATACAGGAAGAGTACAGACCTGCAGGGCCTATATTGTAAATTGCATGGGACTGCAACACAACGCCAGCACTCAGCACTGTGTGAGAGTGTGCATCTGTGCTCTGTTAGTGGTACTCTTCTTCAGGAGGCCTGAGGCAGGTGATGCTGCCGACTTTATTTTTATGAACAAATTTAATTTTCACCATATCTCAATTAATATATTGTGTTTGATAGCATTGTGTGGTGGAAATGACATTGCAAATATATTTATTTATTTTCACACATTACATGTCTTAAATTTCACATATCCATGGTAACCAAGTATACTAACTTTTGAAGAAAGTTTGTTATTGGAAATTACAGCAATTTGCATAAATATAATCATTTTTAAACTATTAAAAGAAAAAAGAAAAGTGCATATTTTAATAATTTTAATGATTTATTATGAGTTTAAAATGAAACTGTATTTTATGATGGATTTTCATAGTAGATTGTGGTTAAGAAAGTATTTATATCTAAAACTGGGCGCAGCAGGTAAAATCAAATCTTTAAATAAATGTAATTTGAAAGTATAATAAATTAAAAATAAATAAATGATGAAGGCCTAATTAAAAAAAAAATCTAAAAAAAGTTTTATAACAGAAATAAAAGTTGAAATCAATCGATGAGACAAAAAAGTGCACATACTTAAAGAAAATCAAATATTGATATATTTACTGTATAATATTTGTCCACCACAAACATATTCTAAAACCTTTTCCTTTCCTTTTTCTCATTAACCATCTAGAATAATGGTTCTTAACAAGTGGACAGGGTCCCCATTAGGGGCCTCAGCTAAACTCCAGGGGGCTCCAAAAAGCCTTATATAAAATATAAATTATAATAATAAATATAAATAATTTACATTTAGTTATATTTACATAATCCTCATATAATGCTTATATAAGACACTTTAAAATAAACATGTACAATGATAAACTGATAATTTTTATTTCAAAAGAAGTACCAGAAGAACATATGAGAACCTCCAAATACTGTCCTGGTCAAAGTGGGGCCTTTTAGAGTAAAGAAGTTTATGTTAAGCTCAGTAAACAAACACTTACATGTCTGATGTCTGTGATACTCATCAGCATTTATCAGGGTCTTTTATTATATCCAGTATCCTCATACAGTATGTGCAAACAGGGAATACCATTGCTTAATTAATAACTGCCTGGTATTAATGAACTTTAATATTCATTAGAGTTAAAAAGAGATTTAACTCCCAGTTGCCACTGTCTTCATGAGTTCATTGTACTGAGAATAAACCAAAGGGATTAAAAAACATTTTAAAGCTCAGTTCTTAATCAGATATGCTTTGTTTTCTTTCCTCTATAGAATGCTTCATCAATATGCTAAAGATTTTGATAAACTGAGAGATAGCAGGATGTATATTTAATGTGTGTGTTTGTGTGTGTGCATGAGCAATGCTATTTTGTTCTTAGGTACTAAGAAAATTATTTGCATTTAATACATCTAGGGGACATAGTCGGATATCTTAAATGGACACATATCTTGAGTGGCCATTATGACTGGATGCGATAGACGCATCCTGATTTGATGAACGTATAAATGTTGAGTCATGGTTTTCCTCTTTGTCACACTCAATAGCCAACATAAGACTGTTGAAGAAAGAAATATTCAAAAGACTTTCTGCCTCTTGGCTTATTGAAACAGAACATTGCTGCGACAGCTTCTCAACATCTCTTTTAAATCCTAAACCCATTCATTGTGACGCTCAAGGTTGAATGATATTGAATGTAAGTCATTTGGTCACCATTGTTAGTACATCTTTAGTGTTAGTGTTTTGATCTGTGTTGGAGGTCAAATACAGGTAATATCCAGCTTTACTCATGACTCATGTAATAATCGGTGAATGACTTCACAGGGTCACATCTATTTTCACACGTTTCCGGCAAACATGGACCCGGAAATGCTATCAGTTGCAACCTTACTCAGCTTCCTCGCATGCATACCTAAAGGACCATGGATTCGTGCTGAGCCACAAACAGAAGTCTTATTGACAAAAGCAAATTGTGATAATCGCAATTACAGGTTTGAATCCCAAAATGCAACGTTTTATCCACTGGAGGATTCCCAACACAAACAATCATAATGGAGTTAACCAACTCACCACAACATTTTGCTGCTTTCAGTGATCAAGCTGAATTAGAGTGTGGCATCATTCCAACTGATCTATTAAGGACAAAACATAATAAAAGTTAATAAATCGCTCTTAACACAGGACATGACAATACATATAGGCTTTGGAAATGAGTGGTTAACTAGCGGTTCCACGAGTATAAAAATAACGAAATAGTGAAAGGAGTCAACTTAACTTTTTGTTATTTAATCTAGGTTTTCCCCATTTCCTCACACGCAGTACGCAGTCAAAATTGACTAAACGATAGCGACATCTGCCGGTCACTTTGATAACACAAATAATGACTTGGTGTGGGAAAAGCCCAACTGAGCGCACTAAGAAAACATTTCATTACAAACGTAAACAGAAATGTACTATTTAATTGTTTAACAACCCAAAGGCAATCCTTGTATAACTCGCTCTACTGCTTTTCTTGCTTACTATGAGACATAAGGCTATTCCATGTTAATGAGTTCATACTCCGTCACAATATCAATACATTCAAGCTATTTTAAATATATTATAATAATTTGAAGTAAGCACACACACTGTTGGCTGGTCCACATAATGTAGATTGGGACGTTAGGCATACTAACAAACTCAAATATTGCTGAGTAAAATCTTAAACTTGCTAATAATCTAATATAATGCATAATAATTTTAAATGATTTCAAGATTCATGCAATATGCAAACCTTTCTCTCCATTTCTAATATTAAATTAAAGTATTGTCAAATAAATAGTGTAGTCCTACTTACTTTAGATGGCTCAAAAATATCACACGTTTGTAGTGTTCAGACTCCAGATGTGCGTTTTGCAAAAAGGGGAGTGTTGAGTCCCCAACAAAGTGATCCTGTCCTCCTTTCCTTCTCTAAAGCTCGGGTTTCTTCCCTGTGTTTCTTTTTTCCTTTCTATCCTCTCTCTCTTTCTCTCCCTCTCTCGCACAAACATAAATGCACACTAATCATGCCTTTTCCACACAACATGCTTTACTTTGTGATAAAAACAGATTGCATAGAAAATCATACTATTATTAACTAGTTGTCTTAATGGTGGGATACTCTAACAGAACAAATAATTTTTTATATTTAAGATTATATTTATTGTAACTTTCTAGTGGAAATAGGTTCTTAAACAGTCTAAAAATATGTGAGAAGAACCTGGAAAATGTTCTAGTTTCAGGAACAAAATCAGCCTTGATAGTGAGAGCGCTGAGGACTGGATGAAAGAAGAGTCTGTGTTCTGGTTTTTTCCAGGGGGTATTATTTCACCGAGACACCAGCCAAGTGAGATCATGTACCGTAAACATACACCATCACCAAGACAACATGGCAAATTCTCCTTTTTCCATCTTGATGAGCACGAGCAGTCAAAGAGAATGTGTTAAATTCAGACTGCAGCAGAAATCATATAGAAAGGAAACACAGATACATAGGCCTACATACATATATATATATCATACCACATTATTGAATAGTGACATCAACACCATGGCCGTCCTATAGGCTAATCGTCAGGTTGGCCAGACTGACAGTCCCTCATGCTTCAGTGGAAACTTCTTCTTGCTTTCTGTCATTCCTAACTGAATAGTTGTAGTCCAGATACCTTTTGTCTTAATTTTGAACAGTGCGAAAACTGTTTCAGCATTTAAACCCATAACAAACCTCCATCTGTGAAAAGTTTTGCTTGAAATGAGCATTTGTACTACATCTCTACAGTACAGAGGCCTTCAGCTCAGAACTTTTGCTTTAATAAGCACTCCCATGTTACAAAACGCCTCACCATTGTTTCAAGAAAACCACAGTGCATTAAATAAGGCTTCAATGTCAAATTTTTTTGGGGCTGTTGTATATGTAAGCCTATTAAAAAAAGACACGCGTTACAAATGCTTCATAAGGTGGGGTCCACACTTTATTGCATAACACTGAGACAGACCTTAAAGGACAAAGAACAACAATAAGACATTCCAGTCCCTGAAATTCAATGTCTTGAACCAATGAAAGCATCTTTTTAGAAATAACTGAACTAAAAACTAGCATCAGCTAGTTTAAAGCATCAGCATGCATCACCGTAGATTTACATAAGAGCTCAAAAGGCATCAGGAGTGCTGTAAGACAAGTTCCCTTTTGTCTACATTCATCATATCCTTCATGTCAAAGTAAAATCCTTGAAGAACATTCCATGCCATCTTAACCAACAGATCCTGCACGGTTTCTTTCCCCAAAGCGTCGAAAGAAAGATACAAGTCCTGAGCTTTCCGTTCTCTTATCTGGAGGAAGCGCCTGTCCACTGCGTCTCTGAAAGGTCTGTCCCAGTTTGAAGTTAGGAGCCAAGTCTTTTTCATCACCAAGTGATGCAGACCTTATAAATGTCCCCTGTGCTGGAATTCGCTTTGAGGGACAGTCTGGTAATGAGGATGAAGTCCCCACACCTGCATTATGGGAGAATGAGGGTTTGTCCCGTACAGGAGTGTCAGGAAATGCCCAAACCCCATCATCAAGGATGTCCACCCTGGAGAAGGAGTAGGAATGTCTGTGGTGTGGTGTGTTACAGGGAGAGATATTAGGGCTGAGGATGGTCCACGGTGAGCCTAGACTTCCCAGTGCATCCTGCAAGGCCAGATCTACCTCTTTTATATTCCTCTTTAGAGTAGCGGAGGTGCACACGGCAGGGCCTTGGGAACGATCAGGTGTAGCCGTTCCATTCAGACCAGCAACGCAATCCTGAAAGTGGTAGCTCTTGCTCGAGAGCTCGGGTATTTTGTCTTCTTCTTCTATTTTCTTGTTGTCCTCCTCCACTCTTGGTTCTCTTTTATCCATGTCTCCAATCACCTCAACTTCTTTATTCACCTCTCCATCTTCAAACTCTTTTTTAGTTGAGATGTTGCTACACCCAACTTCTTTGAGGTCGTCGCTTTCTGGAATAAGTTCATCATCAATGCACTGTGCTCTTTTTGATGCGGCACGTACCCGCTGAATGTCATTAACGGTGCTGGGTGGAACCTCCTCCTTCAGGCAGGTGTTCTCTGGTTCTTCCAACTTTGAGAATTTTTCCTGGTTGGTTTCCACAGGGCTGTCCAGATCCCCTCTGCCCTCACGCTCCTCAACCTGAGGGCGGATGTTCCTGATGGGGCCGTCCGTGACAGGTGTGAGCCCACCGGGCCTCCTGCGAGAAGGACGTTGGTGGAGAAAGCTGGTCAGGACAGATTCCAGTGCGGAGACTTCATCTGTCACATCCCGACTGGTGAATGTGGAGGTGGATCGGCGCTTGGCTATTCTGTTCAGCATTTCTCTTTCTCTTCGCTGTCGCTTGCGAGTCTCGGCTGCTTCACGCTCACGGTTTTCCTGTAGGACATAAAAGTTGGTGTGGGTGTTTCTTTAACTTTTGCACAGACGTGCGACAGATTAAAAAAATGTTTTTGGGACTGATTCCAATTCTTTTTGTCAAATGTCTGTAAAAATGTCAGTTTATGTTGCAGTTATTGAATCTTAATACAAATATTTAGACGTTACAAATGTATTTTAATTTATTATTGTCTACATTTGTTCAAATGTACTTTGCATATAACAAAATTGATGTTGAAAATGTTTGTTAATGCACCATTTTACCAATAAGTCAATAAGTGTCACTGAAAGGCATGACTGATATGAAATGCAACATTATGTTTGAATAAAATATAGGTAAATGTGTGGTGAAATTGATTTCAATTCATCCTAGGCTAACAAATCCTATCTAAATGTTCATATATAAAACCAAAATACATTTTGTAAGAAAAAAGGAACAGAAATTTGATGCAAGTATTTGAACCGTAACACTATATCTGCTTATAAAGTTTCCTGCATTTTTTACTTTATACGAAAAGAAAATGTACCTGTGTAGCTCTCTCAAACCTCTCACAAAAGGAATGAAAGATAGAGCAACACTCCTCTAGCTTAAACGTGGCTGGGTCTTCACAGAAGTACTCTGCCACAGAGGTACTGATGTTTTCCAGTTCCTGAAGGGAAGCCTCCACGTCTGCAAGCCTAATGTCTGCCATCTGTACAGGAGCAGACATATATTACTCCCAGAATACTGCTAATCCTGGATATTTTTTCAAACCAGCCACCAGACAATACACTGGATTTTCAATGCATTTTCCTTACACGAAGAAATGCTTCCATCTGATGTAGTAAATCAGGCTGTTTACTGGCATCCATCTTTGCTTCCCTAATTTTCTCCAACTCCCTTTGAAAGTCCATCTCCACCTCCTGCTTTTGGATCCTATTTCAGATGAAGCAGAATATTATCTCTCCTAAATGCATCTCCTAAACAATACAAAACCTGTATTATATCTACCTTGCTGCAATCCCAATGTGTTGAAGCTGTTCAGCGACATGCAGCAAAGCTTCGTCAATTTGTTGGGCTTGCTATAATAAACAGAAAATAATAAATGTCAAAAAATTATAGTAATACATTCATGAATCAACATTTAACAAAAAAAACTCCTGGAAAGAGTGATCACTTCATCTACCATGGACACATAGTGCATAAGGTTAATGCCAGGTTTATTTGCTTTAGTGTCCACCAGTTTGAGCAATGATGTCATCCTGAAGCCAATAGCACTCCCTGCGTAGCCACCCTGAACAAGATACAGCCAGAGTCATTTATCTGCTTCAGCTCTAGTTCACATGTTGGAATAGTGTATTAATAACAAACAAAACAGACATTGTGACACTCACAGCATTCATGTAGTTACCAGCCTTCAGCACCAGTCTGATGATTGAATGTAGGTCATCACATGCCAGCAACTCTGTGGGTAGAGAAAGTAAGATTTAAAAATAAATATACAAACAAAACAAATACTTATATTTTGTAAAAAATATATATATGTGTGTGTGTGTGTGTGTGTGTGTGTGTGTGTCCGAATCAGAATCAGAATGATTTTTAATGTTTTAAAGGAGTTTCTTATGCTCATCAAGTTTCTTTGATCAAAAATATTATTACAATGTTAAATAGCATTTTTCTATTTTAACACAACATTTAATTTTCCTGTGATGCAAATAATTACTCCAGTCTTCACTGTCAAATGATACTTCAGAGCTCATTCTAATATACTGATTTATTAACAGTGTTGGAAACTGTTGAACTGCTTATTATTATTATTATTATTATTATTATTATTATTATTGGAAACTGTGAAAAAAATATTTTCTAACAATTTAAGTTTGGGGTCATAATATTTTTTATTCTTTTATTGTTTGAAAGAAATTAAATCTTTTATTCAGCAATGATGTGTTAAATTGATAAGAAGTGACAGCAAAAATTTATATTGTTAGAAACTATTTATATTTTGAATAAATGCTGTTTTTATTCATCGAGAGTCCTGAAAAAAATTATTGCAGTTTCCAAAAAAAAAAATTAATAATATATATGTCTGTATATATATATATATATATATATATATATATATATTTGGCTATTCTAATAATAAATTAGCATATTAGAATGATTTCTAAAAGATCATGCTCCACTTTATACTGGAGTAATGGCTGACGGCAATACAGCTTTGCATCACAGAAATAAATTATATTTTAAAGGATAGTAAAATAGAAAGCATTATTTTATATTGTAATAACACATAATAAAGTAACATTTGAATACATACATTTTTGGTTTAAATATTTTTTATTGTGTGATAACCATTTTATAAAAGCAATAAGGTACTCGAGGCCTGATTGTCTGATACCTTTATTGAATTTTAACATTTCCACAAAATTAGCATATATATATATATATATATATATATATATATATAGTTAATAAGTTTCATAGTTTATACTGTATAACATCCTATGTAAAAAGGAAAAAGTACCATTAGCAGCAGTTGTCATGACAGCAATGGAGTGTTTGATCTCCTCAATAAAGGGAAAAAACTCCTCTCTAAGGAGCAGGCACTTTATCCTCACTTTATACCTGAAAACAAATAAAAGTCAAAGAATTTGTAGCTGCTTCTTAGCCAAATCCCATTCAGTCAGCTGATTAATTAATCAGTCAGCTGATTAACACATTTGAACATGTGGGAAAATACTGTGGAGCACATTTATACAAAACTGCACAGAAAATGGCCCTTCAAACGTGACCAGAAAACACACCCTGGCACTCGAACTAGCATCACCATGAAACGGTCAACCTCGTTTAGTGGAGATAGATCTCCATTGAATGACAGCAGCTTCTTTGTCTGGAACGTGTAAAAACAAGAAAAATATTAAAAACAGTGTTGATCATGGTGCTGATCAATAGAACAGCACAATGAGGTCATATAGAGAAAATCAGTTCACCTCCATGTCATCAGGCAACAGCTTGCTGAGCTCTTTCAGTTTCCCGGAAGAAAGGCACAGATTACCGTGCCTGACAGCCTCCACGATGTCCTTTGGTGGCCTGCAAAGTGCATCAAACACAGATGAGAGAGACGAGATGTTTTTAAATGGCCTACCTGAGAGTTACTTTGTGTGCTCTCAGCAGCTTGTCACACATATTACTTATAATGGACTTAATTGAGTGCTTGAATGTTCTTTGAGACACTCAAATAAATTTAGATTTAGATTTTTATCTGCATGCTTTCATTTCATTTTCTACTGGAAATTACAACCTCAAGTACTGAGAGAGAAAAAACAACTTAATGGTTTTAAATGAAGCACTGCACAAAAACAGGAAATCATGGCTATATATAGATATATAGATTTATTTATGAAAGTGCCGACTGAGAAGACAGACGCAAATGCTTTAGGAACTCAAAGATTCGTTGCCCTGCTATTTGAGGCAATCAAAGAACAAGCTCAGGATCCGTTTAAGAAAAAAAAAAAAGATTTAGAACAATTTAAACAGTCACTTATTTAATTTTATACTGTGTACATTACCTTTTAAATTGTTTTAGCAAAATCCCAATATTCATACTTTTCTTGGAGTTGAGAATTGACACCTAAAAAGACATAAACATACAGTGTCAATTACTCATAAACTGGGAAAGTCTTCTGAAAATATCATGTATTATATATTCAGTAACGGCAACTAAAAACTAAATCTAGGAAGCATGAAGATAAGTACATCATTCTCTGTATAAGAAAAGATGAAAGAAGAATCAAAAAGACATGCCTACATGGTTACGAATAGTTCAACATATGTTCTTAGATAACAACAGTGACAATACCAGAACATAAATCATCTGTCTACTCTTAGGTTTGTGCAATTAACAGTAAAATATAAAAGACGGTGTCTTCCTGAAAATGAATTTTGCAGAGAGCACTGGTAAATATTTATTAGGATTAACAGTGAGATAGAAAATTTAATTAAATGTCACATTTACTTAAAAATTCAGTTTTTTTTTCCTTTTAATGTTTGGAGTCCTAGAGCACAGTATGCTGCGCATTTAAAATAATAATTCTGAAAAATATTGAATGTGCTTATGCAATTTTAAGGGACAATGTGAGTGTGTTCACTAATGTTTAATACCTGGGATTTCCCCACATAATATAAATGTCTTCATTGAGGACATTTGAAGTGTGTCATTTTATTGCCTTTGGGACAAGAAGGTTACACAAGAAGGAAAACAAAACGAGCAAAGCTAGAGATCTTTCAAGACTTGAGAAGTTGTACTTCCACCTCTATGTGTCTCAGAAGAGAGTATGTCCAATACTCAAGCTTTATCAGAGCACCGGTACCGGAGTCACCTCTCCAGATCATTAGCCTGAATGCTTAAAAAGTGAGATTCACAAATGAGCAATAGATTGGGTTGATAGACCACTAGCGAGCACTAGATTAAATGTTTCATTCACCCACTTGCTCCTGTCCAGCACTTTGAATCTTAATAAACAAGAGATGTCATCTGTGCTGTCTTTCAATCCTGTAGTACTGTCTCAAGAAAAGGCCCTCACTGGAAAGTACAGCTGTAGGTATACTTTACATGACCTGTAACAGCTTTGCAAAGTTCAGCTTGAATCAATTTTAAGCAGCACCACTTACATTTTTGGATTCTGTAGTGATTTGCGAAAGTCCCCACACACTTTTTCTGACCATCCCACCCTGACGAGTCAAACTGTGGTGCTCGTTGTGGCTGAAAAGCTCCTCCATTCGCTTAGTGTCCAACTCAAAGTTCTCGAGGTTGCGTTGGGCTGTCCAAACATTGCGTTTTCCCAACACGCTGTGCCTGGGGATGGCGTCCCAGTTGAAATTGCGCATTTTGGAGCGTCGTTGGACAGTCCGGGTGAAAGGGTCCCCCATAGATGAAGGAAGTGGGGGTGGTAGTGGTAGTGGAGGGGGCGGACCCATGGGAGGGGGCTGTGCAATATGAATGAGGGGTGAGGTCTCATTTTGAAAGCACTCAGATGGGTCACGACGAAAAGATGGTAGAGGTGCTGTGGTTAAAACTGGAGCTCCATCCATTGAAGGACACAGAGGGGACAAATCTGGAGGGATCTGACAGACATATTAGGATAAAATATACATATAAAAATACAAAACAATGAGAGGCAAAACGATGTGTTATGCAGACTGAGAATTCTTACACAAACAAGAATGTTTAAATGAACCTTGAGCTTCAATGCATCCAAGATTTGTATCATCAATAACATTCGTTAAGTGTTATGGCTTACTGTTGGATACAACCAAATGTCAAGAATTTTAAATAGCCAACATATGAATTTCCAATGATAACACTTACACTGGAAGAGCAGGTTGCATATTTAAAAAAGGTGGCTGTGTGAGCAAACCACAAAGTCAGATTATACTTTATAAGTCCAATATGCACAGGGACTTCAACAGGCAGTTAAACAAACTATTTAATTAAGATTATCAAGCATACAGGCAACTTTGCATATCACACGTACTTTGGTCTCTCTACTTTTGAACGCTGCTTAATTTATTTCAACATTTAAAAGTAATGCTTTTGACTTGGTTATCATTATGTATAGCTTACAAATTTGATAATTCTGTTAATTTATATAAAAAATACAAATGTCATTAATATAAACATTAATATAATTGCTATCTTTTATATACGAAATGATTCACTAAATAATTATTCTGCATACAGTTACAGTACGAAATGGCTTAGTACATTACAGCTTTATTTACAGCAGTCACATGTAGGCTATGTTTACTAAAGAGGCCGAGCAAACAAATACAAACAAATATAATGATAGAGATCACTACATTATTCGAGTACTGCCTTTTTAAACTAAATAGTTAACTCCGAAAATTATGTTGAAAATATATCGACAAGGCGGTTATTAAACTTTGAAATGTGCAACTCTCAAACGAGGGATTAATTAAAAACCAGTCAAACATCAATGATAATCGGAAAACTATGAGGAAAGCAACAGAAAGTGACAGAAAATTAATTTATTTCTGCATGTACGTACCTGTAAGTAAATAATATAAGGTCAGTGCTGATGAACGCTTGATCAACTGATGTCCATTGCTGGAGATAGTCAACAGACAATCCGCATGCCAAACGCCATCAACTCAAGCACTTGGATAATGGATGAGAGTGGCCACACCCCCTCATGCGCGCTCCGGAGCCGCATCCTCTCTCACCTGGGCTGATAGAATGCATCTTGTTCTTCAGAAAGAATATAATTACATAAATGTACACACATTGGGTCTTTATGTTAAATTAGTTTTAGTATAACGGCACGCCGCTGGGTTAAAACAGGTCATGTGACTACAGTTTGAATCGCAACGGTCGTGACCCATCCAGCAACATAACACTGGCCCGTGTGAAATCCATGCCGGCCAGATGTGGCCCAGATGTGTGGCGATAGACACTGTCTGGGAACTGACAGAAGCCGAGGCTTCATACTGTCAGTCGAAGGTAAGTCATATCTTTTTGCAAATGTATAAAACAGTATGTAGCTATCTTTAAAAATGTAGTTATATTACCCTCTATCGGCTTGTAAGAGATACAAACAGTTAACATACAAAGTCCGAATTTGTTATTTAAATCCAGTCAAATTCTCTGGTTGTCTGTATAATCAGCGTATCTAACTGGAATATAGTCTGAGAGAAAGTTCTTCCTGCTCAGAAACAGATTTAAATGTTTTGGGTAGAAATAGTTTTGCATTTGACTTGAGGGACAAGGTTGGTTATATTTTCCGTTACAATTATATTCAACAAAAATCGTGTGAAGGTTAACAGGTGTGTATTAATAGTTTTATTAATCATCATTAGATTTAATTAGACCACTGCAGCACTGGCCCTCAAATTTTAGAGACATCTGTAGTACAATATTCAACATTTCCCTCTAGTGGTCATCATTCATTCTGCATGGCCTGACTTCATCTGCTGGAAGTATTTGTTCAATTTAAAAGACAAGCAGAGTCAAGCAAAACAACATAAGTACAAATGACACAAAGACAATTTTTGCAAACCTTTCAAATTTTATCTGGTGGGTTCTTGTACGTTTGTTGGTCAAACATTTGGTCAAAGCCAGGAGAAAAGTCTAACATCATGGGTTTCCAGTTTCAAAATCTGTCTTATCTTTACATATATACAATCATTTATACACTACAATACCACAAAGCAGCCTTAAATATTGATTGTACATAAATAAGTTCATTATTATAACCCTTTCATTCTGCTATGCTCTAAAACTAGGCCTATTAATGGAGTAAGCATTTAAACGCCAAACATTTCTGTTGACAGCAATCAAAATAATAATAGCAAGAAAAAAAATCAGAGATAAAACGACAAAAAAAACTTAATAGATGCATTTGATATAAAAGAAAAAAAGAAATCTACTGGGGGGATAAATAAACACACACACACACACACACACACACACACACATATATGTATTTGTGTGTGTTCAGAAGGGTCTAAAGTTAAAATCCCATTGGTCAGGTACAAATGTCAATCACTTCATGAATCAGTTCAGTCTCTGGGGCTCAAGATGTAACCCTTTTCTCCATCTCTCAAGATGAAAGAACACACACCCTACCATCTCAACATGTTGACAAATGTGCCAGGACATAAAACACAATACTTTGTATTAAAAAAAAAGTAAAGAAAATAGACATTGTACAGTCTTCTTTAGTTGACATTCAATCTAAATTTCAAGCATCCTTTAACATTCAGAAGAACCCTTTCTCTTTTGTTTTTTCTAGAAACATTTTCCTGCAGTAGTACCCCGGTAGTGTTTTACTGATACACTGAAAAGGATTGAATCACAATGCATGGAAATGTACAACTAATGTCATCAGACCTGCCATGCAGAAACACACAAGGGACAGACAATACAGGCATGAAAATATACTTTCTAGAAACATCTTCTGGAGTATTGCTTTGTCTCAAGCTTAGAAAGAGTTAGTGCAATGTTCAAAAGTACTGAACATTAGATCATAGTTGTTATTTCAGGCTTACATAATGAAATCAAAAAAATTAAGATAACACTTTACAATAAGGTGCATTTGTTAACATGTAGTTAATGTATAAACGTACATGAACAGAAAATAAACAAAACACTTACTACACAATTTATTAATCCTTGTTAAGGTAATTTTATTGTAATGTAATTTGTTAATGCTACCTAATGAACCTCATTGTAAAGTGTTACCAAAATAAACCAGACTGACATAAACCATAATCTGACAGTCTGCGCTTTAACCCCATTATCACTGCATCAAATGTGTTAAGACAGCAAAAGCATATTTCAAAGTGTGTTTTGAACTCACTGAAGAAAGAAAAAAAAAAAAAGTAATTTATAAAAATAAAGGTTATCAGGGAGCATTATGTAGATATTTTCTGTGAAAAATTATGTAGTGAAAACGAAGTAAAACTCATCTGATTATACCATCTTATCACAAATAAAAATAAATGCAAAACATATCTTGAAATGTTTATGTTTATATAATTCAGTTAGATTTTGTACTATATTTATGTGAAACATTGTGAGAGTTAGACTAATGAAATGATTCGTTAGCACTACTATGGCACAGAAAGAAAAAACTATTACTGTGATATTAATATAAATCTTTCATTGGGGGAATTTTTTTTTTTTTTTTTGCCGAGGCAGATAAAGTAATTAAGCAGAGGGTGCATCAGAACCAATTGCAATTTGAATGAACAATGAAAGAATATATACGTTAACAGAACACAAGTCAGAACATAAATATTAGTGCAAATTTTGGTAGATAAAGAGGCAGATAATGGTGGGACTTAGTAACTGGCCTGTTTTAAAACAATCAAAAACAACTCATACATACACTTCCTTGATTAACTTATTTTTAACTTAAAAATAAACCTATAAACTTTCTGGAGCATTATGCACTGGTACATAATACTACAAACTATAATTGTCAAAATAAAACAAAAAAAAACATGCTTCAGAAATTCAAAACGGTAAAGAAACTGATTTTTAGATTTATCTTGCTGGGCTTTGTTAAACGTGCAGGAAACTATACACCCACATTAGATGAAATTCAGTCCATAGCACGTTTCAGTATTATTAATTTGAGATTAAATAACTTAAAATGAGTACCTCATTTTAAGATATTAAATGCAATATTTCATTAATTCAAAATATTTCAAAGAAAGACACCTGGAAGGATTGACTAAACCATACTTTCATGGAATAGTAAACACAAACGTACATCCTTATTCAATACCAATATCAGATAAAACTATATCTATTTTTTTTTTTTTTCAAAATAAAATTACTTTTTGTTAGAACCACCAACATTCTGTGACAGGAATAATCTGGACCCCCCCATTAGCTACAAGACCAAATCTACAATACAGAAAAAAGATAGTAGTAGCAAAATAAAACGCTTTTCACAGAAAAACAAAAGGAACATTTCCTCAAGATGTGGTCACTCACAGAGAGTGAGAGAGAGAGAGAGAACGTGCGAGTAAGACTGAGAATAATCTGGAAAGAACAGCTGTTTTGCATGACACATCAGAAGGATTTTATAGGGATGAAGCTTAAACTGACATTTGATTGGAACCTTTGGGACCAGTTACATACTACATGTGACTATTCAGACACTTGAAAACAGTCTCAGAGCAAGAACAGGATGAGGAGGAGGAAAAGAAGAAGCAAGGAAGAGAAGTATAGAGCGAGTTAGTGTGAAGGAGGCTCTGTTGTAGCCCCTGTCTCTGCTAGCATCTCAGAACGCTGGTCTCTTGTGGTCCTAACTGTGTTGTTCTGTGTGGATAAAGACATAACAGGAAACCAGGGGTAAACGGGCACTTTCACTGTTCCTCCAGCCAAGAGGGTTTGTCGGCCCCTGGTGGTTTGAGTTTAATGTTGAACTCCTTGAGGGTCTGTTCCAGCTGTTGCTGGTTTCCAGCAAAGTAGGCAGAGATAGCATTATGGAACAGGAGAAGTTGCTTGTGCATCACTTTGACCTGTGAGGGGGAGACACACAAGTCGTGTCAGATGACAAGATATAGACAATAAATTGATTAAGGGCTATTTGAGTGACTTAAAGATGAAGTTATGCGGGTTGTCGGGCACCCTGTTTTCTTCCAAGAACTTGAGCTTGATGCTGACATCACTGCGGAGACGTTCATATTTTTCCTTGTGGATCTGGTACTGCTGCTGAGCAGCCTCGATACGAGCCATAGTAACAGCATCCCGTGGGCCCATGTTCAACTCTTCCAGATCTGCCCTGTGTGCATCGAACTCTAGCCTATAGGAGATCAGAGAAACACCATAAATATGCCACATAAGCGTAATTTTATACAATGTGATGTTGAAAGTTATTTATGATGAAATCTGACATTAATGGAAGCTAGTATTGCATCAGATAAAAGCATAAAGCATCAAAGGTTTCTCAGAGATCTCAGTATGTACCACACAAAATAAATAACTGTGATAGAGGATATGCTACTCCTTTTTCTCTTTTCAATCAAAAGACTGAGTAAGAAGACCAGCCAGTGTCAAAGCCTGTTGGTGCTACGCTCGGGGTTCATTCGATCAATACCATCTCGTCTGCACATAAAGGAATATTCAATTCAGACAACTGTAACGTATAATGAAAACTCTCAAACATACAGTAGCACCACAGGCCAATTAACCTAGAACACAATTAAAGTGCTTGAATTTTGCATATCTGCAGTCAGGAGTGGAACACCTCAAGCACCAAAAAACAAATGAAGGCTATTATACTAAAGACTACAGAGCTGGAGTAGCCTTTACCTGGCATTCTCGTACATCTTGATAGTCATCAATGTGTCTTCCATTGTTTTGTTCACCAGCGTGTTGATGCTGGACACAAAGTAGTTGATGGCACCGAGCAGAGTCTCTCCATTCTTGCACAGCAACTTCTGTGTTTCAGCATTGTATCCGAACTCATCCTGCGCATAAACAATACCACAAACCAAATAAAGTGGAAATCAATTAAAATATAAATATTAGATGAAAAAAAAAAACTTTCGTCTTAGCAGCTAACTGAAATAAAATAAGTTGAAGTACTGAAATGATTAAAACTAAAATAAATTTAAACAGATAAAAATATAACATTAATATGAAAACTGAAAAAAGGTAAAATAAAAGCCAATTCAAAATATTACTAAATACTATAATAGATAACACTCTACTGATAGTGACAGCGCTACATCATAATAATCAGCCTTCATGTTTAAGTAGTTTTAGACCCATCCAGCAATGTTAGACATTCTTGAACAATAACAACCCTAAAACAATTATGGCCTATCAGTGTTCACTGTAAACCCTGACAGTTTGAACTATGAAATTAAATATGTGTATGTTTACAGCAGTTCCACAAGTAATTAATTATGCATGGTAGTCACAACAAATGTCATAAATTTGAAGATGGCCATGCTGCCTCACCCGAAGTTCTGGAGACTTCTGACTGAGGTCGGCAAAAGTGTCTCCAAGGGCGTGCTGGGTCTGCACCATGCTGTAAAAGTGGTTGGTTAGCGCTCGCGCTAAACGCAGCACATTCTCGTACTTCCGTTTGGTTTCCCGCAGAACCTCAATCTGAGCCTCCAGCTCCAAATCCACAGTACGTGAGCCACGGCCAAACCTCTCAGAGATCATCTGTTTGGTGCACTAAGGGAGACACAGATAACATACACAAATGGCTTCAAAATAGAAGTGGTTGACAACCTGACATTTATTCAGAAAAGACAAACCGTTAATTGACAAACCTTGTACGTGCTCAGACCCCATTTCTTCATGATGTCAAACTTCTCCACAGCAATGCCTCTTGTGGCCTCTTCTGCTGTCGTGGACGAATTGCTACTGGAGTGATGATGCATGTTGGACCCTGATACATGCAAAATGCTTAAAGTAAGTCTACAACTGTCTGCACTTCCACATTATTTCCACACCATTTTTTGATATTGTTCGTATAATTGCATCATAGCTCTGAAGGTGTATCAGCTATATGTAAAGCAGATGAGATGAGAGTGAATAAATGAAAGTGTGAAGTTTTAAAATTATTTACGCAATTGTGGAATTTTTTTTAACAATGGAATGGGTTGTACCAAATAAGTAAAGTGTATGTAAGTGTGTAATGCCAGTGCATATGTGTGTGAATGTGAAGGAAGAGCAAGAGGACAGAGGGAGGGAAAAAAAGGGAAGGTGAGAGAGAGAAGGTGATAATGTAATGAGATGAAATGAAAACAGGAAAGCACACAACTGATATTTTGCTAAATCTGCTGCCTCATGACAAACAGATGGAGACATTTTACAGTTCACTTAACATCACACAACTGTTATTATAAACCCCAATATGTCTGCTAATTTATTTTTGTAAAATATTCATTTACACAGAAAAAGACTGACTAGAAGTTAAAAATAATAAAAGGATTTAACAAACATATTACACACCCATCCATTCTGCAGCAGATTTTTCTAAATATTTCCTCTGCAAAGTCAGCAGGATTAAAGCCAGATTACAATTTCAAAACTGATTTCTGAAGCAAAACGACAAAAGGTTTCCCATTAAAAAATTCCTGCTAGTGAAAAAAAGCAACCTTAACCCTGCAAGAAAGAAGAGAAAGTCCAGTCTGCTAAGAGAGAAAACAAAAGCCAGGGAATTAAATTTGTTCCTGTAGTACAGCATCCCATACCCTTGGAAAAGACAACAACAGTTTTGAAAAGGATATAATTCAAGATTATAATTCAAGGCACCAATGTGAAGGTGGAAAACTAGAAAGAAGGGAGATGGGTTACGACTGAGGCATGAATGACCTTGCCCTTCATTTGGAATGCGTCTGTTGCCCAAAAAGTCAATGTTAAGACGGACTGCAGGGCCTGAGAAAGGGTAAGAGAGAGAAAGTCCTCACTGAATCACAAGTGAATAGATTTAAGGGGCCAGGATGGTCACCTTACAATCACATATCCAAATCAAAAGCAGTTCATTTTGGCTGGATAACTTTGCATACTTTTTCATTGTAGAGGAGATTTATTAAAACCAACAAAAAAACAAACAAAGCTGAAGCTCATTTGCATTTTCAGATCTGTGGCCTTTTCACTCTGGTTAATATCAAACTTTAAAGCCATTTAGCATGACTCACAGAATACCTATACAGATAATGACCAATGCCCCCGGAGGCTCTAGATCTCATTTGGATTGCACCATAGGAAAGAAATGAGTGGGAAAACCCATAGTGGAAATTATGCAAAACATACTGTACAATTTTAGTATGCATTTACTTTAGAAAGACAAGAGGTCCTCAAAGTCATTCCAAACATGGTATATATCACTAACAACTAAACAACTTGGGACTGGGTTCAAGTGAATCTAAAACTAGAATAATTATACACAGACTTCTTTGCCCAGTTGATTTAATAATTAAAAAAAAGATGTAGTTTTGCACATTGCAGTAGTACTTGGGTTTTAGATGAACGTGAAAAATTATGAAATGTTATTCTGTGCGAGTAATACCTTTGATGGAGCTTGTCGGAATGATGCCTTCTGTTGTACCTCCATAACCACCTGATACGATGCTGGTCTCATTAAGATTGGGTCCGGACACCATGACCTGCTGTAAGTCCTACAGAAATGCAAAAAAATAAAAAACAAGTGATGAGGAGATCTTAAGAATTTAATATTATAACCTAGGCATTCTTTTTAATAAAATGAGCCAATTCTACAAACACTGGCAAGTGTCATAAAATGTTAGAAAGAACATATTTCAGAGTTAGAATCACACAAGACCCAGAATTATTATGAATCACGTGTCTATGAATAACGTACAAACATTCATATTTAATTTCCTGTGAAAACAAACACTCTGAAAAAGATCCAAGTTTCCTTGATGTAGTAAAAAAAAAAAAAAAAAAAGTATGTTATCTGAAACAAGTCACATTAGTGACTTTAAAAACTCTCAACAACCAACACCAGTGTCATCTGAGACAAAGAAAAAGAGCTTTCTCACAAATAAACAAAAGTGCTAATAAAACAGGGGTCTTCACACATCTGCAAATTTGCAATGGTGTGATCAACTTTCTTAAAAAAAACAAACATTTATTTGTTAAATAAAATATTAAGTCAGCTTTGACTAAAGATAATTAAGAAAGATTAGTTAAATGCATCATTGTACATTAAAATGTGGCAGTAACAAAGTCAAATTAGAAAGTAATGTTCAAGTATATGACTACATCTATCACTAATGATTATTTAAATCGCTTTCCAAAGCAATCATCGTAAACCCTGACTTTTGATGTAAAAAAAATCTGAATCAGTGATAGTGAATACTATTTTAGGCTCATAGGATACATATGCTGATGTACAGTAAGTTCTGTACTGTATGCGATATAGAGTTAATAGATAATACAAGGTCGCTAGCCAATGGTTAATACTACAGAGGGACAAAACAGGATGTTTTTCAAAATAAACAAACACTATCTGTATTAGGATTTGTATCTTACCTCAAAAACTGATTTAACTGAGTTACAAAAGCCTAAAAATAATGCATGTGATTTGAAAAACATCCTGTCCATTGTGACCCGGTTATGGGGAGAACTAAAATCATTATCTGTGGTAAGACATAGACGTGCAGGCATACAGTACACACACACTCTGCCACCCTTCCCAGTGTTCCTCCTCACCCTGAGGCCTGCGGGACTCCCTACCTTCTCTCTTAAGCGCCACTGACTCTTTGCAGCCTGCACAGACATCAGGGAAGAACATGACAACAAAAAGACAAAAACAAAGATAAACGAACGAAAATGAAGCACAATGTAAAACAAAATCAGACTTGAAAACAGTGATGATGAAGAAAACTATCAAACACAATGGAATCCATATTTTAGGGCCAATAAGCACCAATTAATACAATAAAGGCAGGCTTCCAGGCTTGACAATAAAAGAAATACAAAGTTACAAAAAGTGATCCCACTCTTTCTCTGTCTTGGTAAAGGAAGACAAGTACGTTTAGATCCAAATGACATTCAATTAATAAATTATTTAAAGTATTATTTATGCATTGAAGGTCGCAAGCTTGTTTTTCCATCAACTGGTCAATTTACAGCAGGCCATGCAAATTTGCACAGGTTGAATCTAAATGTAAATTCACACTCTGACAGTAGGTGGCGCTGATGGAACAGCAGAATAAGAGCTCCATGGACAAAGCATTGCGATAAGAACCCTTCTTTATTAGGTATTACATGGAGTGTAGATGAAAACCAAATGCCATCAAATCTTTTCTGAAAACAGTTTTAACCTTCAGAGGTTCAATTATACAATTCATTCATTCATATAATTCCCTTAGCACTCATTTAAAACATCCCAGCTTCCTGCCATGTTTTCACACAAAACAAAACTACTATGCATGCTGTGCGCACATGAGACCGTTCATAAACACTTTGCTTTATGCTAGACAGTATTTATTAAATCCTGATTGGTTCAAATTGCAGTTATCGAAAACTGTTTTAATGATAATTAAAATATGAAATACTAACCGTGGGGAATTTTATCATGATTTATCGTCAAATCAGTAAACTCTTCATCCCTAGATCAGCTACTGTTATTTTAGGATGGGCTTTTTTAAATAGGACATAACATGAGAATATTAGTGGGGGAAAATTTTTAACAAATTAAAACAAAGAGCCTTTACCTCCTTACAGGAATGATTCAACATCCTAGCAAATAGCTCACTGCTTGTCTGTTTGCCTAACACTTCTTCTCCCGGATCCAGTGCCACGGATTAGTTGTCTTACAGAGGTGTGTCTTGAGACAACATTACATTTTCTTTACAATGGTTTCAACAATAGGGAGATTTGAACACTTTGTGCTTGGCTGAATTAGCCTTCTACTCCTTAAAAGGCAAAGACAAGCAAGATACAAACTAGACTTACACTTAAGTTTCACCACAAGCCATTTTTACGAAATGAATGCATATTACTGTTACTTATTAACATGCCTGACAACCTTATTTGTAATGATTTCAAGTCCTCAAGAAAAAGATGAACAATTATAAACTGCAATGTTTGCATCACCTGGTGCAACCTTAAGATCTTTTCTCATGACTGATATTGTGAAACCTGCAAAAAAAACTAAACCAACTGGGCAGACAGCTATATTTTAGACTGTGTAAAAACCTTACTCTAGCTATGAAAACCAGACAACAGCCATCCACATTTTGATGCTTTGAAACTTCATTGATTTGATACGGCTTCAGTTTTGCAAACAAACTTAATAGGGTGAGTTCAGGTAAACTGCACCTGACTTTACCTGAATCACCATATATCGCTCACCTGCTCCAGGCTGTCATCTTCTGCTAGATTCCTAGAGTCCCCATTACTGTTAAAAGGAATCTCCATAGTGGCTGCTTTACTCATCATACTGTCCGCCATACTGGAGTGTTACTGAAAGAGCGAGTGTGATAAGAAAAAAGATAAGATAATAAAATAGAGCTCTTCAATACGTTACAAAAGGTTGTTTGTGACATTTCAGAATAATATATTCATAAAAGCACTGCTGATAGTTAACAATATAGACCAGACCTCTATTCAGACAACAAACATTGACTACGTTTACATGCAGCCAATAACCCGTTCAAAACCGGGATATTAGCAATAATAACAGCCATGTAAACACCGGCAAAAACCCGGATATACCCTTTTCTAACCCGAATATTTGGTCTTGTTAATGCGTTTCGGCATATCCCCATCAAAATGTGTGTTCTGCGCATGTTCTATTCGAAAGGAATCTTGGTCTTTTGAGTCTTTGGATACAGGAAGAAGAATCGGAAATGACACATATTGCGTCTTACGTCCAGACGCTAACCGTGCGTCGCCGTTTACATCGGGATATTGGCGACTGATTACACATTCCATGTATACAGGAGTAACTCTCTCTGCTCACGCATGTAAACGTGTTATCCCGAATGTTTCAGAAACCCGAATAGTGACCTTAACCTGACCATAACCCGAATTTTAACAGCTTGTAAACGTAGTCACTGGTATGGTAACCAAGGTCTGCTGTCATTCTACCCAACACATTCTTTTGCATAAAACGGGATGGTGAATAAATGATGACAGTGTATTTTTAGGATAACTATCCCTTTAATTGTAAAATCTACAAGACCTTCTATACTCCACATACACATGCCGGAAGCTGTAGATTGAAAAGCGTTTACTCAGGAATGTTCTTTTCAAACGCACTTATCAGATCATCTGACAGCGCCCAAACCAGTCGTCACCATAAAAGGAACTGCCATGGAGTTCAAGGAGTAGATCTTTCACTTCAAACTACTTAAAAATATCTAGAAACTTGCAGTGGTTTTCATCGATACTTACTTTGGTTACTCCTTCAGAGCCCAATGCCACACCTGCAGAACTTCACCACACTGAGTGTGCAACTTCTCAAGCAGGCTTTCATTATTATTTATCATAAAGCTCAGCCTCCTCAATGGGCAGAGGAAAATATAGGAATGCTGGGAGCTATGTTAGAAACATGTGACTCATGCAAGTTGGTCTAATCCTTAGACAGGAGCTCAGGGAGGGAGGCTCGGTGCTCAGAGGGCTGATCTGAGCGGAGGAATCATAGTCTGTCTTCACAGAAGAGCCATTTAATTCTTCTGAGTGCTAGAGCATGAAATTTGGGCAGGATAAAAGCTAATGGTACAGGTCTTAAATCTAAACCACACGAATGGAAAACTGGTATTAATAATTTGCACTCAGAGAGCCGTGGTTATGGCGGTGAGCAAGTGCAAGGGCTTCTTTATTATAATGATGGAATGGAGGAGATAGATGGTCACAGGATGTGGGATGATGTGACCTTATTGAAGGCATAAATAAGCACCATTTACTTAGCAGAACCAAACTATGGCAAAGTCCTCATGTCAGAAAGCAGCGTTTCAATTTGTGGCTTGCAGTATCACCTTTGATTTACCAGCTACCTTTTGATGTGAATGACATTCCCTCTTACTGGTGAATACTTTGCATGGTGGTCAGTATCAACACCTACAAAAAGATGCAGTGAGGATGACACCCAACATCCAATGTAGAAATGCTGTTATTCAGAAGGACATCTGGGATCAATTTGGATGATATTTCAGCAACCTGTTGTCATATACAGTATGCAAACCCTCCAGTATAGCTCATCTGATACAACAACATGCATCAATGCTTTTTTCCCTGTGATTTTCCATTGGATTTGCGGAGGCAGCATACCATCTAACCAAGGCTGCCTCTATGACAACCACCACCACAGTGAAAGGAACATGACTGGAGCTAGCTGGCTGAGGTGATGTTCCTTTATTAAGCGGATAATAATTGTTTTATTAAAATGTGCATGCTAACAAACCTACTAAAAGAGCATAATCAAGATTTTCTCACAAATCAATTGTATCTCGATCTAACTGTTAACTGTTGGCAATTACTTTTATCACTAAGGCTATTATTGTTGTTTTGGGGGGAAAAAACATTAGGGAAGACAAATGCCGCCTTCTTTTATTGGCTCGTGTCGTTTTGAAAATATAAATGCAGTTATGAGCTCAAAGAAAAACGTTTTAGTACATGGAGGTGATGTAAAACGCGCACTTAAGAAGTCTAAACTAGTGGTGAACGTGTCGTTGATATGCGTGGCGTTAACTACCTGCTGGGCGAACAGGTGGGACAGGTGAACGGAGACTATTTTCATTCCATTTTACTAACAAATTCATTTTAAGCACGAGATTTCTACTCCGTTTAAATATAAACGTTTATTAACTACATCAACCACATTATGGCTCGTTCAGCCGTGAAACAGTTACGCATTTAATTTCCCATAACGCATTTTATAATAAATTTGTTATAATATGTCAGGCTGACAGCATCCGTCCAAGGGGGCCTTCAATAAAAAAAAAAAAAACAAAAAAAAAAAAAAACCGACCACGTTTGTATGCAAGACAAATATCACAACACACTTGAGTAGCAATCACAAGCTAAAGTCACAAATAAATTTTTGTCGTCGTATACACTACATGAACGCTAATTTAACATATGTTTAGTAATAAGGACTACATAAACATAATTCAAGACATAAATGTTTATCTTACCTGTGTATTTCCTATTTTAGGATTAGCTATTTGTCGCGCGCGATGGATATTTTATCCCAGTTCATTCGCGATTATATACTGCCACTTCCCAAAGAGTGAGGAAATAAGCATGCATTCATGGGGGGGGTGAATTTATGTCAATGCATGTGCAGCGGATTCCACTATATGTCCAGCGGCTTGTTGTTTGTATTGTTGGGCGAATCAGCCTCCAGTAGCCCGAAATGCTTTGCGGATCTGACGACAGGCGACGACCTTCCTTTAGTCGACGTGTAACTGAAACACGCTGCTAGCGCGAGGAAGAAGCCATGATGAGAAGGGAAGAGAGGAGACGATGCACCTGTTCCAGCAGAAGGCTACTGTAGTACAGTTAATTAAAATATTTACTTAAAAATTAATGATTTAAGATTTTATTTTTTAAACCGCAACAGTAAGACCGCAGAAATAACACAAGAAACCACTAGATCCAGCAACTTTGATCGGAGGGTGGCAGTACAAGGCAGGGCAGTAAGAGGAAAAGCGCAAGAAAAAAAGTATTTCAATGACTATTGACTCATTTCTTCTGATGACCTGTAGTACAAGGAATGGAGAAAACACAAGTCAGTGAAATAAACCTAATCTTTTTGCAGTAGCAGACAAAAACAACATGACACATTTCATCTTTATATCACTAACAGACCACAAGAAAGTGTTTTGTCCTAAAGCACTGTTCTTCAGACTTTCACTTAGGCCTACTGACTCAGACATCTTTAAAGTACAGTCATCGTCTCAGTTTATACAAATTGCTAAATGTGTTCTATCAAATGAGAATCTGTTTGGTATGTATATGATTTGCAGGCATTAAATCAGAAGCTCATATCATGAACATAATGGATACTGAAAAAAAATGCAGATGTCTGAATCAGTGTAATGGTAATGAAGTCGAGATTTTAAGATTTGCTGAATCAGTATTAATTATGTTTTTGTTATCTTGCCAAAATTTAATTATCCATTTCAATATAAATTTTCTGCAATGAAACGATGTGTTATTGATTTAAAAAAATGCTACATAAATGTGAATTGAATATCAAAGATGTTTAGATTTCTTTTTCGTTCATAGAAAATACACATTCAGAAAATATTTTTACTAGTGAAATATTAAAGGTCTATTATTTAGTTTTTGTGGCTCTCAAAAAATCTATAAGAATTTAAATGCATTTAAACAGGGTGGTTCATGATATTATTTGAACATTTATGCAAAAATATTTCACACACTTAGACCTTTTCATTTAAATAAATAAAATAAACACTATCCCAGTCCTTCTATTATTTCTTTCATTTCACTCAGCAGCTATACACACTCACTCTCAAACTCTTTCTCACAGCTTCCCACTCAGAATGCTCTGAGAACATCTGTAAAAAAGGCCAGAGATCAGAGTTTGTGTCCAAACCTCAGGTTAACAGCATTGTGGTGGGTCCTGGTGTTCAGTATCTCAGCAGGGTGAGGTGATTTAATCAAGCAAACAACCATCCAAAACATAAAGGGATTTTTTTTAGGGTTATTAATGCAATATGCGATTGATGGCCATCTAAATCATATGTAAATGTAATATATTTTTGTAAAACAGCTACCTTATTTTTGCAGGTGAAAGCTGTCTGTCCTATAACAGCCTTCATCTGCAAAAATAAGGTAGCTGTTTTACAAAATATATTACATTTACATATAATTGAGATGACCTGCCATTCTTTAGAGGTTTTCTAGAAGTTCCCTCAGCTGCCAAAGTTTTTACAGTTTTTTTTGTTGGTTTATATATCATTTGTAATGTGGAGCTTGCACGTACAGTATCACTTTTTGTTTAGCAACCGATTCACACATGCAGTGATGTTGCAAATATTCCCCAGTCATTACCCACATTACACAAGCTACGCAAGGAAAGTATTTCAAACCACACTTTGGCAAAAAATAAATTCATAATTATATCAATAAAATCATAAAAATCATAAAAATGCAATTCATATAGACATAAACTTAAACATGTTTTCAACTTCTGAATTAAGATTTTATATATACATAACGCAATAGCTTATTGTATGGCTAATCGGAGCTGTGGTAGCTTGTTTTTTTTTTTCAAGCTAAAATAATTTTGTAAAAGCCACATACAGAATTCATATAGACAAAGACTTAAACATGTTTTCAACTTCTGAATTAAAATGTTATATATATATATATATATATATATTTATTATTTATTTATTATTTTTTTTATTTTTAATGTGTTTTCAAATATATATCTTTTTAGTATTTTAAATATCCTTATTTGTCACTCACTTATGCATGAATCACTTGGTGGTGCTGTAATCTACACAGATGAGTCTGAGTGATTGCATCAATGTAAAGCCCCTTTCACACTGCACTTTGGTCCTGGAAAATTGCTGGGATATTGCCGGATTGCCTTCTGTGGGAACTTAAACACTTCCCGGGATTGATCCCGAGCTGGAGACCTAGTAACATTGCCGGGTTCAGTCCTGGTATGAGCTCTGTGTGAACAAAAGCCAGAACCAATACCGTTGTTATGAGAAATCGAATCTCTCATCGAAATCTGGTCCGCTTAGGACCAAGACAGTAACGTTAGCTGTTTTAAATCCCTGATCAAAAGTTGTCACGATAGCTTGTTGTATGGCTAATCGGAGCTGTGGTACTGTAGCTTGTTTTGTTTTTTTTCAAGCTAAAATAATTTTGTTAAAGTTAACGTGCCTACACTGATATATTATAAATCAGTGCATGCCTGGCATTTTCCACTACAATAAATTAGATGTCACATCCTGGTGTCAAGTGTCATTACGACCTTTACAGGTTGTGTGAGAACAAAGTGGCAAGCTCTCGCTCTCTCTCGTGAAGCCCATACGGAAGTGACTTAAACTGTAATTCATCGACTGGCTGCTAGAGGCTGGCTGCAGTGTCCGTGACATCACCCTTACATTTCCGAAGAGCGTTTTTGAAGACAAAAGTAGACAGAGCACCGTCGCCATCTTAACATTGCGTCACCTCTTGTCACTCCCGGATAATTAAAAATGATAATTATAAATCACCTTAAATAGCTGCATTCACCTTGAAATGTGTGAAATGTTTGTGAATTTGACATTTGGTAGTTTATAATCGGATGCACATCATAAAAGGCGAAATCTGGCCAGTACAGCTGCCACACATCAACACACATCAGCAAAGCATGATTTGTACTTCTCACGCTGCCAAATTTTTCATGTCCCTCATCAAAAAAAAAACATCTCTAATAAGGTCTGTAATGAGATCCTGATAGAGCCATTGCTTCAACATAGAACTGTTCACCCTCTGGCTCTGAATACAGTCTGGTTTTGACTAACTCTCTCATTAGTTAACTCAGAAAAACAGCTGTAAAGTCACCCCGAAGAGATCCTGGTTCTAATTCTGGGTTTTACTGTCTTGTACAAGGTGGACAGAATACATGCCAGTATGAAAAGATTTATCTCTGGTTAAATTTGACCAACTTTTAAGTCAATCATTAAAAAAAAAAAAAAAATTGTCAAATAATTCATGTCATTGTTTATTGGTGAATAAATAGCTTATTATTTGTACATTTTATTACAAGCACAAAGCTCTTATCAGATTGACACAGGCACTGCATTTTATCTAAAACAACTTACAGTGCAGTGAAGATATATATGTTTTTGGGAATTGAACCCTTGACCTTGGCGTTGCTATTGCCATGTGTTACCAGCTGAACTACTGCAATAACAAGACACAGCACACCTTGTGTATGTACTTGATCTCTTCTCAGTGTGGTTCTTGTTACTTGGGTCCAGACCAAAGCACAGATGACTGATTCCTGGATGCGAGGGCTCCAGCAGCCCGTGGGATCAGTTTTGGAATGCTGCCACCACTTGTGAAGGTTCCAGAGTCATGTTTATGAGATTAAGTACCAAACTGCACTCCCAGCTCAACGGATGACCCCAACATCCCACCTTGATATCTTTCATGAGAATTTAGATGCCATTTGGAAAGGCTATGTGTGAATGAACATGTTTGTATGTTCATATGTGTGTATTTATTTGCACAAGGATGCACAACTAGAAGCAGCTGCTGGCGCCCCTTGCTTTCAACCCACTGTGCTTGCCCCAAATCACCCTCCAGAGAGCACCTCAGAGACATGGTTCATCAGAGGCTGCTGACTGATCCAGAACAGCTCCCATGAGACACACAGCACCAGTTTGTCTTCATATGTCCGAGCTGGTTGTTGTTGAAACTCCTTTGGCCCAAGTTAAATAAAAAAGGTCCGGACAAAATATGATAAAAACATTAATGTAATGAAAAAATCCTTATTTTTGTAGAGCAGATAGTTCTATTCAGTGTTGTTATTGTTAACTGGAGCAAATATTAAAATTCTTTTCAATTTTAATAAAACATAAATATATAGATGAAAAGATCTTTTAGAAAATTTTGATTTGTCGACTTGGAAGTTGAAGTACTAACATTTCTAAACCTTCTGCACGCTCTGCATTTTTCTTTTCTCAGTGACAACAGTTGAAGAATGTTCAACTTCACCTCCTGAAAAACACAGCGCTCATCACTGTCACTTTTTCGTCAGTCAGCCATCCAATCACAACCGCTACATCCTCCTTGTACAACAGCAACAACAACAGAACAAAGTCATTTTAAACAAGGGCCAGAGCAAGTACATTATACTCTGTCAACATTTTTATATTCATATAGAAACTCTCTACGAAATCAGATATCAGTTACACTTCTGCAGATATTCTGTTTCATAGCAGTCAAAGCATCTTAACTAAAAAAACAACAACGCTGTGCCTCAGAAGCACTCTCGAGCACTCACAGCTAGGGTCCCATCTGGCTTAAAAACATATATTGCACCAGAGCCTGAGCCCAGTGAAGAGTCCGACCAGGTGCGTGAGCTGACAACAGCACAGATAGCAAAGGCAGTACCTGTTGAGATCGAGGGCTGGGAGGAAAGCCCCGTCCACAGCCCCACCATTGTGGCTGAGATATATATGGCCTCTGGTTCAAAAAACTTAAGGACATATTTGAGGAGTATATAATAGACTTTTTTGAAGAACTTCTTCTCAGTTGTAGTGTTGATCCACCTCGGGCCTCCCTGTCACCAGCTCTGCCTAGGCATGAGGATGCCCTGTCTCTGCCTCCAGTCTCCGAGTCCAGGACTCCACCTCAGCCCTCTGACCCTTCGGCTCCATTAAAGTTTTTTTTTTTTTTTTTTTTTTTTTACAATCATTTACAACATAGCTTAGGTTTTAACATCAGAAAAACAACATCAGTTTGAGCCCAGCCCTGCCTGTGTTCTGGGGTCTTCAGGAGCTGAATCTCTTGGTGAATGGCCAGCACCTCCTCAGTGACTCGGGGGGCAATGCGGTGACAGTGGAACGAGGTATGTGTCAAACACTCTGGAGACCACTCTGTATGACGTACCACCAGCAGACAGAAGATAAACACCAGGGTCTGGATTGTGGCACCTCATCACTATTGCCATTCACTTCTCAGAAGATCCAGCAACAAAAATTGTTTAGCGCTGACAACGTAATTAGTAGAAGAAATATTAAGGTACTTTAGCAAACTACTTTTAGTAACTACTAATACCACATTGGGGAAAAAAACTACTAGTCATATTTAAAAGCTTAGCTAAAGGGATAGTTCACCCAAAAATCCAAACCTGGAACAACTCAAGGGTGAGTAAATGATTACAGAACTTTCGTTTTTGGCTGAATTATCCTTTAAGTTAAAATTATCTTGATTACTCTAATATTGCTCTAATATTTTTTCTCTAATATTTCTATAAATATATAAAATTCCTGCATTTAAAGTTGTAATCCTACAAAGGATGCAGAAAAACAGTGTTACTTACCTGGCCTCGGTTTTGGCTAAGCCTTGAGGTACATCACCGTTTCCTCCATTATAATGTAAAACATAAAAAACAAAACTGAGCCATTCATTTTAGCTTTTTGGCTTCCTTGTCTTGTGACCCAGCTTTCATGAGTTAATTAACTCATTAGTTTCCTTTGTTCGCCTTGTGTACTGTACTTAAATGCTGGGTTTGTCCGTCTACACTTGTGTAAGGTTGTTAAAAGTGGGTGTTTCCTGAGTTTATGTAATTAAAGTTCTTTCTTGAAGTATTCCTCATTGTGCAAGTTTCTATTCTACTGTTACCTGACAACAGTTCTTGAAAGAACCCGTGTTTTCCTTGTGAATAACATTTAAATAATCTGAAGAAACTTTTTTTTTTTTACAATAAAGCACTTTGTGCACAATAGAAAGTATACATAGATTGAAGAAAAGCATCTTCAAAAAAGCATATGCAAATAAAGAACCTTTGTTCTTAAGAGTTTAAGTCATGTGACTCTTTTCAGTTCACTCTTGGTGAATTTGTAGCATTCTAGATGAGAGTGATTCCCTCATTTTATTTAATTTCAGTTAAATTAATCCAATTAATCAAGTATAAACAGCTCGTAGCCATAATAATCTAGATTTGAGTGTTTGTATACTAATATTTAAAATCTTCTAAAACTGATCATTCCAAAACTTAAAGGCACATGCTCCTTGTAATGTTTGTTTACACCGTAACATTGTCTCCAACATTGCTCCATGTAACTGTTTCTATCTACCAGGTGGTCACCTCCTGGGGTTCAGTCCTGTAATGTGCAGAGAGAAAGATGGATGGTCTTCCTTAAAGTCATTAAGAGTGTGAGCAAACATTCCCTTAGCCACTCTTAAAATGACAAACCTCTCTTTCTAAAAGTGAGCAGTCACACGAAAACAAATAACTTTTCCAGAACACTCCTCTCCGATGTCATCTGATCTGGAACTGCTTTCTGAAAGATGTACTGATAAATAAATGCAAGGGGTGACCTTTGACCCGTGAGGGGGTCCTACAGGTACTGGGGACCCCAGTGATTTGGGAATTAAAGGGAGGCACAGCTTGAGGTCAGTCTTATTATGTGTGAACACCTTTAAGTGAGTAACGGCTCGTTTCTTTGATTATTTGCACCCACAGCTATTCAGCTAAACACAGAGTATATAAATCATCTAGATTTAGTGCACACTTTTCTTACATATACTCCCCATCGCCCTAAAACCACCTGCACGTGCTTTATGACAATGACAAAAAGAGCAGGTTTGGTGAAACCAGCCACTATGTTTAACTTTATAGGACACAAGTTTGTGGATAGATCATTTATAATAGGCCATTCTTTTTTGTTTTATATATATATTTATTTATTTATAAAAATTTTACTATAACTGTGGTTTCACATTGAAAGCCAACTGGTCTGTAAATGTTTATTTTTACTATTTTATTAGGCATTTCAAATCAGACTAACACAACTGTATATACATTCAGCGTTCTAAAAAAAAATCAAAATTTTACCTTTTAAAAATCTTTTTTTAGGCCTGTCATAGATAAATAATGATGACAATAAAACCACCAGTAGGTGACAGCAAGCCTTTATTGAATTGTTCAAATCAAACGATTCGTTCAAAATGGCCTTATTCAATTAGAAACAAAACTAGCCTGCGTCCCAATGTGCAAATTACCCAATTCTAAATTGTATGTAGTATTAGTAATTTTCAATACTACTTAGGGCAGATAGGCAGGGTAATATCCACATTGGGACGTGGGGAAATTGTCCATCTGAATGGACGGACGGTTAAATCACTGGCTCACTTGATTCGTTCAAAAACTGATTCATCAACAAACCATGTTGCACTGTTGTATAAAATTAATAACACATTTGTACATGCGCGCGCTTAAACCTACTGTTATTCAGAAAAGTGCATTGCTTGTGTAATGAATATAAAAACATAAAAACTCATACATGGGTATTTTTTTCTGTATTCTAATAGGCTTTGTCATGCAGTGAATGCTTTTGGACTCTCAAAACATTTCATTTTTGCAATCATCTCTCAATTCCTCATAGTTACACATTTTTTAAGGGGAAAGTTTTATTGATTCTAATGACAGAAAAATCGTACCTCGTCTGTTATTTCATTTTTAAGGAAATTCATAATTCATAAAATATTGATAATAATATGCAATTTGAATGAATAAAAATGCTGAATAATAAACATGACCTTATTTATTAGCTGAACAACATTTATAACATTTAGTGAATGAACAAATAAACAGACTAATGCTATTGTTACTGGGGATAATCGTTACATTGGAATGCAGTTTCAGTGCATCATGTTGCCAGATTTGAAACTTTTCACAACAATTCCCTTTTTAAGAGCAATTCAGACACAAAGTTAACATTAATCTATGAGAGAGAGTGCTGTGAGTCTCCACACACACGCCAAACACATGTAGAAATAGCTCTAATGTGCGAGCTGTGACCAATCCCAAACAATAAACCACCAGAAAAGTTCTAGCGTTCAGGTTTCATAAACCGTCAAGAGAAAGTCTCTCATTATGCAGCACTCCACATGAGGAATCCATCTTGAGAAAACCCAGCTCAGCTCATATCTTGATCGAATGTGTCAGCAAAGCTATAATCACAATGGTGATGGCCTTATAAGAGTACTGAGTGTTTGTCTTCCAGACCCTGGATCCATGTTCTTATTGCATTCCATCACTTTCTCTCCTCTCCTGCCAGCTAATAATACCTCCTCAAAGATGGGATATTCACAGAGGAAAGATTGGGAGAAACAGACTACCGAGTATCACAGTCAGTATTAATGCATTTATAAATCAGAACTTTTTTTTCTTTTTAGGTCAGATTAAAATAACTTTAAATCTTTCCCTAATTTCAACCTGAATTATTTACTTATTATTAAGAAAAAAGTTTCATACAATATGGGACGATATGAAGGTGAGTAAATAATAATGCAATAAAATAATATCAATTTAAACTTTAGTTTAATAAAATACATTTTACAAAAAAAAATAAAAAATAAAAATAAAATACTAATCCAAAAAAGTGATGTCTGTTAGAATCTAAAGCAGAGCTGGATAACTTCAGTCCTGGAGGGCCAGAGTTTAGCTCCAACCCTAATCAAACACATCTGCCTGTAGCTTTCTAGTGATCCAGGACCCAATTTCCCCAGCCCTGGTCTAAAGACTAATTATAGCTTTTCTTTTCTTCGTTATTTTTGTTCATGTTTGATTTTGGAGTCTCTGAGCCATCAGTGGTCGTTTACAGGAGTGTGGGATTCCTTGGGGTACTTCCTTCTCATTAACAGTCCAAAATAGTTTTTTTTAAATCCACTTCACTTTTAAAAATCTGTTTAATATCACAATAGCTGGTAATACCAGGACTTAGGCGCCATTGAGCAAGGCACCGAACCCCAAACTGCTCCTTGGGCGCCGCAGGATAAATGGCTGCCCCCACTGCTCCGGGTGTGTGTTCACTGCTCTGTGTGTGCACACTTTGGATGGGTTAAATGCAGAGCACGAATTCTGAGTATGGGTCACCATGTTTGGCAGAATGTCATGTCACTCAAATGTTGTCTGGCTGGTTGCGCAGTCATGCTCATATGCATGTGTCATTTCCCATCTATACCAAATATATGTCAATACATAGTTAGTTCAAGGGAAGTCGTGGCCTAATGGTTAGAGGGTAGGACTCCCAATCGAAGGGTTGTGAGTTCTAGTCTCGGGCCGGACGGAATTGTGGGTGGGGGGAGTGCATGTACAGTTCTCTCTCCACCTTCAATACCATGACTTAGGAGCCCTTGAGCAAGGCATCGAACCCCCAACTGCTCCCCGGGCGCTGCAGCATAAATGGCTGCCCACTGCTCCGGGTGTGTGTTCACAGTGTGTGTGTGTTCACTGCTCTGTGTGTGTGCATTTCGGATGGGTTAAATGCAGAGCACAAATTCTGAGTATGGGTCACCATACTTGGCTGAATGTCACTTCACTTATGAAGAAGTATTATTTATTGCATGCATTCATACAATCAACTATACTACTCAAACAATAAAACAACTAATATTTAAAAAATGTGCTCACATAATCTTTAATCTTGATTCTTATGTTTTGTCACAATGTTTCCAGTGCTCTCCTGAATTTATTTTCCACAGTTTTTATTCATCTGGAGCTCAAAATGGTGATTTTATTGTAGTACATCTCAGCAGTGCTCAGCCAGAAGTCTTTTACCACTATAATGATTGAGGGCATCACTCTACTCTCTACTTTTGTTTTAAACAAAAGTCATTGTTGTGCTATTTTTCGCTATATATTGTAGACTGCCAGACTAGAATCGCATCACTTTTGGGAAGTCAGTAACCCTTTCCTGCGTGCCAGCTGAAAAACAAGGGGCTGTTTGGCACGCAATGGCATGAGAAAATGAAATCAAAGCATGAAACATGTCAGTGATTCACACTACATCTCTGATGTCTTGTGACCAAACAGATGGACTTTATTTCTCTCGAGCTGAATCATGCTTTTTGTGTTGATGACTATTAGCAGATAAAACTGCCAATGTCGTGACTTGTACTTGAATGAAATTACACAGTTCATAATAATAGGTGGTCTTTTATCAAAGATTGCGTGGCTTTAAAAGCCAGCACCACTCTTTGTCTTTACCTTTCCCAGCAACCTTTTTATTTTAACTTTTACATCCAGATGATTTTTTTTTTTCCTGAGCATGATCCAGGACAGCTCAGTACTAAACCCAATCACCCCACCCTATAAACCTCTTGAAAACTTAAGATGGATGGATTTAGGCTATGGGTTGAACTCCCTATTCATCCCAACATAGAGTCATTTCTTCTTCCTTTCAAGGTTTATCATATTTGCGGGATGATCTAGTTGGCAGGGCTCTGGATAAAGGCTCTTGTGACTTCCTGAGTATAATGTATGGGATGATCTCTCCTGCAACCTGATCTGTGATAGGCTGGAGGAGGTTTGTCTGGAACCACTGGACAGGTCAAATCCAGCACTCTTCTGGGGGAAATCATTTTCGCAAAAGGTCCAAACAGACAAATAAATATATTGCTGATTAAATAAATCGCCCACTTCTAAAGAGAAGAGCCACTGGTGCAATGAGGAGGTAAAGCATCACCTTAGAAAAAAATGAGAGGTTTTCAGCTCACCCTTTTATTCATGTTCAGGCCACTTCATCTCTCAACGCCATGTCCCAGGAATGCCATAAATAGGGCTGCTTTAGGAAGCAGAAGTGGAACGTGGCAAGGGCTCTTGTGGTACAATACAATTTTGTCTTGCATGCAATTAAAATATTTGTGATCTAAAGTCACATGCATTTTGTGTCGACTGTATCAATTAGTTTCGATAAATTTAATGCATCTACAGTGATTTAAACTGAAAATACAATCATCTATTATAAAGCTATCCTAAATCATCTTAATTACAGATGGAAAACAAGATAAAATTCAGGATAGTTTAGTAATGTATTTTAACCATATATTACATCTTCCCATCCTTTCTGTGGGTCTCGGGCCAAGGGCGGCAGATACTGTCAAATCGGGACATCTTATGATAATAGAAATAGAGCACAGGAAACAAATAAGAACATACGGGAGCACTAGATGCCAAAGCACAGGCCAACAGCCTAGACAGAGCACATAGCCTTGAGAAATGACAAGACAACATCATGTGAATTAATTACTTTACATATATTCTGCTGAAAGGTTTGTGTGCGCTCCGAGCAATGTTTTAGTTCAATGTTTAGTTCTAAAGTGAAAGCAGATGGTACAATAGTCTAGAATACTTTCCATTTGAACTATGCTGCTCTTGAGCTATCTGGGTTGACTTCAGATCTCCACAAATCAGATTCTGGAATTCAGATCTACAGTAGGCATGTGCATGATAGCTTACGCATAAAATGTTAAATATTTTAGTATATATATGTGTGTGTGTGTGTGTGTGTGTGTGTGTGTGTTTAATAGATGTCTCTTAACCTCACTAAGCCTGAAAAAAAATATGTAAAAACTGTAATATTTAAAAAAAAAAATTATATTACTACAATTTAAAATAAATCCAGCTCTGGTAAGCATTTACCATCTATTTATTGCTAATGTTTGCATTTCTTTAATCATTTTTTTATTACCATCACTAATTAACTTTTCGCTTCTCAATTAATATCTAATCATTAAAAGTGTATGCTTTAAAAACAGTCTAAGATGCAGGACATTTCACCTAGAGACATCCTAAACTCTGCACAAAACATTGCAAAGTTATGATGATTTTATTGGGAAAGCAGTTTAGATTCAACTTCATCCTCTAGTGTCATAAAACACTGAATTAGATCTGGTACAGTTAAACCACATGTTGGAGATGGATGCTGAGGCATAGTTTTACGCTTGAGCATTCTCACAAAAAAAAATGTACTGAGTTGTATTTATCTGCTGTTCGTTTTGAGAGTTTAAAGGGGAGTTTTAAAATGCATTGCTTTGGAATTCACTCAAAGCTTTGTGTCAGTGTGTATGTGAGCATTACGATTGTGTCCAAACAGCTCTGGCTCAATGTCCAAATGTTTAGGCTCTGATCTCTGACACAGAAAAACAGAAAGACAGACCATAATTACATTTTACTAGGGCTTTCAAAGAACTATAATTTAATTAAATTACTTCTGGTGTTTGAAAGCTATAAAGAGATTATTTTATCTTATCGTATCTTATCTAATCTTATCTTATCTTATCTTATCTTATCTTATCTTATTTTATCACAAATATTATTACACTTATAGCTGTGAGTCAAATATTTCAACAAACATGTCAAAAACACTCACCTTTAGTAGATGTTAAGTGTTTGTTTCCACCTCATTTTTCTCTATATTGAATTTAATTCTCCTGAGCAAGGAAAGTAGTTTTTAATATTCCTCTTTTGCCTTGTTCAAGAACTTGGAGTAACACTCCAGTTTTACATGCAATGACTACAGTACATTAAACAATATTCCCCCCTTCATGACATTGACTTAAACATATAGCTGACAATCTCAGCGCCTAGCCAAAAATGAAAGAAATCCGAGAGCCAGAGTTAAACCTTTCTTCTGTTTGAAAAGTTCAAGTCTGGCTTTTCTTTCCTGAAAAGACGCAGCAATAGCACAACAAGGAAGAAAGAAAGAATAAGAAGTAATACATTGGTAATGCAAGAATGTGCTTGGTTTGGTATGAAATTTAAATGGAACAGAAAAATGACTTTACTGAATTGTAAAAAAGAAAAAAAAGTGTATATATATATATATATATATATATATATATATTATTTTTTTCTTTTTCTCAAAGGATAGTTCAAAGGTAATGTGGAAAAACTCTATTTCCATTTTTTTTTTTTTTGTGGCAATGTCATTACAAAACCAAAAAAGAGGGAGAAATGAATAAAAGTCATATTCTTAACAGATTTCTGCACACTAAAGTAAACATGGGAGGCTCTGATAATGGAAGCAGCTCTTTGCAGAGGTTATGGATGAAGCCTGTTTCCTGATGTTGATGTAAACTTTGGCCACACGAAAGAGGAGGTGACGAGAACCGATACAGAGCCTCTTTTAACTGCAATTCATCTCGTTTTCGCAAACCATATTGAGGCTGATATCTGAATTAGCTTTTTTGCTACATTTTGAATCAAGATTGATGTACGATTTTCAGCTGTATTACATTTGGCTTGTACACACATTTAGAAACCTTTCTTTATTTCTTTTTAATGCTGGATCATTTAATAAGGGTGGACAAAATAAACCCAGGTGGGATAGTGTTACTGACACACTGTTTGGCTCATTAGATAATCCATCCTTCTCCTCAACTCTGAATGCTGCAATTTATTCACTTGAATGGAAAAAAAAATATGTCAGGGCTGTGAAGGGAATTGTTTATGAACTGCCACATTACAACACAAAGATGTTGACAGCATTCTGGTTTCAGCATGTCCATTAAGCATCTACATTTGTAACTCAACATCTCTGCATCCAAAACAACAGCTGAGTTATTTAATTCCAAAAAGCAGAAGACTGAATGGTGCTAGTCTTTTTTTTTTTTATTTGAACAAAATTAAATTTATATATATTGCCAAGAGTGACTCCAGAGTTAAACTACAGCATCCTACTTTTTCCCTTGGTTTTCTTGGGGAGTCCTCCATACACCCCAGGAGATGTGCGAGCCCTCGGGAAGAGATGTAATTATGAGTTAAAGCCCCAGGCCTCTGACTTTTACCAGGCCTCTGTACTATTACAGACCTGCGGTGACTCAGCAATTAAAGAGCCACACAGATGGGAAATCAAAAATTACCTGTATTACAGTGTATGATGTAGCTGTCCATCAGTGTAAACAATGTGCAAATAATTAAACCAAAAAGTACACGATTTATAAAGTTATTGGCTTCTAAAGTAGAGTCGACTCTGAATCGCTGAAACAGGTCGTTATAGATTTCAAATCTTTTGCCCATAGTTGCCCACGGAACTATGACCTGCCACCCCCCCCCCCCCCCCCCCCCCCACACACAGACACTCTGGTTGGTGTGATAGCGTCATGTCGAGGAGACGGTGTGTTTTTAATTGTAAAGGCAAGTTTGTTTTATTTTCACTGCCAAAGAATGAAGATCAGAAGAGCTAAAATTCATTTTTACCACAATACCAGAGCAGTACAACAAATCCCTTTTGTTGTGTTCACAACATTTCACTGATGACTGCTTTTCTAATCTCGGAGAGTACAGCGGGATTTCAAAGCGTTTGGCCATAAAAGATGGTTCATTACCAACTTTATTTAGAACAACGAGCATCTCCGAATCACAACGCAAAGTATGATTATGAAGTTATGTGTTTGTTTTCTCCCGGGCGTCTTATCAGTATGTGTGCTGTCTGCAGCCTGTCTGCGCTGATCGTCATGTACAAACACGTCATTAAAATGAAGTGTAACTCCGTGAATACTCAACAAAGAGACATGAGAGAGATATCTATAGAAAGCTTGACATGTCTACTTTAAAACTAAACCAGTGCTGCCGATGACAGATATTCTGTGATAAAGTAATCCATATGAAAACAACGTGATGTCTGTTTTTCATGTCTCCCTTCTAATGTGACCACGCCCCCGCGCTGAACGCGCTATTCAGATTCAAACTGAAGCGCGCAGCTTGAATACACCCACACAGAAGAAAAAGCAGAGACTGTTCAAGTTTTTTATTTTACTGTTTGCTTCGCGGTGAGAGGAATAAGACATAATTCACCCCAAACAGATGCTGACGCATTGTTTACCGTGAAGTTGTGTGCGGAACAACCAATCAAAAATATGTCAGTTGACCAATCAGAACACAGTATGCTACCGAAAGGTGGGGTTTAAGGAAACTGAATCTTTTGAACAGCTTCGCGCGAACCGTTTGGGGATCTCTGAGAATTGAGGTAATTTTAAAATGATATTTTGACAAAATGACAATGTTTTTTAACCTTGGATGGATTTAAACCTAATGTACAGGACTTATAAACAGTGATAGGAAGCTTAGAATTTTCATCTTACTGGCTCTTTAAGTGGAAAAACAGGGTCTTTTTTACTGAACTATGAATGGAATGCATAGTCGATATAAAAAATTGGATGACGAGTAATTTCTTACTGCTAAATTCAGAAAAAACAGAGGTGTTAATCATAGGGCCTAAAAACTCTGCTTGTAATAACCTAGAACACTGTCTAAGACTTGATGGTTGCTCTGTCAATTCTTCGTCATCAGTTAGGAACCTAGGTGTGCTACTTGATCGCAATCTTTCCTTAGAAAGCCACGTTTCTAGCATTTGTAAAACTGCATTTTTCCATCTCAAAAATATATCTAAATTACGGCCTATGCTCTCAATGTCAAATGCAGAAATGTTAATCCATGCATTTATGACTTCAAGGTTAGACTACTGTAATGCTTTATTGGGTGGTTGTTCTGCACGCTTGGTAAACAAACTACAGCTAGTCCAAAATGCAGCAGCAAGAGTTCTTACTAGAACCAGGAAGTATGACCATATTAGCCCGGTCCTGTCCACACTGCACTGGCTCCCTATCAAACATCGTATAGATTTTAAAATATTGCTTATTACTTATAAAGCCCTGAATGGTTTAGCACCTCAGTATTTGAATGAGCTCCTTTTACATTATACTCCTCTACGTCCGCTACGTTCTCAAAACTCAGGCAATTTGATAATACCTAGAATATCAAAATCAACTGCGGGCGGCAGATCCTTTTCCTATTTGGCGCCTAAACTCTGGAATAACCTACCTAACATTGTTCGGGAGGCAGACACACTCTTGCAGTTTAAATCTAGATTAAAGACCCATCTCTTTAACCTGGCATACACATAACATACTAATATGCTTTTAATATCCAAATCCGTTAAAGGATTTTTAGGCTGCATTAATTAGGTAAACCGGAACCGGAAACACTTCACATAACACCGTACTTTCTACATCATTAGAAGAATGGCATCTACGCTAATATTTGTCTGTTTCTCTCTTGTTCCGAGGTCACCGTGGCCACCAGATCCAGTCTGTGTCCAGATCAGAGGGTCACTGCAGTCACCCGGATCCAGTACGTATCCAGACCAGATGGTGGATCAGCACCTAGAAAGGACCTCTACTGCCCTGAAAGACAGCGGAGACCAGGACAACTAGAGCCCCAGATACAGATCCCCTGTAAAGACCTTGTCTCAGAGGAGCACCAGGACAAGACCACAGGAAACAGATGATTCTTCTGCACAATCTGACTTTGCTGCAGCCTGGAATTGAACTACTGGTTTCGTCTGGTCAGAGGAGAACTGGCCCCCCAACTGAGCCTGGTTTCTCCCAAGGTTTTTTTTCTCCATTCTGTCACCGATGGAGTTTCGGTTCCTTGCCGCTGTCGCCTCTGGCTTGCTTAGTTGGGGTCACTTCATCTACAGCGATATCATTGACTTGATTGCAAATAAATGCACAGACACTATTTCAACTGAACAGAGATGACATCAATGAATTCAATGATGAACTGCCTTTAACTATCATTTTGCATTATTGAGACACTGTTTTCCAAATGAATGTTGTTCAGTGCTTTGGCGCAATGTATTTTGTTTAAAGCACTATATAAATAAAGGTGATTGATTGATTGAACACTGTGATTCCAACCTGTTACTGCTTCAACCATTCAGTCTCACTGCTTCTCCCTTGATTTTAACCAGCAGAAATGGAAATGGAAAGTTAATGCAAAAGGTCATGGGTTCAATTCCCAGGAAACACACATACTGATAAAAAAAATGTATAGCCTGAATGCACTGTAAGTTGCTTTGGATAAAAGTGTCAGCTAAATGCATAAATTAAATGTTATTTTTACAGTGGAAAAACAAAACAACAGAACAAAAATGGTCAGTGTGCTCATGTCACTCTAAAAACTTTTAGCAGACATTCACATTTAAAAATTTCAGATTTCACTTTTGGGAAAACAGAGAAAAAATACTAATGACTTATTCTGCACTACAAAGGTTTTTGTCCAATCAAACGCTCTCTTTAATGAGATTGTCCCATACACCGTCTATTTGTCTACAATAATTATGCAACTTTTTCTTCAAGCTGTAGTTAAAATCATATTAGCTTAAACTACTGAGAGGACATGACACTTTTACTTTAATCCAATCTAAAGTCAAACTGTATTTTACTTCTGCAGCTATTTCCTTCTCTGATTCCATCTCTTTCATTCTCTCTCAAGCCTGGACTTTAATAAATCAGGAGCTGTTGATGGGATCTATCAGTCGTGTCTGGTATAGTTTTGTCCACCTCCCCGTTCAGCTCCGGTTCATGCACAGATCCTGAGAGAGTCCACTCGGCACCAACTGTCCTCAGTTAGAGTCATTGATCACAACCGCTGAAAGACAGCAAATATCTCCTCCTAAATAAGAAAACACTCCTTACAGCAGTGTTGGTATAATCTAATTTTACATTTAAACAAATAAAACAGTGAAACTGAGCATGAATTTCTGAAGCTCCCCAAAAAAGTATCATTATAAAGTTGATATAACCTTTCTCAGTCCTCTTCCATGTCTCTTATTCTCCAAATAGGAAAACCCTCACTTTGACACATCTATCAAGTTAGCCTATATGGAATATATATATATATATATATATATATATATATATATATATATATATATATATATATATATATATATATATATATATATATTACTACTTAAGTAATTTTGACTTCGCAGAGCAATTCTAATCATTGAAAGTTACGTTAATTTATTTTTATTTTTTTTCTGTGAGGAATGAAGGGAACATTACATTGGATCTGATGGGAATAGCAGACTTGTTTTAATAGCCAAGTCTAAAAGTGCGGGATCTTTCTTTGAAGTGTATTTTCAACTTAAATGGAGCTTTAGAGACTTCCCTTGTTTTTCTACCAAAGCATTTAAGAAATTATAAATCTTAAAAATGCAAAAACTGCCCACTAATCTTACTGATAAAAAAAAAAACAAGCAGGTAATATCAAAACCAGAGGTTTACTCTTGGACTCACAGACACAATATGTATCTTTCTGAGGATGGTGTCACAGTGGAATGAAGGATGCACTGCCTGTTAACGTTCATTATTATTCTTATCTACACAATCTTCAATGGGAAAAGCTTGAAATATGCCTGATTATTTAGTTGCAGAGAAATACAATGTATTTTATTAATAAATAATAATAATAATAATAATAATAATAATAAAATATTTATATAAATAATAAAACTAAATAAAAATGGCAGAATGTTAAAAATATTCTTCAAAAGTGTTCGGCAGCATTGGCTGTAAATTATGGTAAGAAAAATGGGAAGACATACCAGAAAATTGCCCCAAATCCTTCAGCACCCTTAAATAATGACAGACTAAAACAGTCTAAAAATATTTTTTTTTTACAAACAGAAGAAATTCTAGACTACTAAGGTCTGTGAAATGCAAATATGAGCTGTAATTGTTTCCCATGATTCTTTTTTTTTTTTTTTTTAAACAAGAGATACCTATTATCTCAATGCTGTAGTATGCTGAATACGTCCACTCTATCCTTTTATTTGTCAAGATTTTTGGGTCTTTTGATCCACCAAGTCACCAAAAAGCGCTCATGCCAAAACAGACTCACATCTAATGACTGCTAAATGGAAAACTCAGGTTATGATAGCTATACTAATTCAAACGCAATTTAAAAGACATGTACTGTGTACTAAAGGCTAGATGACCAGTATGTAGATAAACATCTCCACATGCAAACAATGAGAATTTGAAATGTTGCAAAAAGGAATAAACAGCCTAATATAAAACAGCAGAAAGCAGTAAAATGTACAACCTGTGTAGTAACTAGACTTGATAACAGATCTTGATAACAGAGCTACACACTATGTGCCACAGGTCACAATGCTTATATGCAGTGTTTTTAAGTCACTGATTGTGCAAACTAGTGAGACTGTTGTTTCTTTGTGATATCTGGGATGGTGTAAATCAGTTATAGACATGCATAGCACAGAGATGGAGAAGAGATGAATCTCTACCAACAACAACTTCACAGCAGGGGATCAGAAAACTCAATATGGTAGAAACAAAGAAAAATTGAGAGCTTTTTGGTTTCAGCGCTACAGTTTCATGTATACTGTCCGAAAAAACTACAATAGCTTGTTCCCGGGGCAGTATCTTTGTAATTAGGTTCCAATATGCAGCTTTTCGGTGTAAATAAGATATACAAAGGAATATCTTTCGAGGATACTGCCTCAGTGACAGACTACAATTGTTCTACAACTACAAAAGACTACAACTACAACTACAATTGGATAGGTATTTGACATGACAATGAGTATGCATGAGTGATTGCCTTGCACAAACAACATGATTATAGCAAATATAAGTCATAGCTATTTGATTTGGCTAATTCCTATGCTGCATAATTAGCAATATCCATGTTATTTTCTTTTTGTATGGACAAATATAATTTGAGGAAATATGTCTTCATAGCTGCAACTGATTTAAGAATGGCAACACCCTGTCTCTGGTTATACATAGCCTGAGGCCCGGCTTTAGTCTAGGTCTTTGCAACATACTGGATTCTCTCAAATCGATTTTTAATGAAGGACAAATTTGACTCCGACCTCTCATGTTTCTTTTTTTCCCTAAAAGCCAGATTACTTTGTAACTCCCCATTCACATATTTATTTAAACTTGGAGGAAGGAAGACAAAAGACTCCGGTTTGACAAAAGAAATCAGTAGGAATTTAATATTTAATTTAAATACGTACAGATGATTTAAACTGTACTGCTGCCGGAAAGCAGACTAAGAGACAATTAAATGTCAACTTTTAAAGTGAATAGTGTAAGACAGTCTTCAGAAATAGTAGGCCCCTTTTTTCCTTGCAACTTTTCTGGGTGCTGAACAGGGGTCAGTTACACTTGAGGCAGTGGCGGTATCATGCATGCACCAGACACAACAAAACATCTCTGGAAGGTCATTCAAATGCTTAAATTGCTTTCCACAGAGGAGGATGTGAGATAAAAAATCGGCATGGCACTTCTGAAGCTTATTCTCAACACAGAAACCATTCACTGCCTATTACAAAAGAAGGTCCATTTGATTCACTTTATCCCAGGTGAAATTTACCAATGGACTAACCATAATTTACGTAGACATATACAAAACTTTTTTTTTTAATTATTGTCAGAATAAGCAGCATAAACAGTGTAACAGAGCTGCTGTTTTGTAAGAAACTATTTACATAGAGAAGAGAAAGGTCCAGATGAGCCGAAAAAAGTATGGCCCTGTCTTTTATTTTTGTTTTAACAATAAATTAGCTAAGATGCTAAAATTCTAGTTCAAAGGGGAAGGGAGAATACAACTTCAAAAGGCCTATAATACAACACTATGAAACATGGGAAGTTTCAACACTTTCAGGTTTTCTGTTTATAAATAATAAAATACAACAATCTTCCAATCATTCACATTACAAGTGTCACACAATTTCACAAAAGCACAGTATGGTGATCCTAGACACTATACAATGATAATACACTTATTATGGCTGGCATACCTATACATACAAAGAATATCTCTAAAATGTAAGAACTTCATTCAAAGCAATGCCAAGTCCTTCATTTAAAAAAAAAAACAAAACAAAAAAAAAACATGTAAATAGCACTGTAAAAAAAAACAAGAAAGATAGAAAAAAAGAAAACCATCTCCCAGTCATAAACAAACATACATAATGACATCAGTTTGAGTTTATATAGAGTTTTCATTGCGGTCTACAAAGTATGACAATAGCAGCTATTTTGTATGGATTTAACAAAACACTGGAGTTTCAAAGCTGTTTGAGTCATCAGTATAAAAAGAAACAAACAAAAGGAGCAGTCAACGTCTTGCCTCCCTGGCCAGCCAGTGAGACAAAACAAAGCAACACACAACTCATATCAACACTGCGGTGGCTCTGAAGTAGGGTAACGTTGCTGAACAATGTTTTTACCCTTTCAGTTACCAGACACCTGCGTCACTGTCGTGGCTGAGCGACTGTCTCTCCAGGTATACAACATTGCTAAGAGCGACTTATACTGTATGTCTTATCAAAAGACAAAATGTCCTCCACAAAATGGAGTACAATGTTGCTTTAAATCCTCATCTCAGCCTCATCACTGTGCTCCAGAGAGTGCTCTGTGGTGCTGATGATGGAGGCTGAGGGACCTTGAGTGACACCAAATGGGGAGACAGCTGGGGACCGTGCAGCAAGTGGGGACAGTGAAGGGGAGAAACTTGGAGACATGGCTGCAGAGGAGATGGAGCCCTCATGGCTTATAGGTGAACGTCTTAGGGATGTTAAGTGGTGGAACGTCCGTGCTATGGCAGGTTTAGGTGGAACAGATTTGGCTCCTGGATGAGCCACTGAGGTAATGAGGGGTGGAGGGTCAATTCTTGGCTTGGGATCTGTCTTAACTTTGGGTTGGAAGGGTCTGCGTGGATTATTGGGAGGTAAGCTCTCATCTTTTAGCCTGGCAATCTCTGTAAAGACACTGGCTAAGGGTTGGAACTGAGGGCACCAGTTGAGAAGGTAGTCCCAGTTGTAGCTGCCTCGCAGTTCCTCATCACTTGCAACTATGGCTGTGAGGGAGCCATCAACCAAGGGTTTACCATCCTCAGGGAAAGCGTAATCTTTTGGGTGGGAAATATTTAACCCACGACCTACTCCAAGGTAGCCCCCACCTTCATCTCTGTACACTGGGAGCTGACCAGAGAGTAGGGTACCACTGAGGCTCCCACTAATGCTCCCAAGTTTCTTAGTTTTAAACCACTGGCTTGCATCAAGTGGCCCTGGTTCACAAGAAATATCAGAGAGTTGGTCTGAATCCTGCTGAATACCTGAATCAGGGCCCCTGGCAGAGATGTGCTCTTGCATGGAGGAGGTGATGCTTGCAACTCTTGGGTACTCATTGATCATACGGATTTCGTCATCCTCTGCTGCTTCGGCAGATCCCCGTCCGCTGGAGTGAGAAGGATCTAGGGATCCTCCTCGAGTGTAGGAGCCTCCACCAGTTCCTACCTCATCACCTGTGTATCCAGGTAGTGCCTGATGATAGATCCTGTTGCCCCCTGCGGGTTTAGGCTCATCCAACTTCTGCAAAGCTGTGCCTGAAGACACGGTACTATTCCCAGTGTCTTGTCCTTTCTTTTTGCGCTTTGATCTTACTAGATAAAGGACTACAGCAATTATGACTAACAAGACTATTACTCCAAGAGAGGCAGCAATTATGCTCACAAGAAGGACGTTAAGGTCTGTTGCAAGGCCAAAGGAGGTGTTGGTTACGTCAATGGTGACCTGAGCGGAAGCTACTCTTGAGGTGTCAAGAGGGCTGTGGGCAGTCACATCTATAGTCATTAGGCGGGTTTCCCTCTTCGAGCCACTCCCTCCGCTTGAGCTGCCAGAGTTGTCCATCTTTAGGTAGATAACACCGGTGGTCTTATTCACATCAAAATAAGGAGAGGAATTGGGGATGGAGTAAAGTACAATTCCATCCACCCCACCATCCTCATCATTGGCCTGTACTTGCCCAATGCTCTGACCTTTTTGGGCTCCCTCTGGTACCTCAAAGGACAAGTCTGAAGTGGTGAAAACTGGATCATACTCATCCTCTCCTGTTACATAGACCTGCACTGTGACAGTAGCCGAGTTGTTGCCTGCATCCACAGCTAAAGCAATGAAGTTAAATGACTTCACCTTCTCAAAATCAAATATTTGCCTGGTACGAACTTCTCCCGAGTTTGAATCCACCAAGAAGAGGTCTTTACCTAGGCCAGAATGGTCCATCAAATAATACTTAAGCTGTCCATAAACTCCTGTATCATAATCGATTGCGTGTAACACAGTCACAGCAGAGTTAGGCGGCTGGTTCTCTCGGATACTGGCCGTTAATGTAGCAATGGGAAAGTAAGGTCTGTTGTCATTGATGTCCTTTACCTCTACACTAATAGGAGCCAAGGCAAAATGACCATGGCCATCCGAGGCTTGTACTATAACAACATGAGAAGTCCGGCTCTCTCTGTCCAAAGGCCTTTGAAGCCTCAGTGCCCCAGTCCACTGATCCAAAGAGAAGAGTTTCATCTCATCTCCAGAGCTGATGCTGTACTGGACCTCTGCATAGGGAGCTGAATCAGGATCAGTTGCAGTCACACGTAAGATTTCTGTACCAGCAGCTGCCCCCTCACTCAAAGACACAATGTACTCAGCTCTGCCAAAGACAGGAGGGTTGTCATTCACATCAGTGACTGTGATGATGGCTGGTACGCTGGAGCTACGTTGAGGAACACCACGATCCGAGACCGCAATGGTGAGGTTATAGCGTGACGATGCCTCAAAATCCAGTCGCTCCGCCAGGATCAGGGTTCCTACAGTTTGGAAGCCATGGCCCTCTATGAAACGAACGCTGCTCTCAATCTGAAAAGCATTTCCAACATTCCCACTGGCAATTGCAAAATCAAAACCACAGTTTTCCTGAGATAGGTCTCCATCTACTGCCTCTAATGTCAGGATGGTGGCTCCAGGTAACTGGTCTTCAGACACTGTGGCTTTGTACTCCATCTGGTGGAATATGGGGGCATTATCATTGACGTCTATCAGCTGAACTTGGACTGTAGCAGAAGATGACAGAGGTGGAGACCCCCCATCACGAGCTTCAATGACTACACTCACAGAGGGCCGCTCCGGATCAAATTCTGCTTTCTGTTTGATGAAAAGGGTACCTGTAAAGACATTGGAAGTGTTTTTACAACAATGTTAATGCTTTAAATATAAACTATATTCTTAAACTAGAGGGTGTGGCTATTTAAACTAAGTGCAGCTGACCTTGTTGGTAGAGGCAGTTTTCATTAACTCCACACACCACTTTATGCAAATAGCATCTACTACTAATTGCACTTGCTGTTGCTACTTATAATTATTGCATATTTATCTACCACTATTCACACTTATACATTCTTTCAATTGTGTAAATAGCCACTGCCAAAACGATCAACATGCTTAGTATAAACACTGAGCTTATACCATTTTTAGGATCAATGTTAAACCTATCCCTCGTTGAAGACACCACTCGATAGGTGACCTTTCCATTTTCTCCTGAATCTCGATCTGTTGCTGTTACTGTGATAACAGGACTGCCTGATGGGGAATGTTCTGGAAGTGTTACCTGGAAACCAAAGTCAACAAAGCAGCTGTTACTTGGCATGCTTTTTCCTGTATTCACAGTGATGTCATTTTGAATAAAAGCATCTGCTAAATGCATAATGACAACAGCACACTTTATTCTGGTGTATATTTATTCTTTTATACATTTATGTATTTTACCATCCTAATACATTAACTTTTTACAATAATACGATAGAGAACAATGTAGCAAATAAACCTTTATTTATCCCAGAGATACACATTGTTTTAAAATACTTTAAATTGTAGAAAGAAAGAAAAATCACCTGATATAGATCTTGTGTAAAAGTAGGTGCATTATCATTTATGTCCTCCACCAAGACAGTTAAATTGGCTTCACTCTGATGCTTTGAATCTGAAGCTCGAATAGTCAATGTGTACCATGTCCTCTCCTCAAAGTCCAGTGGTGCTGTCAGAGACACACGGCCATTGTAACGATGGATATCAAATTTTCCCTGTGATGAAGCGTCCAGCTGCAAAGAGTAAGACAGCACTGGGCCAGAATCCACATCATTTCCCGTAACCAGGGTGATCTCAGTACCGATAAGAGAGTCTGTAAGTGGGACACAAGGACATAAACATTCAGATACAAGTACAATAACCAAAGTGCTTGATATCATGTCTTTCAAGGTTAAAAAGTAAAAGGTCATCAGTAAGTTCACTTACTTTCTGGCACTCTAATTTCTCGTGGCACTGGGATGGTGGGACTGTTGTCATTGAGGTCAACAATAATCACTGTAATGGTGGCAGTGCCTACTAGTTTAGGGCTGCCACGATCAGTGGCTTTTATCACCAGCCTGATTCAAATGAGATAAAATAAAGGATTAGATGAATTTTTCCTAACATACATCATGTGCTAGATGTGTCTGTTCAGTTTCTTTTGGGGATCAAGAGAGAGAGAGAACAAACAATGTCTTCTGTTTTCAGAAAAAACATTCGTACAACTATCCAAAAGCACTAACAGACCAAAAATGTAGTAAATTAAAAGCACACAGCTTTATAGGAGACGGGGAACATTTCAGAAACAAAGAAAATGAGGTAAAAAAAAAACTACGAGGGCTTGAACACATTACACACACAAAGTAAATAACTCTGGAAGGACAGTTACATTTCATGAAACAGAAGGAAATTAAAGACCGGCACAGCACTGATTCACTGGCTGAGCAAATATGATATACACTCACTTTGCCTGTGTCCAGATTTCTCGGTCCATAATGGCCGTGGTTGTGAGGCTGCCGGTCAGAGGGTCAATCTTGAAAAGGCCACTTTGACTCGAAGACTCAATGGAGTAAGTCACCTGACCATTCTGACCCTGGTCAACATCCTCTGCCACAACCTAATGTATGCGAAAACATACAACATTTTTGGTAACTTTATAAGGAACTCCAACATAATGGTTTAAATCTCACACTTCCGGACATTATGTCAGAAACAGGTGCCGAAAAAACAGGTAAGTTATTTAATGGTTTGTATGGCTAACAAAAATAATATCATTTTCAAGGGTACATTTTCTTAACTCTCCTGTAACTGGCTAGTGTGGCAAAATTTACTATGAAAAATAAATTTATCTGTAGAACATTTTTGTTTGAATACTTTCCCCAGTATGTTTTCAATTACCTTAGACTTCTTAGAAATACCAGAAAATAAGAAACCACTTACCTGAATGATGGGAAAGTCATAGCCCTGTGCTTCATGCATATAAGCCACATAGTTCTGCAGCTGGAATCGGGGTAGATTGTCATTGACATCCTGAAGAATCAGGTTGACAGCCATGAAGGAGCTTGAGGATGTAGTTTCAGCCTTCACCACTAGACGGAGTCTTGGAGTGTCCTCAAAATCCAGGCCATTTGAGCTCTGTACCCAGATTTCACCTATGAAAGCACCAATAATCCAGTGAAGTAGGTTAGCTTGCTAGCATTGTAAATAATCAATATTATTTTTCAACTTTCTGATGAGTTCATGCATGCATTTTGTTCAAAGCTATGCTGTTTTCATATTTCACAGGTTTCCCATCTGACCTGTACTGGAGCTGATGCTGAAGGAATGGTATCTGTTTCCACTGAAGATGCTGTAAGAGATGCCGTCGCGGGTGCCGTCAGGGTGCTGAGCCTGAGCCTGGGCGACTGCAGTGCCTGTGCGTAAAAATACACAAAAAACTCAATCCTCTTCTGCTACATTGACTTAAACTGATGGATTGGCTTTCAGTGCCTAACAAAACTGACTGTGCCAGTGAGTGCTGAAATACAATGCTACAGTTTCATCATGCAGCTCATTGCAAAAGTTTTCAACTGCCTCATGCCAGTGCTTTGTAATGAAGAAACCACAAAGAATAGCTTTTAGTTTAGGATTTATTATAATAATTGAAATGGTCTGTATATTTTTGCAATGCAGTGTGAGAAGATGGGTTTTATACATGTAACTTAATGAAAGTTGATAACTGTTTGTATAAAGAATCAACATGAAGTGGATTTTTCAACCCATTTTGCTTATATAAACTTGTAATGTGTTTTTCTGAAACAGGATATCAATAAATAAAATAAATAAAAAAGGAGGGTGGGGCCTACAGTAATATTATCCAACTTGAATTGATTGGATCATGAAAAAATAGCATCTTGTGTCCCACTGGAATTTCTTTTTTTGATCTGTCATTTGCTATTACTGTCATAATCTGTATTAAATTAATTGGTATTAAATTATATTATTATAAAATTATGCATTATGCAAATTACGTATTCATCTATTTTCAGTATTTTCAGTAAGTGCTATTTATGATAATTATTGTAATTTTATAAATAAATAAATAAATAAATATATATATATATATATATATATATATATATATATATATATATATATATATATATATATATATATATATATATATATATATAGGTTAATTAACATTATTTTCCCATCATAAAGGTTCTTGGCTGTGATGATGTCAGCTAAAACAACTGTCAAAATTATTTCATTTCTATTTCTACAATATGATCAGAAACATGTATTAAGAAAGTAAAACAAGGCTGATGTTGACTTTAATCATCTTCATTATTTATTTGTTATATTGTAATTTATTTTATAAAATGATAATATCATCAAACTTTTTTCCATGAAATGGACTGTAAAGGAAAACAAATATTGCTTTTTATAACAATATAAATCTACCAAGCTAACAGCACGCTTATTTTTTAAAATAATTTTTACTGTAAATTCTCTGCTTACCTTTAGCTGCATTCTCCTGTATGCTAACATCTCTGGTGGTGCGAGAGAATCGAATGCCCTTGTAATCTTGCTCCTTCACATAGACGATCACCACCCCCAGAGAAGACTGGGGAGGACTGCCCTGGTCCATGGCCTCCACTATGAGAGTGCGCTGGGTTTGCGTCAGACTCTGGAGCTTCTCGGTAGTCTGGATCTCCCCTGTTAGTGAGTTAATAGCAAATCCTCTGACTGGCATTGCAAACCGGTAGAACACTGACCCGTTGGCTCCGAAGTCCTTATCTTCTCCTCTCATGGTGGCCACCACCTGATGCATGGACACACTTCCACTGGACACGTTGATAATCAGCGGGTCCTGGATGAAGAATGGTGCATTGTCGTTGACATCCAGGATGGTGACGGTTACCTGGGCTGTGGTGTTGCGGGGTTCGGCAGGTGACAGGTCAACCGCATACACTTGGAAGGTGTAAGAAGCTCTTTTCTCTCGGTCCAGAGGTGCTGCGGTAGTGATCCGCCCCGTGTCTGGATGTACTGTGAATGAACCTTTGGCTTCCTGACTAAGGAAGTATAAGATTTGGCCATTTTCGCCCTCATCCATATCTGTTGCTGTCGCATCCAGCACCAACGAACCTACAGCAGCATCTTCTGAGACATCGACGGTGTAGCTACTGCTTCTAAACTTTGGGCTGTTGTCGTTTACATCAAGGACTGAGATGTCCAGAGTGGCTGTGCTGCTCAGAGAGGGGCTCCCGTGATCTTGAACCACCACTTTCAAAGAATAACTGTTCTTCCGCTCCCTGTCCAGAGGTCTTGAGGTAGACAGAGCTCCAGAAAAACCATCAAGTCTGAAGTCACCATCTGGGTCCCCAGCTAGAATTGCAACATACAGACACAGCATTTGTTAACAATCAAGCAGACTGGATCCTCTTTTTATAAGAAACAAGCCTGAAATGTGAACAAAAATGCCTTGACCACATGTAATTCAAAATGCAGTGTGTTTTAACTTAAAGACTAAATCTGGTTTGTAATACACTGTAGATGCTCTTCTAGATGTACCTCTATACATACATTATCTAAATATCCAAAATGTTTTACCAGTGATCTTATATTCCAGTCGTCCACTCTCTCCGGTGTCCAGGTCTGTGGCTTTGAGGGTGAACAGCTCCACAGGCTCTTGGTTCTCAGGCACTTCCAGACTGTAATGCTGCTGCCCGAAAGCAGGAGCATTATCATTCTCATCCAGAACTGTGATGTGCACCTTAGCCTTGGCAAAGTTAGGGGGCATGCCTCCGTCTTTTGCATAAACTATTGCATACACAAGATATAAAGAGGATTGTTAAATTGAATAATATTAGAAATTATAATTAGAGAAAATAATATTTTAATAATAATAATATAATAATAATATAACCAAGTGTTGTTATTAACTAAAATGAATCGCTTTCGGTAATTTAAATAAAGCTAAAATAATATAAATATTAGATGAAAAACGTAAATAGTAAATAATAAAACAAAAAAATGTATTTCTAAATGTCTAATTTTTATTTAAGCTGAATCACTAAAATTGTATTTAAAACTAAATAAAAAAAATAAAAGCACACAAAAATAAAATATTAACTAAAATTAAAATACATATCATAAAATAAAATAATTGAAAAATTTAATTCAATATTAATAAATACTATAACAGATAATCCTAAAATGACACAGTTTCAGCCATATTATTTGCAGATCCTAACTGTGTTTATGTACCTGTTACAGTGTAGTGGTCCTGAAGTTCCCTGTCTAGAACCTGAGTGACAGATATCACACCCGTCTCTGCATTAATTGTGAATCCATCCTCAGTCACACCACCGTAAATTACCAAGCCATTAGTGCCTGCGACAAAAATAGAAATATATAATCAATAATGATCAGAATCAAATACTAGCAAACTGGCTTCTGAATACTACACAGTAAAGTGAAACCTTTCAAACATTTCTATACTACATTGTCCTTAGTCATATGTTGATATGAGTGGCATTTAGTTATTACAAATAAATTACCAATTAAATATTTTAATTATTTTAATAGTAATAATGGACCTAAATATATTATTGAACTTTTATTTAAATATTTTCAGGATTTTTTTTATGTCTTTTGACAGTCAGATCAAATTACAAGTCAAAAGAGAGATGTTAAAAATCATGGTAGATCAAATCAGGTGCATTGCATTGTGGGACACAGTATTCTGTCAAGTGGCAAATATAAGGTAATTCTGAAAATTAGCACAAATGCACAGTATTTATACTGTATTATACTGTACAAAAGTAATATGAGTAGTCTTCCCTTCCTTTCCGAGTTAGAATGTGTACAGGAAGTAAACAACCTGATGTGAATTAAAACAGAAGTAACATGTCATATAACATCCAGGTTCAAACCTTTTGATCTTGGATTTAATACTGGTTTCATTAGTAGTTCATTTTGCTGATTCAGCCCCCGAGTTGTGGTCCACAAAAGTGTTAAGTGTGGACCAAACCATACGGGTGCCAGATTGCGTGCAAAGCCAGCGAGCTTTGGTACGAGCACCTGCTTACTCAATTAAAGCTTCCTGAAGAATGTCTTAACAATCTCTCCTTCATACTCTCTCACTGAGCCCAGGGGGCTGAGAATGAGTCCCTCATACCCACCACAGGAAGCGCTAAAAAAAACACTGCCCTCACCGCAGCACAACACAACTGCTTTAACCAGATGGCGAAGATTTCAGACACAGATCATGAATTTCCAAAAGGTTGGACTAGCCCAAAATGTAGGTGATTCTTTTTAGAAGTAAAGGCTCATTTAACACATGGATTATTGCAGGAATTAATCAACTATTCCTCACCGTGATCCCGGTCTGAGGCGGAGACCTTCAGAATGCTAGTTCCTGCTGGCTTGTTCTCTTTGATTTGGGCTTCAAATTCACTGCGTTCAAACCATGGTGCTTCATCATTCACGTCAATCACCTGGATGGACAGCACCTGAGTGGTGGAATGCTGAGGTATCCCATGATCCTCAGCGACTATGGTAAGGTTGTAGCTCTCCTGTTCCTCACGATCCAGAGGTTTGAGGATGGAGAGAGAGCCTGAAGAAGACAAAAACATCTGTAAATCTGCTGCAGATGGCCTTGTGATCGTTCGCCCTGTGACTGGAAACGTATGACCGAGGTCAGGTAGCTGCTCTGTTTTATACTATGCATATTTGTAATATTTCATTATATGTTAAAGCTCCACTCTAGCTACTCCACTCTCTACAAGGAATTTGAGAATGAAGCTTTTTGCTGACTTTCTGGTATGAAGACCAATGAAGAAAGCTGTTGATGAGTCCATTCTAAACCTTTCCATCTATACCTCTCTGCAATGTTGTCACCAACAAGACCGCAGGCGAGGGTCACTCAGGATAAACACACCCCTGTGGTCGATATGGCAACTTGACTGCTTGCTGACTGCGAAATATTATTGTGTGTTTGCGAGAAGTCTGTGTGCGGCCTCCTTTTTTTATTTATAGTCCAACAAACACTAGTTTTAAACACATCATTGAGATGTTTGAGCTGGCTTCTGCTTCTGAATACGGTAGCTCTGGTCTTGTGCTTAACTTCCATCTCTAGACCTACTTAAAGTGTCCAAAGAGTTTGAAGACTTTCTCCTAAATGCCTGGCTAATATCAGCTGTGACTTTATTGTGTGCTTCGACCCAACTTTTATATACATAGTATATAGTATACGCTTATTTAGAACATAAATGAAATCCTAACCTACATCATAAACCATCTGACAATAATGGACGAATAATTGACTACAGCTGTTCAGTCGATTAGGTTACTTTGTCTATTTAATCTAATTTTGCGTGAGCTGTAAATGGTTGTATTCTTGGAGAACGAGAGGAATTTCAAACTAAAACATGCATTTTCCATCGGCAAAGAGGTGCGGTTGACGGGCCAAAATCAAAGTGCACTCCCATGAATAACTGTTCAAGTAAAGTATCTGTTCTGCTAAATTACTTCTGTATTTGAGCGTATGGCCCGTAAGCAGCTTGGTGTGAGAAAACAATGTTTTTCAAATAGAATGAAATCATGATTCTTACCACTGTTCAGGCTGAGGCCGAACCGCCCTGCTGTGTTTCCTGACATGATCCTGTAGGACACTCGGCCGTTTTCACCCTGGTCTGCATCCCGGGCGATGACGTAAAGCAGGACGAACCCCACCGGCTGGTCTTCCATCACACTAACAGCAGTCGGGGAGCTGAAGATCGGAGCGTTGTCATTCTCATCGGTGACGAACACTCGTGCCGTCACCGATCCCCAGAGTCTCTGATTGGGGTCCAAGGTTGAATCCGTTGCATGGACCACCAGGATCAGGCTGGAGGTCTCCTCATGGTCCATCTCTCGGCCTAGTTTTAAGACTCCTGTGACGGGATCAAGACTAAAGAGATCTGGGATGTCAGGCCACTGATGTTGGATAGAATAACGTATCTCGCTGTTGGGTCCACTGCCATCTTTATCAGCCGCCTGGAAGGTGTAAATGGAGGAGCCAGCTTGTATGTTCTCAGGAATAACAATAGTTACTGGATCTTCTGGAAACTCTGGTGCGTGGTCATTACTATCCTTCACGTTGATTTCCAGCTGAACCATGTGAGAGGTTGGATAGGCCTTGGAGAAATCGTCCACTTCGATCTGTAGAGTATACCGTGACCCTTTTTCATAATCCAGCTCTCTAGCCAAGTAAACATCTCCAGTGAGACGGTCAACCATAAAGGTTCCTTCGTGATCTGTGCCTCCCACTACAAGGTAGGTCACCTGACCGTTTAAGGTCATTTCACGCTGGTCATGTGCTCTAACTGAGCCAATAACAGAGCCTGGCTTGGCTCCCTCCACTGAGTTGAGAGTCATGGATAAGGTGTTGGGATTTGGAGGAGTCCTTGTAGAGCCAATGACCTACAGATTGGAAACCAAAGATTTCAGAAGAAAGTTAGTTGCTTTTTAAGCTCAACTAGTATATTTTACAATACACCTCTTTGAACTATGAAACTTCCCAAATAATTGACAACAAGTGTCAGTCAAGACATTTGTAATTTTAGAGAAGATTTCTATTCTTTATATAAATGCTGAACTTTCCATTCAAAGAATCTGTTTTTGACATTGATAATAATAAGAAATGTTTATTACAACAACAACAACAAAAAAAAAACAATTCTTTGGAACCATAACAACATTTCACAATGTTACTGTATTTACTGTTTTTATAAATGCAGCCTTGGTTACCATTAAAGACTTCTTTCAATACTGAGAGAATAAAATGGAGTGAACATGCCACATTAAAGGCCCGTGATATTATTTCATACTATTATCCCCATGTAAAAACTAAACACTACACACACACCGGATCACAGGAAGGAAAGCAACATAAGGATTGACACTGATCAATCTCTGGACTCTTTTTTAGGTGCAAAGTACACTGGACTTTCAAACTGAAGCTGACATTACTGATGGTATGTAAAATATTATCTTGAGAAGCTACAGTGCGGGCATATCGGCTTTAGCGCTACCGAGGTTTGCAGCTTTCTGTTTGATCATGGGGAACCACAGCTGGGCCTCATCAGAGCCATCTGGGAACACTTGATTCAAAGGTGCATTCTCCCTCTGTCTCCATCTCACTCTCATCTTCCCCATACAAACAGAAAGAACAGAAATCGCATGCAACCGCACACTCTACAATTAGCCTCCAACTCCTTTTTTGAAATCACATCTGTAAAAGCACTAAAGATGTTTAGCTTAAAAAAAACAGAACTGGCAAGAATCATTCTGCAGAGAACAAACTCTTTAGAATACGGATTCTTTTACGTTGGAATGAAAAACCGTTGAAATTATCCTATTGTCAAAGATATAGTTTGACATTTCTGATTCACGCAGTTCCATGCTGAGTGTTGGGATTAATTCAGGGTTTTGTGTTACAGTCCGTTCCTCTGGAACAGGAAATAATTCTGGGAGTTTTGAGGTGTTTGTGTTTGCATAGGCAGGAGCTGGCCTCTGGGTCACAGCTCATTTCCCTGCTTGAATAATGATGCCACAGCTCAGGGGACTTTAAGTATGATGATAGTTTGGCACAGTGAAAGATGACTTGTCCATATTGGTGCTCATGCAGCAAGATTTTGGCAGATTAACTAAAAAAAATTAATTAAGGGCAGTCTTATGACTTGAAGCAACCAGCCAAAATCTGCTAAAAAAACTACAGGCGCCTTGGCAACCACACACAACACCTATTGGAAAGTTTTGCACGGGCAGAAAAGATAAAATAAAATAAAAATGACAAAAGCACATAAAATTACTTAAAATTACATGAAATTGAAAAAAAAATAAAATAAAAAAATAATTTAATAAAAGCTAATTCTAAAATATTTATAAATAAGACCTTAATAGTATATATACTAAATAATACTGTATATAATACTATTATATATAATAACATTGTTAATTTTTAAGACTTCAGTTACACTCAGTTTCTGGTCAAAAGTTGGAGTATAAACTAAACTAAACTAAACTAAACAAAACTAATGGCTTCTTGATGCTACTGTACACAAATATGGTTAAATGTGAGCTATTGGCTTTGCTTGAATTTTTTTCCATTTTAGATTTTAACTATAGAAACTCTAAAAAGGAGAAATTATAAAGAAGAGGGAGCTAGTGGCATGACGTAAGCCAGATTTAAACCTGCATCTCCTGCATGAGCACCAAAGTCCAACATGTAGCATCACCACTAGATCACGGGTCTTACATGCTTACCTTGATTCCAACATTGAAAGTGATGATTTAAAAAGTGCCTGTATAGTCTCACCTGTATAAGTAAGGCAGCTGAAGAGCTCTGAGATGGAGCACCACGGTCCGTGGCAGTGACGGTGAAGCTGTACTCTGCCTTTTCAGCTCGCCTCAGGGAGGAAGAGGAGCGCAGCTCTCCGGTGTTTGGGTTCAAGGAGAAACGTTCCGCTCTAGAGCCTTAAAAAGCAAGGACAAATGGAAGCATAAATATAGACAAATATGGTAGTATAATTATATGTACAATACATCACATTGGGCACAAAGACAACTGTAAGGACATGTTAAGTTTTACAGGTTTACCATTTTGCAATAACATCCTCGGGCAATAAGAAGACCCAAAACTTATGAAATATTCTAGCTTTTTGTTTACCTGATAATGAGTAGAAAATAGTGCCATTCTCTCCCTCATCTGGGTCTTTAGCATGTAGAGTTCCTAATAAAGAATCGGCAGGAAGACCCTCCTGAACCTGGAAAACATCAAGCAAGTTTTAAACAACACAGTCTGCCTGCTTATACTTGATACAAACAACTTCAAGAGCGGGAACAAATCCAAGGTCACATAAACAATTTTTGCAAGATATTATGTACAGATGTAATGATGTTTTTATGATGTGTGAACTGCGCTTTAATAAACACAAGCACCTATGTTATGACACACTGATTTAAAGCTTTAAATATAGTCTGTTTCTTGCCTGAATGAGATTCTCCCTGCCAGGCTGTGTGTGGCTGAAAGCTGGTGCGTTGTCGTTCTCATCCAGCACTGTGATATGGGCTGTTCCGGTGGCACTACGTGGAGGGGTACCACCGTCCTGAACCACCACAATGAGCTGATAACTGGACTGTTGCTCACGGTCTAGAGCCGCTCTGGTACTGATTTCACCTACAAGTGAAATGTTTGAGTTAGTCAGAATACTCAGTCTAGAATGCTTGCAAATGATTTTCTGTGAAGTTACTGTCAACTAAAACTATAAAATGAAAAAGTGAAATAAATTACCTATAAATATTAGATTTTTTTTTTTAAATTATGAAAATCAGAAATTTGGTCTTGGACAAATAAAGTTTAAGTACTTTAATTATGAAACCCGCAATAAAAATAAATGAAATCTAAATAGAAATACAAAAGTAAAAAAAAAAAAAAAGATAATAATAAAAAAAATGACCAAAAGCACATTACAAAATACTGAAAATATAAAAATAAAATCTAATAAAAAATATTCATAAATACTTTTAAAAGTATACAGTATATAAATAATTCTAAAATAACAGTTAATGAAGAGTCTAGAGAGGGATTTTCAACCATGCCCAGAATGAAAACAAAACAAAACAAAACTGTTTTCCAAACCTGGAATATTTTCTGTTGGAGATTATAATCTCAATTATATGGAGCCCCGTGCATGCCATGCAAGAAAAAATAAATAAATTGTGCGCACAATTTACTAATTCGTTCCCTCAATTTACTAAAATGTGCCCACAATTTATAAATCAAGTGAACGCAATAGTAAATCGAGGGAAAGCAATAGTAATCGTGAGCTCGTTTTAGTACATTGAGGGAATGAATTAGTAAATCGTGCACATGACTTAGCCTTATATTTTTCCCTGTATGTCATGTGTGGGGCTCCGTACAATTATTTTAGTTTATTGATAGGCAAAGTTTAGTTTTTCTTCAGATAAAATACATTTAAAAGTACTTTTATGGTGAGTAGAAAAAAAAATATCTAAAGTTTCCACAATTTTACCTATTTTTCACACTAATGGGTCTTTATACATAAAATATATAGCTGCCTTTTTAAGAACCATATTATGTGTAAAAAAGCTTGAAAATCCCTCATCTAGAAAATGTTCTAAATGTATAAATAAATGTTTTTGCAGGTTTGTGTTCCAGCTCACCAGTCTGGGAATTGATTTGGAAGAAGCGGTCCGTGTGGAGCAATCTGTATGCAAGGCGGCTGTTGAGGCCAGCGTCGTGGTCGGTAGCAGACACCCTCCCGAAACCAGTTCCCGCAGGCAAGTTCTCTCTCACTGCCAAGAACACTCTCTCCTGAGAGAAACGAGGAGAATTATCATTTTCATCTGTGACAGAAACCCTCACTGTCGCGCTGCCGGTCTTCCCCATCTGGCCGCTTCCAGAGGTGGCGAGCACAGTCAACAGGTAAATATCCTTGGCCTCACGGTCTAAAGCACTCTTAACAAACAGCCATCCACTGTCCGGGGCAATCCCAAAACCTGCTGCATCCCCATCAGGCCGGAGCCGGTATGCAATTGTGGAAGATAATGTGGAACCTTTGGACGACCCTCCATTTCCATTGGGATCTCTATTGAGTGCCCGGACCTGTAAGAAGTTTGTGTTGAGTGCCGTGTTCTCCTTCAGTTCCACACGGTAGGTCATTGTGTCAAACACAGGACCCTGGCCGTTCTCCGCCTGGATGTGAACCACCAGGCTGAACGTAGCGCTGAGCTGAGGTGCACCACTGTCTTTTGCGATCACTTGGAGGTCATAGCGAGGTACGCTGTCATACGACAGACTCCCAATTAGCCGGATTTCCCCACTGCTACGCTCCACGCCAAACGTGCGCTGCACTCCGGCAGACATCAGGTCAAAGCTCAGCTGTCCGTTAGGGCCGGAGTCGAGATCCTCCGCCTGTACGCGGTACACCACAGTACCCATTTTTGTGGTTTCCGCTAGGAGCAGAGACTCAGACGATGACGGGAAAAATATGGGGGCGTTATCATTCACATCTGCAATGGTGACTCGAACGCGAGTCTCTCCAAAAGCTGGAGGGGAACCGCTGCGAGCTTGAATTTCTAAGTTGTAAAAGGGTCGTGACTCATGGTCCAGAGGAAGGCTTGTTCTGAGCGCTCCAGTTTCTGGATCAACCATGAAATAACCATCTGGATCCCCAGCAGAGATAGTGTAGGTGACATCCTTAAAGACTCCTGGAGCAAGGAAGAGATGGGATAACTAAGATATATAAGCAGTTATTTAGCAGATGATTCAATCTAAAGTGGCTTTCTAAATTTATTACAAAGACAGTTTTCATACAGAAATTCAAGGAAACAATAGTGGTGATTCATGGATCATCCTTTGAGTGATTTAAACATCCAACATCCAACATCCAAATTTTATTTTTTAACTATGCTCATCAAGGCAGCATTTATTTGATCAAACATCTTGTTGAAATGTTATAACTTAAAATAACTGCTTTCTATTCTAATATATTTTAAAATGTAATTCATTCTTGTGTTGGATTTTCAGCATCGTTACTCCAGTTTTAAGTGTCATGTGATTCTTCAGAAATCATTCTTGAAACATTTCTTATTATTATAAAAGTAGAAAACAGTTGTTCTGCTTAGTATTTTTGAGAAAACTGCTAAACATTTTTCAAGTTTCCTTGATGAATAGTTAAAAAAAACATGCACTTATTTGAAATATAAACTTTTTGTAACAATGGATTGTAAAACTCTTGCAGTATCAAATAGTATATATTTCTTTAAAAAAATATTAAATCAGATTACATTGGATAAATATCAGATAAGGGGTCATATGATGTGATTTCAACTTTTTCTTTCTCTTAAAATTGTTACAAGCTCTTGGTGCATGGATAAGATTTGTAAAGTTGCAAAGACTAAAGTCTCAAATCTAAAGAGATATTCTTTATCAAAGTCAAGACTCTGCCATGCCCCCCTTAAAACGGCTCATTTAAACACGCCCCCACATGTCTACGTCACTATGTAGAAATATTTGCATAATGCGGCCCAAATGTTCACACAAAGAAAGAAGGCATGGTAACGCAGATAGTGTTAAAGCAGCAATGTCAGGAGATGATGTGTGTATCTAGGCGAATGTAAAGGCACTTTATTAGGCCTTACGAAAGTAGATTTATTTAGAAATCTTTAAGATAACTTACACAGGAACAGCAACACATTTTATGGATGACTGTTTCATAGGAGAGGAGGTAATACTGACTTTGCTATGACAATCTGGCGCTTCTGTATCAGTTACTGTAAGTATGTTTTGCTATTTAAGCATTTGCTATTGAATGTTCAAATGCGGAGTTTTGCACATTGCGCATGTGTGTGTGCGAGAGAGAGATGTTCACACAGTGGAGTCAGCTGTTTTAACCGTCTGTGGCTTGTGTACTGCAAACACATACGAGCTTCATCACTGTGTCTGTCACACAGCTCTGCTCCTCATTCAGCTTGAACTGATGGTAAAATTAAGTACATTATTAACTGTCTTCACATTTATTTTGAAAGATGAAGCTCGCAATTATGGAAAGTTCCGATAAGTGCTTGCAGAGTTCGGCCAATCATAATGCACTGGGTCAGTTGGCCAATCAGAGCAGACTGCTCTTCAGAAGGAGGGACTTTGTAGAAAATGACATATTTTAGAGAGGCGGGGCATAGAGGACCTACAATAATGTACAGTATTTGAAAAATAATGTGTTTTTTTAACATTAAAGCATGTCAACATATTCTGTTACACGAAAAACAAAATAATGATCTTTAAAAAAGCATCCTATAACCCCTTTAATTGTACATGCCTATTTCTACTATTTTCAAATTTCCCCAATTATTTCTTACTTGTTTGTACTAAATTCACATTAAAATTCACATTTACATTTTTTTTTTACTTTTCATTTTAGGGTTTTATTTAAAATGTATTCAGATACAATACTACCAAATTTAAATACAGGTAATTAATCAGTTATCAGCCACTCATGAATCATGCTTCACATTATCATCTTATCACTACCAGCCAGAATTGTAATATCAGTGCATCCCTAGTACAGACAGGTACATCCTATAGAATTCCCCATCATTTTTCATTAAACATCCCAACATACGCCGGCACTATCAGAAAATATACATCAACAAATAATAATTCCAGCAACATGAGAAATATGTGGAATATGTGATGGATGTGACTGTTTAATGGGGTTCACGCTGCAGCTGCTGCTCTATTTGCACAACTGGCTCAGCGAGAGTGAAAATATTCCCCATCAGGCTTTTCAGCACCCCTGACTGTCCCACAGACACCAATTTATGCTTCAGAGAGCCAAAGCAGTGAGGTTAGCAGAGCTGTGTCAAAGTATGCAGCTGCACATGGCTACTTATTTTAGATTATTTTTAGACAATATAATGGTAATTCCAAGAAGATGTAAGATGGAAATAGCTGAAACTAACCATTCTTGCCGCTGGCCCTCACTACACCAACCTCGGTCCCCCGGAGCACGTCCTCAGAGACGGTGAAGAAGTACTGCGCCTGCTCGAACACTGGAGGTGCCACTGATCCAGCCACAACGCTGATGTTCACTCTGGCATTGACAGGTGCTGTGAGACCGCCTCCGTCCCGTGCTGTGATCACCATGGCGATGACAGAGTTGGCCTTTCCATGCAGTGAGCGTGACAGCGAGATCACACCTTACAGGGAAAAATGCAATGGGAATGGAATTAAATTAGATATACACAGCCTGAAGACTGTGAGAATTACACATGAGGATACGGATGAGCAAATTTGCTCAGCCTTTTTTCAAGCTGACAACCGTTTATTGGAATTTGAGAAAATATATATTTATTGTTCCTTGAAGAAAGTCATAAGGGCCTTTCAAAGTCACACAAAAATGTACGATTTTGGGTGAATTATTACCTAAATGTAAAATGTATATAGATAGATGGATGGATGGATGGATAAAATAAAAAATCTTACATTAAAAATAATAATAATAAAATATATTAAATATAAAATTATGCTTAAAATAAACTGTTAACTATATAAACATAAAACCAAAAAATTAACTTTTTCAGCTACATGAAAAGTCGGCATTTCTCAATTTCATTAGGTTTAACTTGATGTACTTAACCAACTAAAAAAAAATATCAATCTATATCTAAATTAATAGTTGAAATCGATTTAACTGAAATACCTGTGTCCTTGTTGAGGGTAAAGAAACTGGATCCTCCATCAGGGACAGTGTGATATGTCACTTTACCATTTGCACCAGCATCTGGGTCGTGAGCCGTTACCCTGACAACAGAGGTCCCGGGCATGCTCTGTGTGCTCAAGCTGACGGCGTAGTTCACAGGGTAGAATGTAGGTCTGTTGTCATTAATATCCACCAGTGACACCTTCACAGAGGCGGAGGATGTAAGGCCTCCCTACGGGAAAATATCATATCATATTACTAATGATAACAACAACAGGAGTGTAGATAATGTCACACTACTGTCTAATCTGTCTGGATGATTTTGTGTGTTTAATAATGCAGTAGAAAATGTCACAGTGGGATATAATTGCCTTTCCAGGTCATGAGGGGCCAGTGAGCTGTAGTATATAATGTAGTGGATCTGTTTGCTCATCAGTGCCAGCATTTTATGGCTGCATTAATAAATGAAATGGGAAACAAAGACGGCCACTGCTAGGAGCTTGTAAAGGGAGATAGCATGATTGTGTGTATGTGTGTATTTATATGCACAGCAATGTGCCCCTGGGACACTGCGTTTTAGTGCCTTTTCATTTAGAGAGCTCATGATTGCTGTAACTGGCAACTGAGAGAAGACAGAATTGAGCAGGGCATGTGATTGGGCATCTAGGTGCTAAACGATAGAACTTATGGAGTTTTTTTTTTTAAATCAACCCAATGCTTCTGAAGTGAGTTTTAAGGCTTTCATCTCTCAAAACTGGAGTGTATAATTTTCCAAATTGAACAGGTTTCTCAAATACTTAAAAAGTGCATCAAATGTATTAATGATCAGCAATTTTCCAGGTGTTCTCACACTTTTGGACCCTAACAAACAATCAGGGCTGCCCCGTCGCATAGGCGAAATAGGCAAATGCTAGGGCTGCTGTCCATCCATAGGGGTGACCAAATGAGTTTCTTTTTATAATATTTTAATTAGGGGTGCACTATATTATCAAAATATAATTGATATCACATTATAGCTTTTATTATAAAAAAAACCTGAAAAAAAGTTTTCAGAGTGAAGCGGATAATGTGTTAGAGTGCAGCCCATGATATGCAGCACTTCACTCTGAAACATGCAGTGCATTTACCATCAAACCATCAAAATAAAAGACTGATAAAAATGCTAATCTTAGAGAAAATTTCAGACGGCAATTGCATCTGTTCACAGTCTACGGAGTATGAGTTTATCTCTGACTGTCTTAAGAAAAAGTTTAGATGGAATTTTCCTTTCATCTTGCCTCAGTATAATGCATTGTGTTTTCAGTGGTAATAAAGGAAACAATGCATCACTGCTGTTCCTTAAGCGCCACCTGCTGACAGAGAGTGAATTTGCGTTTTCATTCAGCCCTTCTGCTGTTTGGTATGTTTTTTGTAGCCTAATTTCACAAAGCTAAAGTCAGACCATTATGTTTTAGCTTCAGGTTTTTGAAATGATAGCCTAATATAGATCAAAACATAGGCTAATAAAGCAACTCAACATATTCTTCATGCATATTTTCATTCATATTTATTTTTTTGCTAAAATACATTAAAAATCAGTATTAGATTCTGTCATGAAAAAAATTAAGGTCAGTGTATCCCTAAATTTATAAATGTTTGAAATGAAGAAAGTAAGATTTAAATGTTAGTATTCTAGGCCTTTGGACGATGGAGTTCTCTAAATTAAATAGCTAGCTGAGTTAATGTCAGTTTATTTAATTTTTTTTTTTTTTTTTTTTTGTGCAACAGTCTTATTTATTTCATATGTAATTTGTTTTGTTTCATAAAGCTATGCAGTTTCCATGTGCTTGATTGGTGGTGGAATTTGCGCTTTTATTAGTTTTTATTTTATTTTATATACTGTAGCTTTAATTTAATTCTATTTCAATTTTAGTTTTAGTAATTTTAGTACTGCACCTTTACCTTATTTATTTCAATTGCAATTAGTTGCTAAGTGAACATTTCATGTTTTAAAATACTCATGGTTTCATAAGTGTAGCTAAAAGATGTAAACAATGTGCAAATAATATGAGTGTTGACATGATTTTAATTTTAAAAACGTTTTAAATAAGTTATTAGCATATTTACAATTCCGTTGCCATGACAACATTACACCAAACACCTTTCAATGAACCATGTGAAAAATTTCACAGCTCAAAAAAACACACATTTTAACGAACAAATTAATGTTTAATTAATAACATTATAGGCTTCACATTTCTGGTCTCCAAGAATTGGTCCCATTCACTTCCACTTGCATATTTTGTCACAGTCTACATTATGCCACAAATGTTGATTGAGCTTAATTTGTTCTGAACAGAAAATATTCCTATTAGAGGCAGGTACAAACTCATTCCCTCACCCCATCCGTTGCAGTCACAGTGAAGTCAAAACTATCTGGTCCTTCATCTCGATCCAGAGCCACACTGGTGCAGATCTGTCCAGTTTCCTTATTGATGGTGAACTGGCTGGGTGGAGCACTAGTGGGCCCGGATCCAATAGAGTATGTAATGGCCCCAAATGACCCACCATCTGCATCGCCTGCTTTTACCTGTGGAGCACAAACACAGAGAACGTTGTCAGAATTACGGTCGCCTGACGTCCTAAACCAGAGAATACAAGAAGATCAGATTCAGAGATCTTAATACGTTTTCATTAAAATAATTAATCAATAATGCTGAGACTTCAGTATGGTCCCATTAAATAACCAAGACACTCCAGACAAAAATCCCCATCTCTTTGTATTTTCTTTCTCTCTGTCTTCTAGCTGATTGTACCATGGATTTATTGCCAGCCGGTCTGTTCTTGGCCACACCTGTCTCATCAATCTCTCACAGTGGAGTGGGAAAACAAGAGAAGGCAGAAAGAGAAGGAGAGAGAGAGCAGCAGGGATGAAAAGTGTCTCTACTCTCCCTGCTCTTGAATGCCTGGGTGACTGTCTATGTAAAGAGGGCCACTCTTTCTGAAAGATGGAGACTCTAAGGAGTAATGTGGAGGGGGTAACTGAGCATTAGCTTCTTGTGGTGAAGGACGCAACAACTGATACAAACGGAAAAATCTGGCCTTGTGTTCTAGAAGAGCTATGGCCAATTTATAATGACATTTATGTGAGGACAGAAGCGTAGACTCATCAAATACATACCATATGCAGCCATACAATATTGAAAACATTATTTTTTAACCAGACTTTTAATCAAATAAATGCATCTTGGTGAGCAAAAGGAATTCTTACACATGTTTAATGCACAGTTAAAATATATCTAAAACAACTAAGGGATCATATACACTCACTATTACAATATAAACTCAGACAGGGTGATCAGGGGCCTTGTATCACCCTGAAGGGGTTTATTTTGCAATAATAACTGACTGTGCGTTATCCTCCGCAGCTACTTATCAAATAAGTAAATAACTGGAATGAAACATCAATTTGAGTTGACATTATTTCATTAGATACAAGACTAATGCAAAACTGCATAATGATACAAGAGGCATACTATTTGGTTGCCTGGTGAAACATTCAATTATAATTTAATGGTCATTATACATAAAATATTTGACTTGAATGCAGCAAGTGACCAGTCAGAATCAAGCATTCCAGAGAACCATGAAATGCAGAAATAAGGTTTATGAAAAATGCTATTTTGAAGCTAGTAAATCAGTTGAACTCATAATACAGTTAAAAGAAACCACAACCAAATTTTCACACACACCACCAAAGATAATCTTCTTATTGTCACGCCCATATAACTGCAGCTGTACAGCTGATTCACATTACAGTCCTGACATGGTAAAAACAGAGGAGAGAAGCAGTGCAGTACTCTTATTCAACAGAGCTCCTGCTACCGGAAAGGTTGAGGTTATGACCCCTCAACTCCGCTTTAAGTGGTGACCTCTGTCCCACCATGACGCACTCTGTAAACAACATTTCTTTGGTGGTCTACAACCTTCCTATTCATCAACTCCATCAAGGCCTGTAGACCCTAGTGCCTGTAAACAACAAAGGGCTCCTTGCAAAACATCAAGGGGAAATGAACTTGGACTCTGCCGGGCCTGCAACAATTTAATACGGTCAACTCTGGAAGAAGTTTCATAATGTTGCTTCGTGCCATTTAGGAGGATTGTGAAAAGCTTTTCTTTTTTTTCATGCGATCCAGAGGATGTGACATCTGGTCAAAATGGCAAGGTCAGGGAACTCTTCTTTATGGATCCTGATGTTTTTAGTTTTTTTTCTCCTATATCCATTCCAATAATAATATTTTGTGAAAACAGGAAGTATAAAAGCCGCATGATGATTGTGCTGTCTGGTTGCCAGCTTTTAAAAGCACATTTTATCTAAGACCTCAGTACCTGAAAATTCTGGTTATAATGAAAATGTTTGTGTGTGTGTTTTTATATTATATAAAACATATATTCTTAACTATAATGCACTTTTTTTATATAAATACAGATTATTTAGATTTTTTGTTGTACTCTGTTTAATTTGTTTAAATAGAAAAATAACAACAATTTATTCAATGCACAAAGTATTTATATATGAGAAGATACAGTTGTGTTGTACTACCTTTTAAATAGATTTACATTAATATATATATATACCGTATGCATACATATATACATTAAGCAACTGTGATAATTATTTGTCCCGGGACGCTGTGGTAGCCAGGCCTCGCTGTGGATGATTTGATCAGGTGTGTGGGGTAAGAGGGTTGTCCAGAGGGTTGAACAAAATCTGTGTGTTTGTGAGGTTGGGAGGTCGGTGGTCACAAATCTCAAACTGATATGAGACCAGTTTAAAGAAACCTCTTTTGTTAAATGGTGCAGGTAAAAAGCACGATGAGGATTCAGGCCCTCTGGGTGCTGAGGGGTGGAGGTCTTATGTGCAGGGAACGAATACACAGCAGAGTTAAAAACTGTAAATAAATACAAAAATAATAATATAAAACAAATAAATATAAACAAATAATTCAATAATAATTAATAATTTAATCTGAGTATTAGTCAAACATCTATAAGTAGTTTGTACATTTCACAACACGTAAAAAGAAGGCTTGCAGAATGAAAGTGGGGCGTCCAAATTTTAAAGCCGGACACTATTTCTGCACACGTGCAATAATCTTCCATTCTGGCATCAATCAATCTGACAGTCCTGACGAGAGGCAGAATTCCCCTCTGCATCACACCATCCCTTATTCACCAATAAATTAAATGGCAGACTCTGAGGGTTTCTCAACATCACGTGCAACAAATCACTAACTTTCACAGCTGATCAATACTGTCGAGACACACTCAGCCCAAAAAAGGAACTAGAACGTTCAACCACCACTTAGTCTTTCTAATATTACTGAACTCTACACTTAAACTAGAGACTTGTGTGAAAGCACTGCAATAATTCTGTCTGGATGAAGCCGTGCTCTGCCATTGAGACTCATCCATTCCCTATCCAAAACTACTCTTGGGATAAATGCTCCAGGAAAATAGGACTTAACACCATATGCTGTATTTCATCGCTTTCTTGAATTGCAGATGTCTCAACTCTGATTAAAGGAGCAAATCTGGAATTGAAGGGGTTGCATGTACTGTATGATCATGTGGTAGATGTTTTCCGTTAAAACCTCTTAAAAACTGGTGGCATAAATCATGAGTCATGAAACAGCAGTTTCACATTAGTTCATATTAGTTACATTTATCATGACCTACATAACTGAATTTATCTCCACAACCACAGTGCAATATCTTCTTTCGCCTGGTGCCACACCATTGCACTCCAAATTATAAAGTAAGACCTCGAGAGGAAAAATTACATCCCAGACAAGGAAAAAAAGTTACTGCAAAACATTCAGCAGAATTTGTGTGCTATTTAGATTTCTTTTTAAACTTTTTCAACATGCATTAAACAAGCTCTAATGTAAACCTATAAAATACCATTGGTGTGGGCTTGCATTACACTGTAAATGTCTTTTGGGATCAAACTGCCTGAACTTCTAGTAGTTTTTTTCAGTTATTTCAAGTTGACAAATGTTTATGTATGTGTAATTTCATATAGCAAACAACAACAAAATTGCCTGAGGGTTTTGGTAACTGCAATTTTACAAGACCAATAAATGTTTGTTCTTCTATTCCTTACAGTCCCTAGCATGTGGTCTAAATTATTAATCTTTGAGTTTATCTCTTGCTAGCATCCACTGTCAAGAGATTGATGCTGTAATTTATCTGCGTTTTCACTGAAGGCAAGACATCAGTTTCAAATGCACTATGAACCCACTGACCCAAACACACACAAACAATTTCAGACTATACAACAGATCTATTTCAGGTCACTGCTTGTCCAACAGGAAAATTTTTGTTATTTTTTCATCTCTCAGCAAACTTACAGAGTTTCGCGCTAATGCACACAACCCTTGATATCTGTCATTCAGGATCACCTGGTTAATCTCCGATTTCTCATTTTGTTCCCTATGGAATCTGCTTCTTAATATCACAGGGGTTAGAATAAGTAAAAGAAACCGAGAGAATCCATTACTACAAGGTCTCAGGCCTCTATCAAGATAAGCAGGCATGCTTTGGTCATGATTAATTGAGAGCTAAGCTCTGGATGTCCTTTCCTTCACCATGACCTTTTTGCCGATCCTTTTTAAAGAGGTGAGAGGCTGTGAGTGGCAGTACATTTGATTCAAGATGAAATCATGCCTATTTCCAAGCACTCTCATGTATATTTTGAAGTTTAAATCTAATCCCTTTATATCCAGATCTATGCTTTTGTGAGGCACAGCAAGCAACTTAGTTATTTAAAGTGATAAAAATCATAATTTGTAATAATAATATTATAACATTGGACCCCACTTTCACTGAAGGGTCAAAAGACTTGAAACATTCTTAAAAAATATTGTTTTAAGAGAAAATAATACTAAATAAGGCCATATGTACAGCAAGATTCTATGTATCTATATCTCAAAAAGTTGCTTCCGTTAACCAAAGTTATTTTAAAATGGACTACTTTGCTAAATGTTTTTTCAATAACATTTTTTAAGATGTTATTGATATTTAGATCAATATATATAAACATATTTACAACATTTTAAGGATTCAATATACTGTAGATCTAAAGTGTTTTCCCCCAAGAGCCTGGACTCTGTTGATATAGATTGGTTAGGGAATTTAAATATTTTAAAATAACCCGCTCCCTTGGAAACATGAATAATGGATGACAGATCATCAAAGATCAATACAGCTCATAAATCTAAACTCTAATTCATCCTATTCAATATATCATTTACCACCAAAGAGATGATGTTTCAAATAATTTGTCAATTGACATTCATTTCATGGACATGATTTCAAAATAATAATAATAATAATAAAATACTACATCTATCAACTCATAAATTAACTTTCCTTTTCAATATATCATGAACCACCACACCCCAGACTAACCATGAACAGTCTTATTATTTAATTTCAAGCCTTTACTGAGATACAGTATGATGTTATAAAGGCCAGACAGAAGCAATGCCTCCCACACTATGGCAAATGGCAGTTCAAAGAGGAAGTTAGTCTCGCACTCATATGCCAGTTCTAAAATATGAGAAATAAATCCATAAAAAATACATCAAAACCATGCAATAGCGCAAGCCCAGACCCAAACTAAATGAGAAAGAGAAATGCTTCCAGAATGTTTTATGAATGAAAATGTATTACTTCCAGAACACACTATTCTGCCATTAAACGTTCTGGACCGGGACAGTCCAGAACATTCACTAAACTGGCAACGGATGAGAGCAGACAGATTCCAACCACTTCTCTTCCTCAATGGGTCTATGTCTCAACAACTGCTAACCGCAATGGCTAACTCCACTCAGCGATGTTTGTGTAACATGCTGCACCTTTAAGAAGATTTATGGGCAAGAGCATCTCACTCCGAGGTCCTGAGCTATGCATCACTACAGAGAATATAAAAGGCTGGTTTTTAGTGGTCTTACAATGAAGGAAGGGTACAGTGTGGATGTCTTTCCTCCCAACAGCTATTGTAAGATGCTACAAGAGTCTTACTTCCCTTTTACAAGTTTGTGGGATCTGGCCTTAGTCTTCGTTCCAGACTTGTGTATGCTTTTGAAGTTAACGCAATGCTTGTTGGTGGCTTCCAATTTGTATTTAATGGCAGACGTATATAAAGCACAAATATGTTATACTTAATTCTTTCTTTTGGCAACTGAGGTTTGGAAACATTCACATGCGGGGATAATGTGCTCAATGGACATCAGAGGGTATTTTGGAAGACATCTTTCTGCCTATTTCCAAATCTCTGGCAAAGTCGGAATGCATTTGAAGAAACTGTTTGATTTTTCTCTTATATGGTAACTCTTCTTCTGTATGAATTGTTTATGTGTATCCTAAAATGCAGCCGAAACACATCCACCTTACTCTTCCAGGCATTGTAAAGTGGATTCATGTGATTGCTCTGATGGAGCCTGGGGACCAATCCCGTTAAATGCACTCTGATTATTATCCCTGCTAGGCCTCTAATGAATGTGAGAGAGCATTGAGTGCTTAAGTTCTCTCAGATCTGGCCAAGGACAGTAACTCATCTACACATGCACACTCATTATATCCATTTTTTTTTTTAAATCCAGAATGTCATTACCATTTATGAGAGATGAGCATGTCAAGGAAAATATTTAATCTACTGTATAAGGATACATAAGGAAAATTATTTTATGACAGGGTCAGTGACAAATAGGAATGTCCAAGAAAAACAAAATACTTTCTTAGAACATTTCACTCTACCGTTCAAATGTAGTGGGCCAGTCTTTTTTTTTTCAGCATGGACATATTAAATTGATCAAAAGTGACTGTGAGGAAAAAAAGACATTTATAATGTTACAAAATATTCCTAATTCAAATAAATGCTGTTATTTTAAGCTTTCTATTCAAATATTTTTTTTGTAAAAAAAAAAAAAAAACATTAAGCAACACAACTGTTTTTAGAAAGAAATGTTTCTTAACCCTCTCAGGCTCAAATTAAGTTTTAGTAACTTAGTAAATTTAGTAACCTATAGTAAAGTTTTTAGTACTCCAGATTCATAAAATATGTATCTGGAGTAATAAGGTTTTTAGTTACTTTACTGTTGCAAATTTGCAACGCCTGCCTTGAGAGGGTTAAGCACGGGATCAACATATTATAATGATTTCTGAAAGATCATGTGACACTGAAGACTGGAGTAATTAATTACATTTCAAATGCATTAAATTAGAAAATAGTTATTTTAAACTGTAATTATGTTTCAAAACATTACTGTTTTTACTCTATTTTTAATCAAATAAATGCAGTTTGGGTAAGCATAACAGGCTCAAAACTTTTGATGGTGTTGTACGCTGGTTACATACAGTATGACTTTGAAAATATATAAAAAGCAACAAAAAAAATAGTACTGTTTATTTCTTTCCTAATAAATAACACAAATTATGCGATATTACTTAATAAAAAAAAAATATTAAAAAATATTATTATTCTTTGAATGACATCAAGACATCATAAAGTCAGTTTCACCCTGAAATGTTTTGGTTTGTGCTTAAAAAAATAACAAAATGAATTTTAATACAGAAATGTAAAACCTGTTTTATGTGTATTCAAGTCATTGTATGAACATATTAAAAGATGCAGATAAAACCCATCATGTCAGTGACCAAAAAACCAAATGGTAGCTTTACCAGCCTGACAAGCGAGGTAAACTAGCGAGGTAAACGAGGTAAACTAGCATAATTTACCCAAACAAGATATGTTCATGCAACAACATTCTTATCAACCAATCAGTGCCCTGTGATTTTAGGGTTATAGCACACACTGTTTAATATAAAAGTCTTAATGACACTGTAAACAATGCTCTACTGTAAAAACATGTTCTACCAAGGTAGAACCAGGAGGGCAGTTCTACCATTGCTTATACTTGAAGCACATTGTTTATGTCATTTCCTACCCATAATTTAATTACCCACTGATTTATTGATATTACCTCTGGAAATGCTGCCTTCTCCTTCCATGCATCCCCAACCCCTGACCTCGAATGGCTTGAGCTTCACATCTCACGGTAAACGATCCCAGCCCAAAGGAATAGGGAACGAGGATGAGGGTGGGGGGTGGGGAGGAAAGAATGGAAGAAACATGGCTTCATGGCAACTTCCCCTCTCGCTGTCTCCTCTAAGATAGTGTGGTCTTGATTACGCAGCCGCCCACAAACCCAAACAACATTAGTGCAGCATAAACTGACCCTAATATATAATCTACAATGCTTTTGAATGCAGTCGCCACAGTGACAGCAGCAGCTCAGTCATACGCCGCCTCATGACAGCTATTTCAGATGAGGGAGGATGGGTTGAGTTAGAGAGGAATGGTAGGGACAGCCTCTCCGGTCTGGGGGAGTTCAGTGGATAAGCATGATCTGTCAAAGCCCCATAAACATGGGCAGACAAATGGTGGTCTCCCCCAGAACATGAACGTGTGCTCCATACGGTATCACTTTGACTTGAATGCACAGCACACCGGGAGTCTTTTAGCTTATTGAGTTATTAAGGTATGCAGGCCACAGGTAAATCATTCAGAACCCCAAGAGAAGAAATGAAAAAGTTTATGTGGATGTCAGTTGCAGTATCTGTAAGACTTATTTTTGGACTGTAGAGAGCTAATGCGTTACCCTCTGTGCCATGACATGATTCCTCTTAAAGGGACAGTTCAATTCTGTCATCATTTGATCACCCTCATATCGTTTCAAATCTGAATGACTTTCTTTTCTTCAGTAGAACACAAAAGATGATATTTTGAACTGTTTTTGTCCATACAATGAAAGTCAATGAACAAATAAGACTGGACCCCGCTGACTTTTATTGCATAGACAAAATTATTTGTTTTTGTGTTCTACAGAAAAAATATAAAGCCATACAGGTTTGGAACAATATGAGAGTGAGTAAATGAGGATTTTTAGATCAACTCTCCATTTAAAAAGAGGTAATAAATAAAATCCGAAAATTGACTTTTAATCTTCTTAAAGGTGCAGCATGTTACACAAACAGCGCTGAGTGGAGTTAGCCATTGCGGTTAGCAGTTGTTGAGACATAGACCCATTGAGGAAGAGAAGTGGTTGGAATCTGTCTGCTCTCATCTGTTGCCAGTTTAGTGAATGTTCTGGACTGTCCCGATCCAGAACGTTTAATGGCAGAATAGTGTGTTCTGGAAGTCGGTGACCTCGAGTTTCCAGACTCTCAAACTATAACAGCAAGATTTGTAAATGTTATAAATAATTTCTTCCACAGAGTAAATCGCCAGCATCATGATGGGAGACATATTCATCTGTAAGTTTACAAATTAGATACAAGTATCTGTAAAGCATACAGCCACTTTGTGAGAGGAAGTATGCTGACGGTCACATTTGGAATTGATTATGGCAGCGTCCTCCTTTTCCTCTCATAATTTTCAACCATTGCTGACTAACAGTTGATAAGACATGGTTTAGATTTCAACATACATCCTCAAACATGAAAAATAGGGGTTGAACATCACAAAACTGAATTTTATAATCACATTATTCTGTCTTTGTAAATGTCCATGTGAATTGCCATTTGTGACCTGATTTACTGTACTTTAGCTATGTAATTCTAAACGATGAGAGAATATTCAACAAGAAAAAAAAAAAAAAAAAAAAAAACATAAGTAGAAATTCATTTTATACTTTGAGAGCTAAACATTTTCATAAATACCAGAATGGAGTCAGACTGAATATGAGTGTGCAAAAATAATGGCTGATTAACCTACCAATCAAATTTTTAGGTAAGTAGTTTTTTTTTTTTTTACTTGTTTCTTTGGTTGTTTGTTTTTTACTCTGCAATAATACATTAAATTGATCAAAAGTGACAGTAAAGACATACTATGTTACAAAACATTTCTATTTCAAATAAATTATATTCTTTTGACATTTCTATTCATCAAATAATCTACAAAAAATTATTTTCACACAAATATTAACCATAACAACTATTTTCAACATTGATAATAATGTTTCTTGAGAACCAAATCAGCATATCAGAAGGATTTCTAAAGGATCATGTGACACCCAAGACTGGAGTAATGATGCTGAAAATTGTCATCAAAGAAAAATTTTTTTTTTTTAAAGATATTCAAATAAATATTAATTTATTTTAAATTCTAATAATATTTCATAATGTTACTGAAGCCCTGGTGAGCATAAAATACCTCTTTAAAAAATATTTTTACAAAGCTTACCAACCCCAAACTTTCAATGAGGTAAGATTTTTATTTTAAGAAAAGTTTATGAAGACAAACTTTTTTTATTTGAATAACATGCACTAATAAATCATTCATGTAAAGTGTACATTTTGATTTCACATTGATTGAATTTAATGTAGTTTTTTAAAAGGGACTATTAAATTAGCTGACATATCCTGCCGTGTCTAAATGCACCTCCTGCAGAGGTACACACAGCCTCTGGTCATTCTTGGGTCACGACCCATGCAGCTTTTAATGGTCAAGGTCATAGGTTATGAAGATGTCGCCCAGTTCTTTGTCAGCCAGCACCTCGACCCCTGACCCCTGACTGCTAAGCTGCAAACCCAATCCTTTCACTCCATCTGAAATGAGCTGTTCATTTGGACTGCGGCACATGCCACATAGCCAGACAATGAGAGACCACCTGTTATCTTTAAATACAACTCATACACAAACTTCTGTGGCCTCCACTCATCTCTTTTCATAGGAGCAAATAAATTCAATTAGGAAGGGGGATATCCTGAGGCATGATGTCACTTGCTTTAGTCAGAGGGTCAGGGGCTCAGCGTGACCTCATTAAACTGTCGAAAGCTGTTACACGTTGGCTTCATCTCCATATACAAACACATGCTTGCTTTGTAAGTTTGGGGTGAAACATCAAACTAATTTCAGTGTCATGTGAGTTCAGTGGTTGTGTTGATCAGACAGGACACATACGGATCATGGAGGTCATGAGATTGCGCTCAATTCAAGCGTTGCAAATTAAAACTGTGTGAAAAGTTAAAAGTAGAGAGACCAGGCAAGTCACATTCATAAGAGAGGATTATGGGAACACAATGACGGTGACAAAGGCTAAGGCATCTGATCAGAGCATGGATCTTGACCTCGTGCTTTTCTGAGAGAAATCCCAGTGAACATAATACATTGTTTAAAAAATGTATATTGGATCTATAATGAATCTTTTTGGAATTAATCATTTTAATTCCATCTGTCTGAACAAGAAGGAACATATTTGGTCAGTGCATGAATCAGTTATGTACAAAACAAGGACTGAAAGCATGCAAACAAATTACGAACAGGTAAAAATGTAATATATTAATTATATCATTTATGCTATTACTGAGGACGTTTTTCTATAACTTGCTAAACGTCATGCCTAAAGATTGGAGGGGAAAATGGAGGGAAAATTATAGTTTTATTTTGTATAATTTGTGGAGAAAATGCTTAAAATGCACTTTCCGAGGACAAAAAAAAACTCCGGGAAATCTGTTTATTTTTTGCATCAGCTGAGTGAATGATTCAACAGAAAAAAACCATACCGGCGATGAAACCTGCAGAAAGGGTTATTGAAAGATTCAGATCTTTTTAGTGATCGCAAAGAGTCAAATCACTTGGATGAAACAAAATGCTCCGTAGCATGAAACATGACCTGTTAAGCACAAACTGGAACAGTTAGAGCCATATGTTTCAATCGTACTTGAGAAAGTTAAAGAAAATGCTAACAAGAACTATTCCCCACATGTGACTGAATCTAGGGAAACAATTCTTAAGAAACAGTCAAATCTAAGCTCCATAAGAAGAAAAAAACAAACATCTGAGGACTGAAATCAATTACCCGAACCCAGAGAGAGCAGGCCGATTCTACATCATTTTCCTATCTCATGTAGCTAATGACTCAGGTCTTATCACCACCCCAGCTCCATAAAAGATGGAAATCATTTAAAACCACATCCCTTGACTTTGTTCCCATAGTTTCACCACAGAAAAGAATAATGTCTACCGACCAACTTTTTGAGATTCAGACCCACTACATTCCTTGCATTCCTCTCGGTTTTCTACTACATCAACACAACTTCATGTTTCCAGAAGTCATGGGACCACCTACTGTAACCTATGAGGTCAGTTCAAGGGCCGGTCTTTGAGTTGCAAATGTGTGTAAGAGGTTTCCAAGCATTGTGGGTTGTTTCTCTGCTCCTTGACTGTGACAGAAATTACTTTAATACGTGTAAATATAAAGTTCAGCACAATTTCACAACTAGAACCCTGCTTTTGCGAAATGCCCTTTGATGTGGGCTTACAACAGACGTACTGCACAGACCATCTTAACGATAAAGAATCATTGAAAAGTGAAGTGAAAATGACGTGACGTGTAGCCAAGTATGACATCCCATACTCAGAATTTGTGCAAACACAAAGTAAGCAGTGAACAGTGGGTTACAAGTCTGACTCTCTAACTATTAGGGCGAATTAATTTATGAATAAACTAATTCATAAATAATATAAAAATCAAGTTTTATACAGTATAAAATATAAATCAGACTATATATAGTAATAGAATAGAATAGAACAAAAAATATAGCAAAAAGTTATATATTTATATCAAAAATATATATTTAATTACAAATATTATGTATATAAATTTATATGTACCAATATAATAAAACACATAAATCTTTAGGGTTGATTCAATGTAAGGAAACATTTTATCTCAAAATTTTTCAGGCCTTTGATGATATTCAGAAAAATCTAATAAATATTTATATAATTAATTGATATATTACTGTATATATTAATTTAAATATTAAAACAAAACAAAAAACTGTCAAAAACTTAGAAATATTTTGTAAATAAATATTGTTAATTTATAGATACCAATTTAACAATACACAGAAATAAACGCAAATATTGAAATATTACTAAAACATAGCAATACATAGAAAATGCCACAAAGGGACTTTGATGAACATTTTCAATTGATTATGCAAATTAACATTGGAAGTGATTCGCTGAAATGGACGTAATGAATTGATTCATGGAAATGAATTGAACTTATCAACTCTAATGTTTTTTTCTGATATTAACAATTCTTATATTCACAATGTTTATTATTTTTTATATGACTAATGTTTGATATATATATAGCCCAACCATAAAGCTGATTTAATTTTTACTGGTGTTCTTGTTGGTTGTACAGTGAAGGAAGTTAAATAACAAAGAGGGTGAATGAATCCATACTTTAACAAGGTTGAGAGAAAGGTCACAGGCAAAAATGCTGTTCAAAATTCACTTATACAATGCAAATCTAGAGAGAGAGCAGGAAAGAAATAGAGAAAAAAGGAATGAAGGGGGAAAATAGGAGAAAAAAGGTGATTAGCAGGCTGAAACGGGGGGAAGGGAGAGAGAGAAAGCAACCCTCCTGAGAGTCTGCTTAGTGTTAAAGCCTTGAAAAACATTTGAGCAGAACCTCACCAATCTGTCTAATGGGAGCCATATTGAATTAGGCCAGTGTGAACACACACAGCAGATTGTAGAAGGTGACTCATGCACACTTTTATGAGCACAGAAATCACAATAAATGCTGGCCAATTGATAGCTGACAACATGTGTAAGCCGGCAACATCCAAGGTTAAAGTGACATATTGCTCTCAGTCGAACAATAACTGGATTTTGCTTTTGTAAGGGCGCAGTATATTTAACTTAACCTGATTTACATTGCATTGACCGATCAAGACCTTTGTGAGTGTGGAACTAGAAGTGATGTTTGTTTATTCTGGATTTATTCAAGGGAAACCAAGCTTATCGATCATCACATGAAATAGCACATCATTGCAACCCAAGATTTCAAGGGTTAAAATCCCAGTAAGGGTCCCAACAGAGATGTGTGAACCTGAATCAATGATCAGGACCCTGGGGAACATTAACTGGAGGACATAGATTAATGGAGGAAATAGAAAATGAGAGAGAGAGACAGATGAAGAGATGAAAGAGCTCTTGAAACAACGCAAACAATAAGACATTCCTTTTTACACTACTAAAGCTCAGTGTTAATGTATACACTGATGGTGGAACAGGGCATAATTTATTTGAACTATCTTGTACCAGAAAGGAGTTACAGAGAGAGTTATGGAATCAGAGATGGTACAGAGAGAGAAATCTAGCCACAGTTGATTCAGACCACATTCCAAGCAGGTTACGGTTCCTGAGGATAACAAAACAAATAGAACTCTTTAATATCTCAGCTGTTTCTCAGCAATAGCAAAGACTTTAAATTAAATCCCAAGAATTTTCTTCTGAGCAAAGACCTCATTAATCTCAGAAATCACCTCTAGAGGTTGGACAATCTCCACTGGATGGACATGAATAATAAAATGTTATAAAATGTCATGTTATTTTATTTTTTAACTTGATATTTTGTTCCGTTTTAATTTGATACTTTATTTTATTTATATTTTACATTCAAATGGAATTTTGTTTTATATTATTTTAATTTTACATTATTTTATTTTACATTCATTTAAATGTATTTCATATTTTAAACAAGTTTATTTTATGATTTACTTTGATTTTTATTTTTTATTATTTAAATTATATTAATATTTTTACGTTTTATGACATGATTTTGTTTTTGTCTTGTTTCAACAACAGGCAGGCCAAATAGAAGTAATAAAGTGCCCTGATCCTTTTTTACAATTTTATCAAGTTCTATATTCTTACTGTATGTGAGCTATTGATTCATTTATGTCTATTTTTAGGAGAAACATCTGATACTGAAAACTGAATGAAATCCCCTGGGCTTTCAACGCACAACCTTTGAGCAGTTAAATCACTCTCTCCATCTACACTCAGTCGATTTTAAAGAGTAACTGAAGTCATTATCTCTCTGGCTATAAATTACAATTAGATCTGAACATTTAGCCCCCAAAGCCCCCGCCATTGTCCAATCAATCCCCAACTCCTCACACATGCTCCTCTTATATGCTCCAAATGGGGGATGTGGGGGGAAATTCTAACTTCTAAAGCACCTGTTACCTCAGGGGTGCCCTGTTGATGTTGTGAAAGGACTTCCGAGGAGCTCAGCAGGGGCACACAAACTGAAATAAAGCTGTCGGCGAATCCCTGCGGTCCGGATGTAATTGTTACAGCCTCGATGTCTAAGACTAAGCACCAGCCTAGTCACAACCTCTGGACACGGACGAATGGGATCAAAGCAAACCACGATGGTTTACACCACACACTCAGCAGATAATTAAGTCTCTCCCTTGTGGAACACGGGTCATAAATTATCAGAGTGGTACAGCACTTCCTGCGCACCCATATGCATCCATAATAAAACTTACAAGAAGCTTGAGCATATAAATTGCTTGCAGGCACAGACACGCTCCCTCCCTCCCACACACACAAACATCCTCCAGACAGCGCACACCATCATGGTCCCGCTTGCACTCTATTTTCATCACTTTTGGCTACCTAACGCTCTGGGAATGGCCAAGAAAAACAAGCCGGCTGAGTGCAAGATAGCGCATGGGTCAAAGGTCATGAGGCTCCAGCTGGGACGTAGAGAGTCGGGCTGAGAGCGGAGCGAGAGAAAGATGAGTAGAATGCGTGCACAACCGCACGTGTTTGTATGTGTGCGTGGGTGCGAGAAACAGCCGAGGGCACGTCCTCGCATAATAACTCAACCTTAAAGTGCACTGATCCAAGCTGAGCCTGCATTTCAGAAGGAGAAATTAAAGCAAAATGAAAGGTGTAATTCTCATCTCTTTGCACAAATGGTTATTAGAAAACATTACCAGAAGAAGCTTTTATCTGACCAGTGTTTGACATCAGTCTAATTGGAATCGTCCCCTGAGGACCAAACCACAAAACGTTGCCTCCACTGCCAACTCTAATTACCACACAAATGGGTTCACAACAAACGCTAAAACAACAACAAAGAAATTTCTGCACATTACAGATGTTTCCTTTTTCATCACATATGGTTAAGAAATACTTCTTCCCACATGATTATTACGTTAATGTTGTTTGTAAACATAAAATATTTCATTAAAAAATAAAATATATCAATAAAATATTTATTATTTTATAAATAATTATTTTCACAAACACACACTTACTGTACATATGCATAAATGTAAACATACATAAACATATATTACATATGTGAGTGTTTATATACATTTCTGTAAAATAAGAATAAAAATAAGTCCGCCATAGTTAATATTGGATATACAAGCATGTAAATATTCAATATATATAAAAAAATGCATAAATTAATCATGTATTAAAAAATATAAATATTTTTTATCACTAAAGTTAGATTTCTTGTAACTTAATTGCATTAGCTGGCCTTGAACTTCACTTGTTTAATGAAAAATATAATTATTTTTCCTGTAAATAATGCTGATTTTTAGTGTCTTGTGATGTTCATGAAAGTTTTCATTTGATTCACTGATAAATGTGCACAAATTGGAATATTCAATGTGTCATCATTATTCAAAAAATAAAAACACTATTCAAATTTTACTACGTCCATCACTGCTTTCACGACTGCAGGTAAGTGCAGCTGTACCCAGAGCTTATCTGACTGTGAAATAATCTTGAGACATATGCTTCCTTTAAGTTTCCTTGAGGGAGAGTGGTTTAAGAACAGAAAACAAAGCACTGTAAGAAACTCTGCTTAGCACACCGCTATCTTTGTGTCTCTGGAATGTCTGTGTCAACGCACATTCTTACTGTTATCAGACTGAGGAGCCAACTTTCACCCGAGCATGTGGATATAACAACGTTTTTCTCAACATTAACATGATGTGAGACAATATAAACATGATAAACATTGACCAACTCAGGTGTATATAAAGTGTAAAAAATAAATATCTTTCTCGTTAATTGTCATTTTAATGAACACATATCAAAATATCCATTTTTTTATGAGCCAAAATATTTGAATAAAATATTTTTAAAAAAGCTCATCCTTAAGATTCACTAAAGGAGGAAAATGGAAGTTGGAGAGGAGAGGAGAGAAAAGAAGAGCTCCTAAATTCTCCAGCTGTAGACTGTCTATAAAGTCAATGTCTCATAAAAGAGAAGAGGAGCATGACATCATCCTGACCTCAATTTCAAAAGATGCCATTTGAGGCTCTCACGCTGTCTGTTTCCTTACATTTATGATTAACTCAAAAGTTCCCATCTCAGTACTTCACACCCACAATTCTGAACATATAAATCCCTTGTAGATTTTAAATGGCCTCTTGCCATTTAACTGTTAAATTTGGGATGGGTTTGAATAACTGGCACTATAAGTCCTATTGTTTCAATTATTAAAGAGCCACACAGATGGGAAATCAAAAATTACCTGTATTACAGTGTATGATGTAGCTGTCCATCAGTGTAAACAATGTGCAAAGTAATTAAACCAAAAAGTACACGATTTATAAAGTTATTGGCTTCTAAAGTAAGGAGTCGACTCTGAATCGCTGAAACGAGTCGTTATAGATTTCAAATCTTTTGCCCATCTCTATGTACGTCACTAGGAGCACTTTGCATAATAATCTGATTATGAAGTTATGTGTCTGTTTTCTCCCGAGCGTCTTATCAGTATGTGTGCTGTCTGCAGCCTGTCTGCGCTGATCGTCATGTACAAACACGTCATTAAAATGAAGTGTAACTCCGTGAATACTCAACGAAGAGACATGAGAGAGATATCTATAGAAAGTTTGACATGTCTACTTTAAAACTAAACAAGTGCTGCCGAAAACAGATATTCTGTGATAAAGTAATCCATGTGAAAACAACGCAATGTCTGTTTTTCATGTCTCCCTTCGTGACCACGCCCCCGCGCTGAACGTGCTATTCAGATTCAAACTGAAGCGCGCGGTTTGAATACACCCACACAGAAGAAAAAGCAGCGAGACTGTTCAAGTTTTTTATTTTACTGTTTGCTTCGCGATGAGAGGAATAAGACATAATTCACCCCAAACAGATGCTAACGCATTGTTTACCGTGGAGGTGTGTGCCGAACAACCAATCAAACCTGACTATGTTAGTTGACCAATCAGAACACAGTATGCTACCGAAAGGTGGGGTTTAAGGAAACTGAATCTTTTGAACAGCTTCGTGCGAACCGTTTGGGGATCTCTGAGAATTGAGGTAATTTTAAAATGATATTTTGACAAAATGACAATGTTTTTTAACCTTGGATGGATTTAAACCTAATGTACAGGACTTATAAACAGTGATAGGAAGCTTAGAATTTTCATCTTACTGGCTCTTTAAGTATATCTAGCTGTCCTTACAGCCCCTGCCAGTGTTAGTGCTGCCCGTGTCCTTTCCAATGGAAATGAAAACCTCTTCATGCTCATGCCTCTTTTCACACAAATATACATAATCGCAGAATTAATCCATTCACAAAACTGTTGCTTTATGAGTCCCATTGTAACAAAACACATCTGTTACAACACTGCAAACAGAGCCAGTCATCACACTAAACTATGTAGACATAACAGAGACCCCCTTTGCAGTCACCTCTTGGGACGGGACCCACACTGGGTGGCTGTTCATTTCTCGCACCTGTTGAGTTCCCACAGCACCAACACAGTTACAGTATAATCACTGACACACAGATGAGATGACGCATGATCGAGGTAGGAGATATCCACAGATCATCGCTCTCTCATACACATTCCCACATGTGGGACACAAACAAGGAGTTAGGGAGCATGTTTTGGAAAAATGAGAGAGAGTAGAGCAGATTGTATGTGCCCAGCCGAGGAGGATGAGATTATCTTTGAATCACTGTGCCTCTGAGCTACAAACAAAATAAAAGACTTCCAGTCAGGGTGCAAAGCTCTCCTTAACACATGACATGAGCGGTCAAACAGAGCTAACAGGAAGGTGATCAGCTGATCAAAGTCCTCTAAAGTGGATTTGGGTTTCAAGGTGGGCTCTGAACAGATCAGATGAAACTTTAAGTATTATACTTCAGTATTTAGGAGAGCTGTTTCAAGGCATTTACCACTGTGGGCAAATAAATTAAAGAATTACTTTAAAAGTGCCATAGAATGCATTGATCCAATATTTTAAATTGTTCTCTGATGTCCCCAGAGTGTGTGTATGTGAGGTTTTATCTCAAAAAACCCCACAGATAATTTTTAATAGCTTCTTAAAAAAAAAATTTAGGGTATGAGCCAAAAAGTGTGTATGTGTATGTCCTTTTTAAATGAAAATGAACTGGAGCTCCCGCCTCCCTCCCTTCTCAGAAGAGTGCAGTGCTGCAAGAGCTCATGCTCACGGGCATACCACCGGGGTTATGGTTTAACTGGTGGTTACCATGTTACTGATCCTCACATTGCAAATGCAACTCTGGTAGCATGTGAAGGCAGCAGTACTGAAAACAGGCAGAGAGACAATGGAAGCTTTAGCAACATTAGCCTTACAGAGAGCCAAGAAGCTCTTTTGGAAAACAAAATATGATGCATGATGCTTACTTTGTCTGGAGTCTGGATGTTTGTGAATGAAGCCTTATGTTAGAAAGCATCTCATTCTTGTTTCTGTGACGGTGCGTCAGTCTCGTCAAGAGGCGCGTGGTCCGGAGCGCTGTATGACTGATGCATCAGTTCAATTCAACTTTACTCCAAATAGATGAACTTAAACTAAATATAAAGTTAAATACTTTATATTTAACATGTTCGTTTATGTCCAATATGAGTTTCAAACTGTTGAACTTTAAATGAAATCTACTATTGATTTTCACCGTTGACATTTAGACTGATAACTTCTGTGCGCAGATGTGGCAAATTTGTCACAGGATGCGCGATTTGACAGTTGTGTCCGAATATATATGAAATAGCTGTTTTAAATACAGTATTTTTATATTTAATGTTAGTTTATCAGTATGTTTGAAAGTATATTTTTTAGATTATTTGTGATTCCAAAGGCTCTCTCACGCTCACCTGCGCAGTTTAAAACACCAAGTAGTTATGCTATGACAAGAACAAAGAGTCTCTCGCTTGCTCCACCCATGCACGATGTTATCATGTATTGTCGATCTCACGGGCTGACGATATGAAGTATATATATATATATATATATATATATATATATATATGTATGTATGTATATAAATACATACATACACACACATACACACACACTAATAGTATTATGTTTAACATTATTATTACTATTACTAATGATAAGAAACCTGCAAATAGTTGTTTCTCGTTTCATTCTTTTTTTCTCTGAGGAATATTTATTTTGTTTAATTAGATGTATAAACATTTTAACCATTGTTTTAAACCTTATTTTACAAGCAAAAATAAGATAATTGATAACCCAGTATTAGATTTTTTCATACTTGCTGCAAAACAAAATAAATTGTTGCAAAACAGCATAACTTGTTTTTGTCTCAGAATCTGCACTCACAGGCCAAATACACAGTGAATACACTGTAAATACACAGTAAATACACAGGCCAAAACAGGCAAAGTACCAAAAAAAAAAAAAAGTAGCGATAAGATTTGGCTCTAGTGGTATTGTTCAAAAACAGCTTGTTATGGCTCTTAGGCTCTGAGTTCTGTCTGCAAAAACAAAGCTACTGTGAATGGGAACAGCTCTCCATCTCCTTAATATTTTGCTTAAACGCACAAGACAAAGCAACATGTTTCAAATGAACACTTCCTTCCAAAAGTCTCTGCTCCTTACGTCCTGTGAACCTCTTTTCCTGTCCCAGGAAAACTCCCGGAAGAGAAAGTTCCGTCTGCCCCTTCACTGACTCCCAAGCTGCACGTACTTCCAGCCTACGATGACCCTGTGGGAGTATCCGTGTGTGTTGGTCCGCATGGTTCATACCTCACAGCCGTGAATTCCAATTATGATTTCATTCATAATCAAGCTAACATATATAACAAGTTCTTTCTCTTCTGACTCAGGATGAAACTCTCTAGTTGTCCTCTCCAGATTGTTCCCAAACATATCCCTCTCCTATCTGTAATGCAGAAACCAATCTTATGTCACCTCTCTGAAATGTTCCTGACAAGGACATTACTGCAAGACACTTCTTTACATTCTCTGTCTCCTGCCATCTCTCTTTTTCCTACAGAGTCTACAGATAAGAGAAAGAAATCCTCTAATCAAGCTTAGCTGGCAGTCTGTTGTGGGGTCATGTTCAGCTCAACACTGGGTGTGAGATAAAAGGCAGAGAAAAAGCTTGTGAGCAAGAGAACTCGTGACAAGACACCCTAGTGTTCTTTCTTCAGCTGCTTTAGTACTGATGCGATATAATCACAGCCTCATACAGCTCTGACTACTGAAGAGCTGAACTCACTTTGTTTGCTTTACATGATAGTCATATGAAACCAGGGTGTTGTACTGTAGGTGTCTAATCAACCTATTTTGATTGGATAATTTGAATAAATTCTTTGATAGCACTTTACAAGGTTCAATTCTCTGACATAAGTCAGTGCACTATCCCAGTGGTTCTCAATTCCAGTCCTCGCGACCCCCAGCTCTGCATATTTTGTGTGTCTCTCTCATCGCTTCAGATGTTTGTTCAATTCGAACACACTGTAAGTACCCTGCGAAGTGGATATCACAGGATCAGTCAAAACATATCCATCCCTTTGAAGAAAACAAATGTGAGCAAATTCCACTTGTCAATTCATTGTTTCAATATCAATCGCCCAAAACAACATATATCTCAACAGTATTATAACTCTGAATGACACATCCAGCTGGTTCTCACGTCACTACAGTCAAATAAAACAATGTTGAGGAAATAGCTGCCAACTTCTGTGAACTTCACAGCTTTTACATTTACTGCAGTGGAAGTGGGATTGAAGAGACTGACGTTTATGGAGACTGGGGGGAGTGGAGGGGTGGCTTCAACATCTCTGTCCAGACAGTCGGACTAGCACAGGATGAAGAAACAACATAGCCTAGTTAATTTCTACCTTAAACATTTGGTTCCCTGCAGGCCTATTCTAAACCGGGCCGTCAGATTGGGTTAGCCACCAAATCAAGAGCACACAATGGCCTCTGTGTGCATGAGGTTAGTTAATACCCCAGCCATCTTCTCTCTCTAAATACATGCATGCAGACACACATACTAGAATTATTTTATTTTTTTCTCATTACAGTCTTTTGCACATATCGACACGGCTCTGCCTTTAAACAGTTTCTGCGATCAAGTACAACTATCAAAATAAAATCAGGATTCATGACCCAGACTGGCCAGGAACAATATTATAGTGGTTTCTTCTGTAAATGTCAAGTTAGTTGGGTTGCTAAAGCTAACTATGTAGGGAATTACTTGTTGAACACACAATATGTAAACTTTTAGTGAATAAAGTAATTATTGACTGAAAATATTGATGGAATCTCGTTAGCTTTTCCGTATATTAAATTCTAATCAGCCTTATGACACATTAAAACCAATACCATTGTGCAGTTTTGATGTCAAACCTCACTTGATGCAGCATATTTGAATAAATATTTGAATATGGCAAGAAGGGTAATTTTTCCATTAAATAATGACTTAAATATTCTTCACAAAATTTAATTGACATTTTTGGTAATTTTTGACAAAGCACTATGGGAATAATTCTCTCATAAAGAGGCACTATATTCTTGCTAGGCCCGTTATCAACTGAACAACCTTTGTGTTGTAGATGAACAGTCAAGGTATAAACAGATCAACACAGCAAGTTTATTTAAGCTCATGTGTAGCCTTGGCCAAGCAACTCTCTGACCTCTCCTTATCGGAGAAAGAATCACAGTCTTAAGTTATTAATCATTCTCTCATGGAACAATAAACAAATCCATGGTCCAAGTTTAGCAAAAGTCCCAAAAATTCGACCCTATGTTTGACACACTTTGTTATGTTCCTAACAATTAGAAAATAATATTTGTAAGTTAAAGGGATAGTTCACCCAAAAATGAAAATTATGTCATTAATGACCCTCATGTCGTCCCAAACCGTGAGACCTCCGTTCATCTTTGGAACACAGTTTAAGATATTTTAGATTTAGTCAGAGAGCTTTCTGTCCCTCCATTGAAAGTGTGTGTACGGTATACTGTCCATGTCCAGAAAGGTAATAAAAAAAATCATCAAGGTAGACCATGTGACATCAGAGGGTCAGTTAGAATTTATTGAAGCATTGAAAATACATTTTGGTCCAAAAATAACAAAAACTACAACTTTATTCAGCATTGTCTTCTCTTCCGAGTCTGTTGTGAGCGCATTCACAGCACTGCAGTGTAGTGATATCCAGTTCGCGAACGAATCATTCGATTTAACTGGTTCTTTTTAGTGAACTGGTTGAACCAGTTCACCAAATCGAACTGAATCATTTGAAACGGTTTGCGTCTTTTTAACGTGGCTGACACTCCCTCTGAGTTCAAACAAACCAATATCCCGGAGTAATTCATTTACTCAATGAATGTGAACTATCCCTTTAAATCCAAATGAAAGTTTTGGGGGGCACTGGGTTTATTTGGTGGCAATAAGTAACATTAATCAAGCTTATATTTGCTAGATCTTGACATTTTTGCATTCGTTAGTTAGTCAAGGGCTAAGGTCTTTGCACAAAAAAAATTTCCGAAATTTTCACGTTGAAAAATAAATTCAACCTCATGTTGTGTCAATCATGTTAACACATTGCCTCCGAAACTTACGTCTGTCATAAAATGTTTTGGATCAGGTTCGATTTTCTGCGTTTTCGCATGCATTATAAATTATATGATATATATTATATTATTATATTTATATATAATATATTAATTGCATTAAATTATACTTGTGACGACTGGGGCGGGGCCGAGGGCCGTGGGAACGAGGAGCGAGGCCGGTGGAGTGATTGGAGATGAGCGACACCTGCTCGACCCACCGGTCTCGAGTCCCACGGCCCTCGGCCCCGTCCCACTCATCAAAATACTCATACGAAAATTTCAGACTCTATGTGCAAAGACCTTTAGTCTTATTCATCAAGCGGAGCTAAATAGCACCAAAAAAAGAAAAAAAGTAGTCCTCTTCATCTTGACTACACAGACATGTTTACCCATAATTCATACAACAAAATGTTAAATGACTTACACTCACATAGGTTATAGCAGGTGACTTTGGACACTACAGAACAGTTAAGCGATTTATCACGTTGGTGCAAGCAATAAGCATGAAGTTTGAGGGCAGCACAGGCTGTAGAGCAGAACAGTGCCAGTTTGTCCACCCAGTTGTTAAGTGTGAGTCACTGCCCATGTGTGTCAGAGTTTCACTTATCACTCTTGAGTGTTTTACCAGGACCTGTGGAGCGCGACTGTGAGAGTCCTGGAGGAATGTGGGGCTGCCAGGCTACATTCTCCCATTTCCGTCCCAGCGTATATATCTATACCTCTGTCTTCCTGTCTGTCTGACAATATGCATACACACACACACACCTCAATCCAGGTCTACAGCAGAATCAGACACTGCCCTGAAAACAGCTTGAGATGTTTGTTCAGTCAGTAGATTTTTTTTTTCTTGCCGTGTCAGTATTAACGGACCATGTTTATCTCTATTGGAAAAAAATAGCTCCTATCTTTTATCCAGAAAAACACACATAATAATGTTAAAATGAAATGTTAAACACTAAATTATCTTAAATTGTCTTTATGTGGTTTAATATTTACAGACACAAATCCATATTTGATGTGTACACATAAGTGTACTAGCCTCCTTTTGATTTATTAATTCAAAATTTGGCAAATTCTGTGACATTCTGCCTCATACAGTAAATTTTATTTGTATGACTGGATTCCGTGATTCTGTCCACTTTTTCATCATTACTGAAATCATGCGGCCCTAAAAGGTTTATTTACCACCTTGTGTGAATTCACCCATGAGCCTTAGCTTTTTGAAAATGTTATGTGGTAATGGACTTTAAAAAAATTCTACAGCAACACAAGAAACCAGTACTTCAGAAACATATGCTACCTTCACAAACGTTGAAGAAGGGAAAGAATGAAGTCTGCGACCTTGGAGGAAATTCTGTAACAAACCAGGAAAGGGCGTCTATTGTTGGTGGAGAGAGAACGGAAGCTTTGCTAATGCGGTGCTGGCTTTATTCGTAGCACTAAGACTGTTTTCTTTTAAGGTTCTTCAGGGATCCGACCATGGTGAGAAGACATTAACTTTGTACTGCTATCTCCTCAAACATCTATTTTTAATAACCGGTAGATTAAACTATCTCAATAATGGGTTGCACTTTATTTTACAGTACGTGTACTAACATGTACTTATAGTGTACTTACAGTGTATTTATCTAAGAAAGTTCTGGTAACACAAGGTAACTACATGGGGTAGGGTTAGGTTTAGGGGTAGGTTCAGGGTTAGTACCTAGTTATTACATAGTTATTGTAATTACTATAATAAGTACATAGTATGTACAGGAGGAACAGGACTGTAAAATAAAGTGCTACCCAATAATGCAACAAGCTTCCATTTTTTTATACTGTCCCCTGGCAGCTGCTGTTCTGCTCTTCTAACAGTGCAGATGGCAAAATCATTGTTGTAATTCTGTAGTTAAAATAGCTAACATTACGTTTGGCTACTCACAAAAATTGATTCAGCACAAAACTGAAACAGAGTGCGGAAACACTGAGCTCATGTGTTGCAAACACAATAAACTTCAGAGGAAAATGCGCATTACCTGAGTGGAAAACTCTCAACGTTGGTTGCCATACAAAAGACACGTGTCATAAAACAATGAAACAATGTGTCCAGACGTCAGTTTTCCTCATAGCTCAGTATTACAAGAACACAATAAATATAAATGTTTCGTAGTTCATTACTATAAAAGTAATCACAATACATGCAAACCATAGCTCAATATATTTAAGATTTACATCAAAGCTTTATTCACCTAAAAATCTCAAACAGATGCTAATGGATGCTTTTCATGCTTTTTTTTAATGCTTTTGATAATGCTTTTGATACTAAACTTGCTTTAACCCACAATTAACTTTTCATTTCTAATTTCACATGTAATTAGATTCACGGAGTAGTGAACCTTCACTAAAAATGTGATAATATTTTACAATTTGCTGCATCAGAATTCAGCATGAAAGCAATGTGTAATTGGTGTAACTAGTGTTTTGTGTGGGTGAAAGGACGTTTTATACAGCACGGCTGTTCTCTTCTGGGTTTGGCATATTCTGCTTTCTTTCAATGCGAGCTTGCCAAGTGCTCAGGCATTAACTACTATGAATGGGTGTCATTTAAATTTCAAAAGCCAATAGAATAGATGTGAATGAGTCAGAGATTATTACTAAAATGAGAAAATCAAAAAAAACGTAAGAAATATGTAATGAGGAACTAAAAATATGTCATTTTGATTTCTTGATAGAGTGTAAATATGATATTGAGGACCGCGCTTATGTGTCAGTTTTGGCCTTCACCAGTTTTTCTGAGATGATTGATGGTAATGATTTCAGAAACTTGTTTTGACTACATCCATGTGAGGAGGCTGGCAATGAAACCACATTGCTTTGAATGACAGGAACCGTCTCTGAACGTCAAATAACAGACACAAGACCAAAAATAAACAAAGAATGCAGTCTGTTTTCTTTGTCTGCATGTTTGATTGTAACAAAGAAGTAACTACCTGATACCTAAATCTATCAAAATGTAATTTGCCCCTCAGTATTTCTAAATGTAATGTGAAGTAACATCCTGCCATGTGTCATAAAATGTTAAATATTTCTGTAATTAATGCAACATGTTGCAGTGTAGTTCACTGAACAAGTTATAACAACATTTGGGAGTGTTAGCTTTAAAAGAGTTTTTGCATCTGTGGATACCAAAAACATCAGAGCTTCACAAAGAACTTAAGTGGAAATAACTGGGAAGAGTACTTTTGTAGGTTGCCTATTAAAGAGGCATTAAAATAATCTGTAAATCACAAACAAATTTTAACATGAATATATACATATATATTTTTTTTTATGATGATGATGATGATGATGATGATTAACACACTACCATTCAAAAGTTTAAAGTTCACACTTTTTAAACTTAAGAAATTAATACTTTTATTCAGCAATGACATTAATAAAGAGATTCAAGACATTCATAATGTTACAAAATATATATATTCTTTTTGAATAAATGCTGTTCTTCTGTACTTTCAAAGAATCAGTTTCCACAAAAATACTGAACAGCACAAAATTTTCACTGTTGATGTTAATAAGAAATGTTTATTTACCAGAAAATCAGCACATTATATTGATCTCTGAAACATAACGTGACACTGAAGACTGATGATGCTGAAAATCATCTTTGCCATTACAGGAATAAATGATATGTTAATTTTTGAACAGCAGTGTGTGTACATACAGTAGGTGTGTTTATGTTTGGCTTCAGCCTTGTCTTGTTGTCTCCTATATATAAGCCTACATATATTTAAAAATACGGTACATCACCTTACCTAAGTAAAATGTGTTTCAACATGGATTTCAAGTTGTATTTGACTTAGAATTTTGAATTACGCTAAACAGAATTTTTGGGCTTTCAAAAACAGGAAAAGCATCATTGTTTCTTCCTGCCTAATTTCCTAAACCATCCTCATAGTTCCTTTCGACTTGAGTTTGTGCACTTGATTCAAATCACTGAACCAAGCACTAAGTAGAGATGATCCAAAAGCGATAATTTCAGTGTTGCATCTGTGCTGGCTGAGGAGAGCTGTTAGTACTGAAAAGCAGACTGAAAACTAAAAAAGAGAGAGAGAGTGTGAGAGAGAGAGAGAGAGAGAGAGAGAGAGCTTTTGATACTGAGGTAATTTTAGGTAATGGCTTCCAGAACGAGAGTTTAAGGTCACTGCAATGTTACAAAGAGATCTTCCAGTACTAGCATAGCCTTTCAATGTGACCTTAGGGTTCCTTTTACAGTACCTCAACAACTAATTTCTCTCTTTATATTCAAGCGGTTGAAATCTGCTGGGTCATCAACCCACGTAAGAGCAATTCGAAAAATAATCTCAATTTATCAGTGGTGGCGATGTGAAATTGTAGTAAAAAGTAAAACTGATATGTAATCAGCATTCCTATACCTGTGGTGTCAAGAAGCCTACGGAGCATGTTGATGTTTAAATGCATCTATCAGTGTGAAGGACTGAACTCTAGAATGCCATTACAAAGGAAGATCGTTTCACACAGCACGACACATTACAATCAATCAGGTCTGCAGCGCTATTGGATTTATCAGTTGTCGGCGAGCAGAACGAATGCAGCAGTTAAGCCATGTCTCCTGCAACACACTTGACCCTTTCACCCTCGGTCGAGTGCAAACTCGTACCTAATCACCGGCACATGGGTTTGTACACCTCAAGAAGATTTCAGGCACGTAGGTATGAGAGGTTAATGCAACCAGCTTGATGAGGAACATACTTGTTTTCTCAAGATTTTTGTCACACAAAAAACATGTCTAGATCATATTTTGCATTGTGACATAATTTTCATGACAATTAAGCACATTTATTCTCCAAATTCTCATTGCAATATACCTTTCATTATAAATAAATATATTACATATCAAGTGAAAAAAGTCAAATCGATTAATTGCAATTAATCAATTTGACAACACTAATATATATATATATATATATATATATATATATATATATATATATATATATATATATATATATATATATATAAATATATTGATATACTGAACTTATATATATATATAAAGTTCAGTATATCAGTATGAATACATTATATCTTTAAGTAAATTATGACCTGGACAATATGGACATTCACCCACACATTGGAGAGATCTGCAGAAAATATGATGTTATTTTCCTTGCTGCTGACATAACACAAATGTCCTCTAAATTCCCGTGACCTGCCTTTACTCCAGTCCAAATCATCTACATTTTCAAGTTGAATCACATTTCAGTAACAATCATTTTGGATGTTCTCAACCCTTCACAGATAGACAACAGAATCAGATCTGCATTAGATCATCATGGTCTTCCGATGAAATTACCCGTCCAAGAAGTTCACAGCAGACTGTTGTGAAGGCAAAGCTCATTATAGCAATTTCTTAAAGCGCCTTTGCATTCTCAAGACACAAAATCTATGGCCTCTTGAGTGTTTCAGCATTGGCTCAAGAAAAGCAATGAATTATTGAAGCGTTTGACTGAAACTATACCCGGGGAGACTGTTACCCCCTGACAGGTTACCAAGGAGAGATACCGTCAGCAGCATTATGTGCTGCCTCAGTGATGCTGAAGCCTGACTGCACTGATAGTGAACAGATAAACCAAAAAAATGGCATGAAATTTCCTAAGAGGGAAGAGAATCCACAAGGTTAAACCAGCAGAGTACTTTTCCAAACAATTTATAGATGTGCTTATCCAAGCATGATGTCAGCAAGATAGGTGCAGCGATAAAGAGATTCATTTGTGTATTACACATCACAAGAGTTTCTGCACATAAACCTTTACGTATGATGATTAATAGGTGCTTATAAATGAAGACGTACACAGACTCAAGCACACGGATGGATGTGTGAGCAGACACAGACCCTGCTGGGATGGTGTGTTGAAGAGTATAGTCTTTTAGTTTAGCTCTTCGGGCTTCCAGAGAGTCTCCAGTGTCGGGTATGTTTACCCTTCTGCTGATCTTATGTCCAGACCTCCCCTTCGTGTAATGGTGTTGACATGGAGGGAGGGGAAATAACCTTATTTATAAAACCCATACCAGTGTTTCTCGGAGGAGCGGAGATCAGGGTCAGTGGGTTTAGGCTGCAACCATGAACTGAGAATTGGATGAGCAATAAAGTCAGCACTTTGTGCTACAGGTAACGCCAAGAGTCACATCGCTGCTGGCACTGAAAACACATCTGGCTTCCTTCAAATTGGATCTGGCGGCATCTGAAAGCAGATCTTTGAAAACGAGAGATTGAATGTATGACATCAGCCTTTAATGTGGTCAATATAGCCATAGATGGAAACTATAGACCGGTCAAACCCATAATTTCCATAGTGTAACATTCAGTTCTCTACATTTGACAATTTGTGGTTACTTTGTTTTCATGATGTTAAATGTGCCCTTAAATGACTTTCCAAGCAAACACCTCAGTCAAAAACCCACCACCGCAACACCAATGCAAACAACCCCCCGAAAAACAACAAACGCTGGAGCGGCTGAGCAAGGATGTGTTTTAGAAGTGCACCGGCAGCAGCCGAAGTGCTAAATCAATGACATCAGCTCAGCACAGCTCTTCAGGTTTCTGCTGATGAGGTGCTTCCACAGAAGCAGTAAAACTAGATAAAAGGAGCTATTAGAAGTGAGGGGAAGGCTCAAGCTTGAACACGAGTCAGTGGACTGTGGATTTGTCTGAGAGGGGCTCTTTCCAGGACCAAAGTAGGACCAAATCAATCAAATGCATTTAAATTTTCCTCCCAGGCCCTGTCAGACTCTCAAGAGATGTCCGAGCTGTCAGCAGTCAAGACCCGTCTCAAAGTGAAAAGCCAAACACACAATTATAAATTAAAACATTATATTTTGTTTTTTAGAATTATTAATTATAAAAAAAAATAATAATAAAAATCTATTAAATATTTTTGCAAATAAAGCAGCATTTCGATCCCATGTGTTCATAAGAAAAAAAATCATGACTTCTGGGAAAACTGGAGCAAAATAGAAATGCAAATAGCTTTCACTACTGAAGAGCATTTTTATTAAATGTAATAAATGGCAAAATACTTTAAGCTACGTTTTTCCTATCGATTTGGCAGATGTTGAAATTGTTATTATTAAACTGAAATCATTTTTTATTGAAAAAAGTGACCACTGAATGCCATGATAGAAATTAAACTACTGTAGAATAGCTTTGTAGGAAATCTGTGAAATGGCCTTTTATAGCAGTTTAGTGGTCGTAAAAACTATTTGACCCATAGAATGTTGTGATTGAACAAACATGTATTTGTATTCAAGTATTCAAGCCAGCAATAACTCAGCAATAGCCTCAGCACAGAGTACCATGGCTCTTAAAACATGAAGCAAAAACAGGACAATTGCTCTTGCTAACATCCCCAAAGCGCATAATGTTAAAACCAGCAGGAAGACATTCTTTATATGCTAAAATGCATTCAGAGTAGCACCACAGACACCAAGGAACCCTTTTATTTCTGTCCACATTAATTAAATTAAATCATTTCATGTGGGCCATAAACGTCTTGATTCATTTTCAGGGACTGCCCAATGATGGCGGCGTTCACATGCTCTCTGTCTCTCTCTACATCTGTTTGTTTAATTTTTACTTTGTTCTGTTTTTTTGTTTTTTCTCCGCTCTGCTTGCTTACGGCTCAGCTGCGGCATTCCAGTTTACATTACTCACAAAGTTATGACAGCTGAGCCCGACACTGTATCTGTTTAAGATGTGTCCAAGAATCATTGGTCCCTGCTCAAAGAGCAAAACCTTCACTATGGGACCATAATGATGCCATACAGAGGATGAATAAAATAAAACGAGATGAGCGCTGCACATAAAAGAAAACAGACAGCAATGTCAATCCACAACTCATATCTTAAGTATCAAAACAGAGATCATTTCCAGATGTCATCTGCATATGAACGCAGCCCATAAACAAGCGACAAAACCAGATTCATTTCTGCAGTTCTCAGATTTATGGAACAAGAGAAAGTATGAGCCTGGCCAAAAGAGTATGGCCTTCCCTTCACGTTGCACTTTTGGTAATTGGACGGTGCTGTGCTGAAGGAATGGTACTTACTTGGTTCTGTCCTGTTAAAAGTCATGTAAAAAGCAGTGATTCATTAATGAGTGGCATCTTCTGACACTAGAATGCGGTGTAACTGTCATGCTAATTGAATAACTGAAAGGTTTTAAGCAGAAGAAGGCCTTTGGTGCTGATTTGTGACTAGGTATCATGACTGGTTCAAGTTAAACAGATTCTTTTGGCAGTTTTGCATTCCTGAACTCACTTCCTGACCTCTAACCTCTGACCTTGAAATTGTCATTGTAATTCAATCAGCAGGCAAGAGCCTTGTTGCTATCTCTCGCCATTTGCCAACCTAAGAGGTGAAACAGTTAACCCTAAAAAACAAACCTAAATCAGAAAAAAGGAATATGCAAAAATAAAATAGATTTAAAAAATTTTTTTAAAAATAAATAAATTAAATTAAATATATTTTTATTAAAAAACAGTGACAAATCAGTACATCACTAGCAGCTTCCATACGAAAAAATAATATGAAAAAAAAAAATGTAATTACATAAAAAATAAATATATAAAAATAAATTAATCAGTGAAAAAATAAGTAGATTAGCTATGTTTCCATCCAAGTTGCAAAAAATTTTATATGGAAAAATAAATAAAAGTGTTGTTGCTAGGTAAGTTAAACAGACTGTTCCGGCATAGCGTTGCATTCCTGTGCTTACTTTCTGACCTCTAACCTTTGACCTTGAAACTGTGATTATAATCGATCAGCAGACAAGGGCTTAGTTGCTATCTCTCACCATTCGCTGACCCGAGAGGTGAAACACTTAACCCTAAATCAAACCCTGACCCAAACCCCAGGTGATCGATTCTTGGAGTTAAACTATAATTTTTCTTCAAACGAGTCTTGATTTATTTTCACTTCTTTGCACTGTTTAAGCTGCAGGTCTCTGCATATATAGTAGTGCCTGACATTTGGGAGTGATAGTGTTTAGTGCCGGTGCTCTTGTTTGCAAAATCCAATTGCTGAAATCCAGGCTTGACAGATGGCCTTGGGTCTCCAATCAGCACCTCGCATGAGGAGTGCCTCAGATTGATAAAACAGACATGTACAGATATTTACACATGACTGCCAAGACAGACCATCCCTGGAGAAACATGAGAGGGGCCTCCAATTCCCCCCTAACCCCATCCCCTGCTCCTTTTCTGTTTAACATGCCCGGTTTAGCTGAGAAACAACAGTTAAAGTTAGAGATGTTTAAGTTTAAGGGTAGCAATTAAAGCTATTTTCTCAAATATCCCGGAAAAAAAAGAATTTACCAATAGACCATGTGCATAAATAGCATGCTGGAGTGAGATCATTGTTAGTAAAGCACATTTTCCCATTACGTGATTTTGCCATGATGGAAAACTAATGGAAAATGTCCTTACTTTAACTGAACACAACGGGTTGCCGAATCGATCTAGATTTCAACAATTACGTAATTATGATCTCCACGACTCTATGAAAAGAAGGCTCTCAAATTCATCTCATCTACACTTTCATTTTAATCTATTGTCATTAGTTTTGGCTCAGCGGGCCAGGCAGACAGCAGTTGCACTAACACTAAACATCCCCCCAAGTGTTCAGAGCGCTGGAGGCAGGAATCACTCCACCTGCTGTGTGGACGATGGTTTTAAGCGGGTGACAGAATCCGGGTGGGGTTGGGTGACAGCTGCCCTGTTATTGGGAAGTAAAGAGAAGGCTGGGGTTTCTTTCTCAAGATTATAACCTATAATTCCCCATTATGTTCACAGTTGTTGGTCCCCATTGATTTCCATATTATGGGAACAATAAGTTTGGTTACACACATTCTTATATTTTTTTATTTTATGTTTAACAGATTAAAAAACCTCATATAGGTTTGGAAGAACATGAGTGTGGGTAAATTAATTTTCATTTCGGGGGAAACTGCTAATATGGCATGAATGATAATAATATACTAAGTGAATATATGCCAACCTTCTGTATGTATCTATCACCAGCTGGGTTCAAGCAGCAGAAATCTGCTTAATGTAAGAAATGATTACGTTTAAAGCTGCAAGGTAAAACAAAACTAGCATATGTGTTCCCTTACAGAAACTGCACATATGTCTAGCAATAGTTTAAGCATAACACTGTTCAGTGTTCTTCATCCAGTTTTCAAAGTAATCAGTAGATCAGGTAGTCATTATGAAAACATGGTTTGAAGCTAAAAGCTGTTGTAGCCTGTTTACTGATATGGCAGAAGATCTGACATGCCCCAGATCTTTTAAAGGGGGGGTGAAATGCTATTTCATGCATACTGAGTTTTTTACACTGTTAAAGAGTTGGATTCCCATGCTAAACATGGACAAAGTTTCAAAAATTAAGTTGTACGTTTGAAGGAGTATTTCTGTTCCAAAAATACTCCTTCCGGTTTGTCACAAGTTTGGGAAAGATTTTTTCGAGTATGGCTCTGTGTGACATTAGATGGAGCGGAATTTCCTTACATGGGTCCTAAGGGCACTTCTCCCGGAAGAGCGCGCGCTCCTGTATAGCACAGCACTGAGAGCACAACAGACATTCACTGATCAGAGCGAGCGTCGCGAAATGTCACAAAAGGAGTGTTTTTTTGGTTGCCAGGGCAAGACAACCCTGCACAGATTACCAAAGAAAAAACAGCATTAAGTGGATGGAGTTTATTTTTACAGAGCATCAACGGAGTTGTGCAAGTGTTTTTGTTTGTTCCCTGCATTTCGAAGATGCTTGTTTTACAAACAAGGCCCAGTTTGACGACGGATTTGCGCATCATTTATTTCTTAAGGATGATGCAATCCCAACGAAAAAGGGTCACGATCGTGTGTTGGAACCGCAGGCGGTGAGTAAAACTGCTTCAAATATCTCTGCCTCCTTGTTAGTGCATCCCCTCACATGCCGGAGACCCGGGTTCGAGCCCCGCTCGGAGCGAGTCGTTGCTGCTGCTGCTCTCGTTCAGTTTCAGCCTCGGGATCTGATTCTGGATCATAAATAAACGGCTGAATCTGACTGTTAGCCATGGTTTGTTTTGGATGATGGTTTTTTCCTCACGGTAATGTCACAGCTTCCACATGCTCTCAACGCAAAAGCTTACTGGTGCTTGTGATTCTTTAGCTCCGCCCACACGTCACGCCTCCAGTCGGTCGTGTTTTTCCAGGAAAAATCGGTACAGACTATCTTTCTCTTATGAATATAATAAAACTAAAGACTTTTTTGAGTTATGAAGGATGCAGTACTACTCTATAGGTACTCAAGATTAACAGGATATTGAGTGAAAACGAGCATTTCACCTCCCCTTTAACGAACACAAATTAAGCAGGTACACTTTCAGAGTAGTAAAAGATTGGCAGGTCAGAAATTAAAATCAATTCAAAACAAAACAATTTGAAAAGGACTGGTACAAATTCAATTTGGTACGAATAACATTTTTTGTACTCTGTTGGGTTGCCACTTCTAGCAAAGTGTAAAATCTACATCTTGAAACAAAATCAAAACAAGTTAAGAACCACTGCTTTAATGTCTGTCTTCATAGTTGATGTGACAGGCATTGTAAAAAACCATACCAAAACACTCTTTGAAATCAAATCAGATTTACTCCGAAGAAGCAATGATACAGGCAGGGTTTCTTTGCTTGTAATGTACTCTACTTTAGCTCTAAGGTTACACATAAAAAAAATAATAAAAAACAGCAATCCATGGTCACGCTCTGTCCGTCTATTCAACTGTCATGGTATCCTTATGTGTGAAGAAGAAATAACTGGAGAAGAAATAGAGAGAACAAGATAGACACTCCCTGTGGCTAAAGAAACTGACCACTCTCCGAGCACAGGGTTCAGTTTAAAGATGATAGTCCCTCTGGGAAGTAACTAGGCACAACATTTAGTCATTTCTCACCTTCATGCAGATCTCAAAGACTTATTTCCACCACTGAAACAGCTGCCTGACTCATTCTCACTCATAACAGATGAGGAGGCCGGACAGAGGAGGAGTGGAAGAACTGATTAAAAGGATCACCAACAACGGTGTGCCAAAAAAAAACATCACACCTGACAGACAAACAGAGACAAATGAAGACTGTATGTGGAGAAAAAGAGAGATGTGAAGGGGAAAAAGTGAAAGAGGCCCATAGGATAAAGCTGTCAGGTAGAGTTATAACTTAAGGCCGGCTGCTAAATGTCTCGAATAACACTACCCAGGTCTTGGGCACCTGGCTTTTGCCCAGCCTGAAGGCTGGTTTTTCTTTTTTGCAGATTGCCAGCGAAACACTGGAACGATCAGAATAATTTCCCAAAAGAAGAAATACGAAAATGTTTTGCCATCTTTTCATTCCCTTACATGCTTGAGGCAACAGTTGGCATAGTATGTTTCAGTTAATAACAGAGATTCAAAGCAATTGTGGATCTGATATAAAACAAAGTGTGTGTGTGTGTGTGTGTGTGTGTGTGTGTGTGTGTGTGTGTGTGTGTGTGTGTGTGTGTGTGTGTGTGTGTGTGTGTGTGTGTGTGTGTGTGCGTGTGTGTGTGTGTGTGAGAATGACAGAATAAAGGAAGTGATCGCTCACTCTCATTCTCATTATATTGACTGACATATAAGAGTAACAAAAGTAACTCAGTACTCTTTTCCCAATTTCGGGCCACCATAGTCATTACAAGTTGCATGGTTAGAGAAACTTAAGCAATGAGCCTAAAGCCTAAAGATACAAAGTCTTCACTACATCTAGGGAAATGTTCCATAAATACTCAAGTTACTGCTTGGAAACATTTCTCTTATCCTAACTTGAATGCTGTGGTGTGTCCAGGCTGACTGAACCAAACACAACTAATTAAAAAAATTTTGGGTCGGTATAGATCCCTTCAAAACAACGCCAGTAAAACATCCACACCATGGATAACAAAGGCTATGTTCTTGTTTCAGCAAGTCTGAACATCTACACCATGGAAACATGTTTCCTTTTAAAAGTCTCCAAAGTAGATTCTAGGTTTTTTGATTTAGGAATACCCTGACATTATAATGACACCAATAAACATATAAACATAATCCGCTAAAAACTATCAATTTTGTCTAAATAAGTGAAAAAATAACACCAAAAAATAAAATCTACAGTTTTAAGTGCTAGAGTAATAAATTTACAATGTGAAAAATGGATATTCATGTTGAGATTTGTTGAGATTACATTTAAAAGTGTTAAATTTGTGTAATATAGAGACTATTTCCGTTGGTCCACAACCAGGTAAGTTAAAACTCCAGACCCAACAGTTTCCTCCTAAATCAACAGTGACCTGATAATGCCTAGCTGCCAGGCTTCTCTACATCACCACTGTTTGACCTTAAAATATTCCCAGACTCAAATCCCAGGACTCTGTTTTGGCAGCACATACATACAGTGCCGCACTGCAAACCTTAAATATCACTGTAGCATACGTTTCAAATATATAGTCCAACAACAGCAAATATATTTTGCCTTTCAGCCTTCAACCCAGGAATTAGGCCAAATTAGTTCACCAGAGACTAATGCGCGGAAACATACGTTAACACCTAACCGTCAGCTGGAGACAAGAACCCTCTAGACTTCTATTTCACAAAGAGTAGATAAAGGATGCTTTAAAGTGTCTTTCTGGACTCCTGGGCACCTATAGTGCTCCTGTGTCTGGTCTGCTGGGGTTTAGATGGGCTAAATCTCCCAATGCTGTTCTCTATGATTCATTTAAACTGTATTTAGACACTCCTCATTTCCTCCTGGTGAGGGGAAACATTTAGCATCCCACAGTGCCCTGGGGCATGCTGGTCTGCTCAAAATGGATAGCATCTTCATGGTTTAAATGAAACGGTTTCAATGTACGCAAACAGAAAACTGTATGTTCGGAAGGAGAATAAGAGAGAAAAAAAAAAAGATGGACAGACAAATAAAGACAGAAAGACAAGACAGATTGGATAGAAGGATGGGCAGAAAGATGGATGGATGGATGGAAAGAAAGAAGACACCATGCAGGCAAACCTAAAGAAAGAAAGATGCATGGTAGGACAGTTAAGGCATATAAAGAAAAAACAGGCAGCAAGAAACATGGATGGATGGATGGATGGATAAAAAGATTGAACAAAGGGAAAAATACAAACAGACAGAGAGACAGAAAGAAACAGAAGGAGAAATAAAAAGACAAACTGAAAGAAATATGACTTGAAGGATGGAAGGAATTAAGGAAGGAAGGAATGAAGACTGAAAGTAAGATGGCAAGAAGGACGGACAGAAAAAGACAAGCAAAAACATGCAAAATAAAATAAATATTGAAGGAAAGAAAAGAAAAGAAAGAAAAGACAGACAAGACAGGCAGAAAGAAACAAGCAGGAAAGGATATAAGAAAGCAAAAAAGAAAGTTTAGCTAGAATACCCATATATTTACACCTAATCTTTAAACCCAGATCCTGGAAAGGAAAGCGAGGGATGGAAATCTTTAAAGCTCACATTGTTACCACCAGACAGGGCATATAAATTAAGCTCTGCCACACATTGAAGGCTCACTCCATACATCAACTCCAAAAAAAAAAAAACAATTGCTATTACACTTCAAATGTTTCTGTTTTCGGTTCAACATAAAACCTAATTTTGCTTAAGGACATAAAGAAACTATTCCACTTAATAGCCATTTTCACCAGCTAAAATAAAAGGCCACTATTGTGGAGTGACTCCCAGGGATCTGAGTGGCGTTCTGAGCTTGGGTCTGACACTCAATCTAAACCGTCAGAGCCCATAACCATAAGACAAATGGGGAGTTTGATGTATAAAATGTAAAAGTCATGGACCTGGTTGTCTATTATACAAATAAACAGAGAAGACTAATTACCTTGAAAATGAGGTTCTGTGTTATTTTTCCAATTTAGGGGAATGTTTTTCTCAGGGCAGCTGTCGACCCTCTTAATGAAATCTGAACATGACTTTGGTGGCATACGAACAGCTTGCGAAAAGATTGTTACCATATGAAGAGGGTCCTTTAACCACCAGCAGACTTTTAGACAAAGGTTGCGATGTTTACGAAAAGTGGTCTCACTAACACAGCAGGCGTTCCTTGTGTGCTGCACGGTTAAGAACTGAGAGAAACCTCAAGATGTGTGATGGCAGAGACATTTCTCTCCAGAATTCCCTCCAGAGACATTATGTGCTTAAGGGATGTTGAGATTCAGAGCAGTTTTATACAGAGCCCTGCCTTAAATAAATCGTAAGTGCCCAGTGACATCAAAGAGCTCAAAAAACCAAATGGCTCAGTAGACCTGACTTGTTTAGGCTGGAGACAGAAGAGGTTTGTGAGAAGAATATGATGAAAAGCTGGATTTCTTTCTAGATATAAAAGGCGATTTAAAGAGAAGAGACTTAAAGAAAAGCAAAACTTTGACATCAACACTGACATGAGATGATGTGCTGTTGACTAATGTTATGTGGGAAGGCAAAATTTTGCTTGATCATGGCTACCTCGCCAACTCTGTAAAGACCTGCAGAAATCTCCTTGAAGAAACTAAGCACAACAACAAATACTCTAGGGAGCCAGGCTGCTTGACTTGTGACTGTACAACATTTCCCAGGTTCTTCAGCAGCCTGATCCATCATTTCACTGATGCTAGCTATACTATGTCAACGGTCATATTACTATTACTTAGAAAGCCCCAAACACTCAAGGGCTCTGGTATGTAGAAGCCGCCCCCACTGCTCTCTTGCCCTCTACATTCAGTTAGAAGATCCCTACACTCAACCAGCAGAAGACTAGTTTAGTTTCAGGGGTCAAAGGTCCAAAGGATCTCAGGGTTAAACCCATTTGAAGAACTCTTGATACTGCTGTCATCATCTTTGTGAGACCTACAAGAAAATTTGGGATAATTGGTTCTAGGTGCCAGAATTAGAGTGTTGCACTCAAGACCTCATGGGAACACACCAAGGTGACCTTGGACTGGGTCTGGTTCTCAAAACTAGGGCAAAACAACATTTTCAAAATAACAACTAGAATTCTGGTAGTCCTGGATGGTCAAGCTACAGTAGTTTTGGATTCACCTGACCATACTAGATATGGACCCAGTTTTATAAATCCGAATGAATTAAATCTGATTGCAATATGAAAAAACTATTTATATGTACCCTAATTATTGCAATCTGATTCAAATAATCATAGTCATTCAAACAGTCATATGTGCATTACGTACATTCCAAATAAGAGTGTAGTGTCTGTAGTTTCGTAAAATGTAAGATGTAAAAATACGCACCACTGCACTGTGCATGTGCACAGAGTAATTCTGACGCATTCAAATGATTAAATGGCAATTTTTTTCCCATTTATCTGAAATTTTCAGCTCTACACCACCTCTTTAGATCCTGTCTTGTTCTGGGTGAAGTGAAAAATAACAACAAATACTTTCTAACGATGCATTGTCAAATTGTGGCTTTGTTCAACTCAATTATCTGCAGAGCCACGAGGTTAGCATACCAAAGATAAATGAACTATTATTATATGCCCCCCCTCAATTGAATCCCTCAATTTTCTTACTTCTCCTCGCCTCTCTTCCCGTCCCATCTCCTTTTTTCTCTCCCCTGCAGCGCAACAGTGACAATGCATTTGCGAGAGAGATAAAAAATGGCAGCCTGTTAAAAATAAATAAATAAAAATAGATTTATTTTACGGGGAGGCCGGGAATAAATTAATTCATTCAAAATCTAAAATGTCAAACAGCTACAAAAATATTTTTCCACCAAACACACTCCAGATGTAGGTGAGCTCCCAGCTTCACCACTAAAATTACCGTATTGTATTGTTTGTGGTACAGCAATGCATGTTCCTATAGGAATTTTTTCAATTGCTGATAAGCATCAAAACAGCACTGTGGTCCAGACAGCATATCTCTGATCAGTGTGAGGTGTTAGCTTCCTGTTCTGAGATCTCCACAGGAAGGAAGCGATTCTTTAACAGATGAGGTAATCCAGTTTGAAAATTACAGCAACATCTGACTTCACTGGCATCCACCGCTCCATTTAGAATCAGCCTTTCTGCGATAGCGCCATTGTACAGATTAGAGAAAACTAAAAGTCTGAAACCATTACACAGATGTCGATAAAATCATCAAAGTCCTATTTATGTTTTCCTGTGGGTATTTAATACTTAACATGTTAGCGATCAACAGATTTACATTCCCTTCTTTTTGAATTACTTCTAAGCTTGCCAGACTAAAACTAAGAAGAAATTATTTATTTTTGAATTAATTTTATACATAAGCATTTTAATTTAATCTATATTTATTTAAATGAGATGTGAATTTAAATAATTAAATGTAGTTAAAAATATTTTAATAATAATTTTTAATTTAATAATAATTACATAATACATATTTTAACATAATGTACATTAAAATATTATTATTTATTAAAATTGTACACACATTTAGTGGTTTTACAAATTAGCTTTGAATATACAATGACCATGTACAATAAAATATCCAATATATTGGTGCACACGTATAAATAATAAAACTAAATCTGCATTATCAACCTATATAGCGCCAATATATTCTGCATCCCTATAATCAATACATTCAACACTTATGAAAATCAGATGATTACAAGTGCCTGCAAACCAACTGAAGCTTTAGCAGCTGCTGTTTAAAGGAACTGGCCATCAGGGGACTGGATTTTCCCAACAGCCACCTCACAGATCATACAGCATGCCTGTTTTAATTAGGTCAGGGGCAAAAATATATATGAGAAACCAATCCTGCAAGAAATCCCCTCTGCCTGTTTGATCATTATCCACCCAGACAAAGGGCTTTGTATTAGATCACTCCACAGCTCTGAGACAGGGTGGGGTTGAAGGGATGTGGCGCTTTGCTCTCAGATTGATGGTTAATATACTTTTTCTTTGATTGCAGAAAGCGCAAGTACTTTGTATTGCTCATAGAGTGTTTACATGCCTTTATTGTTCTAATTATTGTTGTGGTGGAGTGATTTGTTCTCTCTTTAGCTGTGCATAATGGTTTGCATCTGTGTGGCAAGAGGTACAGTGAGCCCTCTGTAGATTTCATAAGGTGGAAAATAAGGCTGCCGAAGATTAAGACCAATTTCCCTTGTGGTAAATAAAATGGGTTTATGGGTTCCTTTAGTTTGTCAAACCATTTTTTACGGGTTTTGATTACGCCACAAGTAGGATCACAGAGCAGTGCTGATGTAGGAGATGTTGCCTGAACAACCAGTTTTAAATCATTGCGAACATCAAAAACGATCCAGAATGGGAATGGTTCCATGTACAATGACGTTTCATAAACAATGAAATGGCATCCACTTGCACCCATAAACATATTGGCATGCAAAACAGTTGAAAGTGCAGATGAAAGTGCACAAATGAATTGTGGATTTTTCTAGATCTGCTCTTGAAGAAGGACTATTAAAGATTTACAAACAACAGCAATTTACATCAGTGAAAAGTCCATTGCCTTTCATTCTATTTGTCCTAATCTTGCATCAGTTTTCTTTCCATACATGTGCCATCCCATGGGTGTCGATTGCCATAGTAACAAGGTTGCTAAACCTAGCTAACACTCCTTTTTCCTCTCCTTTTTCTTTCCCTCAACCACTCAGTCAAAACTGACCCCAGACTTATACGCTCCACTACCCTTTCAGATCAAAACTCACACTCACAAAGGAACAGATGAAGAGTTCAGATGTAAAAGCCTCTAAATGCGATCTGAAATTTTCATCTAAAATTAGGATTTTTATCAAGCTCCTATGCTTAGGTTGAGTCATTTTACTTTAATGGCAATGTGCAGGTCCTTTTCCAGGCTATTTAAGTGAAATAACAGAACATAAATTTAGGATCCTGAAAAAAAACTAATTTTAGATGAACATTTCAGATGGCACTTAGAGGCTTTCGCATCTGAACTCTTCAGATTTTTTTTTGACAGAGTTTTGTGTGTCCCGCCACCTAGAATAATCAACATGGAACCCATTTGTATTATGTGATGAAATGACAGCCAGCTTCAGTAAACTTACAAAACAATCATAGATCTGACAACCCCTCTACATTTTGAGTAAATCACTCGCATATGTGACTAAATCTTCACTCTGGGCGAATAAATAATGTCTAATATTAGCCAATGGCTAATAAATTCTCTGATTTCACTCACCAATGTGTGAGTTGGAGGCTAAGTATAAGCACAGATATGTTTTCACTCACTTGAGAGTTTCACTCTCCATCAACCGATCTGTGCTTTTTTTCAGTTAATCTCAATGTGCAGCGTTGTATTTGACAAACCGTAAACTCTAGTGTGAAGGCACACAACTCACCGTTGCTTTGTCTCACATACAGGCAGAGAGAGAGAGAGAGAGAGATAGACAGAGAGAATTGACAAGCTACATGTAAACAATATTTTTTATTGTATTTTTCTGTCAAAATAACAGTTCCTTTGGAATTCTTCAGCTTTTAAGATCTGCTGGTTTCTCCTGTAGTGGGCGGAACTAATGTGCAAATCTCATTGGCTGGCACTCACCTACTATCATCCCGTTTTGGTTTCAGCAAATCAGTTTGAGCAAAAGCACACAACCTGATTAATATTCATGAATCCAGCAGCTCATTAATCCTTAGTGCGTTGAAGTTCTATCATTAAATAATATTGATTATCATATTATAATGCTTGACTGACTGATGTTAAGAGTGTACTTTCAGATACTTAAGAATGGCATTTTACAAACATTTATAAAAAAAAAAAAAATATATATATATATATATATAGGCCTATGTTAATAAGACCTTGACACAGTGAAAATGCATGCAGGAGACAAGTGTTAATGACTCTTGAGGGTTAGATATTGGGCTATGAATGATGACCTGGGAGAATTGCATAAAGACATTACATAAACATAGATATTCAGACGTGATTTTAGAAGTACTGTATAATAGTGGTTGACCACTTTGGGTTATAAATGATAAATGCCATTACTAATATGTGGACAGCATGGTGGCAACTGGCAGAAAATAGTGATTTATAATGTATGTATATGTGTGTGTTGTTTCATTAACTCAAAGCAAAGACCAAAAGCCAAGAAAAAAGCCAGAATGTTGACTGAAAAATTAATCAACATATACTTATATCAGCTTATCAATTTTATGTATTTATTAATCTAGATTTCAAAGAAAACTTCCTTGATCAGACCTTGGTACTGAGTGATTCCACTGAGATTTCAAGCTGTCTTTTAGATAATTATGAGTATGGCCCCTCTATAGTTACTGAATCTTAATTTAACAAGATGATGATAATTACACATGATGATAATTTTCTATGGCATAGTAACAATTAAACCAGTTTCACACTTATAATCCCACCCACATGCATATTTGCATATTAACACACAGCCTGATACTTAAACAACCACAAAAAAACACACAACCAGTGTAAGTTTGAGGGGAAATGGGTTCAGTGAAATAACAAAATAAATAATCATAAGAAAACCTCATCTTGTGTTTGCAAACATGTAGCTCTACCAAGGAACAATAACACGTGCTGATCACAGTTATGACTTATATATATTGCAATACAACATTCAAAGAAAATCCACCTGAAAACCTTCCAGAAATGACTCCGGGATTTAAATTTCAACACTGTAATATTATTATTTAATGCATAATTTCAGGTTTAAATGCTTCATTTGAGCCCAAGATCTATTTAAAATCTATTTTCTTGTAAAAATGACCAGTCAAAACAGGAGAAACAGATGATGGCTAGTGGAAAGGAGCTCTGGAGGAAGGGACGGCTCTTTGTTCTGGCAGAGAGGAGATCTCTGGGGAGAGCTGATGTTATTCTTTACCAGTGTGATACCAGCATGGCTCACTGCCCACAGACTGTCTGTTTCCATTTTACTCTCTTTTGTCATGTAATTCTCTGGCTCAGGCAGTCCGATAAGAGTGTATAGTTTACTAGATAGCAGAGTATCCAAGAAGGTATGTTAGATGGAAGGGAGTGGGTTTTGTTTCCCAATGAAGGGCTATTTATCGCAACTTTTTTGTGTGTGTGTGTGTGTGTGTGTGTGTGTGTGTGCGCGCGCAAGTTTTACTTACAAAGGATCACACACTTATAATTAATTAGTCTACTTCTCATGTCCTTGAGGGTAGAACGGTCAGACATGACACAGAATAAAATATAGAAATGTCTAAAAAAAAGGATAAAAGGGACCATTGCCAACCAGGCCAACAGCTAAAAGCAAATTACTACACAAAACAATTATACTGACAGACACACGCACACACAAACACAAGACACACACCACCTCCCTCTTCATTGCCGTCAGATTGTCATAGTAACCATGACTACTGGCACAATTCCTTGTTAATAACTCACACCACATGCTGACATCTCTCTCACTGTAACACATACACACAACGCACACTATATATAAAAGATAAAAGCTGTCTGAAAGCTTTAGGATACGAGCAGAAGGGTCAATGATATGGTGCTCATTTTGGATCCAGATCTATTCATTTATTCAAAAATGCATGAAAAGAGAAAATTCATGTACGAATTTTAAGGTTTTATCTGTAATTTTTATCAAAATTAAGTTATTTGCATATTCTTATTCTGTCACAATTTATTTACAGTGTGTGTGTGTGTGTGTTTGTGTGTGTGTGTGTGTGTGTGCGTGTGTGTGTGTGTGTGTGTGTGTGTGTGTGTGCGTGTGTGTGTGTGTGTGTGTGTGTGTGTTTTAACCTGTTAACTGTCACTCACGTTTTTGAAGATTGACTTGAATGTGCATGATACAAACCTAAAAAATTTTTAATTCATGACTGAAAACATTTTGTAACATGATTTTGATGTGTCATTTACATGGTAATTCAATGTCTGATTTTAAAATGGGTTTTAAAGGATGAATTTTGAAATTTTATGTTTTCAAGTGATATATAACTTCTGATGATTTCTAAAATGTGATAGAGAAAAAGGCAACGAGGAAGTCTTATTTTTAAACAAAGGTCAAAATATATATATAAATATATAATAATAAATAAATCCTTGAAATAATTATATATAAAAAATTGTAAATAATAATTAAGATGTGTTATATACGATATATTAAGATATATCGTATTTGGTGTGCAAGGATAATGATAATTTCTTATAAACAGCCGCCTTTAACAGCATCCACTGCTCTCTAGTATCCACTCATAAGAACTCTCATAAGATGAATACATTCAACAGTTCAGGCACAACCATCTGGTGGTCGGCACAGATTCAGGGTTATCCAGGGATATTTTGCTGCTATTTGTCAGCACCTGGATCTGAATGATGCGTGTTTAAATTCCTGTATATGAATTGATTAGCTGGAAACCATCCAATAATGGCACTTCCTCCCCACAAGACAGCTGAGAGCGTTTATTGAACATTCAAGAGTCCAAAGATCTTATCTGACATTTCTGTTTGATCAGCACTGGCCCATCTACCCAATCTTTAGAAGAAATGGAGCGAAGGAAACATCTCAACCTCATTATGAGGGACACAGGGCTCTTTATTAGAAGTCAATGATCTCTGCTTGCAGGTGGAGCAGGTTGAGCCAGATGATCCGGTCAAGTTGTACTGCAATCACAGAGCGACCGCATATCCGCTTTCTCCTTCTAAGCACTGAGAGCACTGCGTTCCAGGGGTAAAGTCATCCCAAGGCAAAACACTTGAGCTCAGAGCAGTGCATGCTACTGGAACAATGATGAATGGTTCAGCACACCATAGACGGCCATTGAACCAGGGTTAAAATCATCACCTGGAGTGTAGAAGACAATCGTTATCTCCACAGGACCACAGCTGGCGGAACGAGTTTCCACAGAATGCCACCATGTTAGAAGATTATTCTAGGTTCAGTACAAGTTAAGCTCAAATAAAAGCAATTGTGGGATAATGCGTTTTTTTGTTTACTTTTTTTGTAACAATCTTAAGCCTTGTTCAGACTGTCAGCCCAAATCCGATTTTTGTAAATCCATTTTAAGCAACATTCATACTGTATGTGCACCTCTTTGAGTTCTGAAACCAGTGGAGACGGCAACATGAAGTAAAGTTGCGTTTCTGCCGCTGCCTCATAAGACGAAATATAATCCAGCATAGCGGCTACATGTTGTCATGTTGTCAGACAACATCTGTATTGCAAATTGTATTTCTGTTATTCTTGTTTTTAGCGTAGGCATAACAACGCAACGTCATTGCCAAATATATCAATGCAAATAATTAGCAAAACAGAGCGCTATGGGACACACAAATTGGATTTGAATAGTCGCGACACACAGTGTGGACAGTCAGTCATTTAGATCAGATACCAATTGGATATGCACAAAATAGGATTTGGGCTGACAGTATGAACAAGACTCAAGTATTTACCAAAAATCCATTTTAGCTAGAATAAAAATATTCCAAAACAACTAATCAGCTGAAAAAAAAAAATGCTGGATAAATTTCCACAAATTTCTGTATGCTTTCTGAAGAGGAGCGCTAAAATAACCAATGCAGGTCAACATAAATAAACAATAAAGCAGACACAATGCGTGAATTTTGAGTGGAAGCACCTCCGTATCTTTCTCCTTGGTAGTCGGGGTCTTTTCCACAGAGTTAAATCTCGCAAAGCCACGCTTGGATGCCAACTCAAACAAGTTTACCCAAACCCTGCCAAGGGTAGATTAATCAACTCAGCATGAGGTTTGGAAAAATGCAGTAAGCTCCCTTTCCCATCAAACAAAAACCTCAGGTTAATGTACGGCCTCTTAAACGTAATGCAAACAAACCTTAAAAATACTGACAGGGTATTATGTAATGGCAGCACATGCAGGGAAATAACGGTCCTGCGAGTTAGGTTGAAGGCCAGAGGGTTCAGTGAGTGGTAGAAAAGTGGCGAGATTTCACAAAGACGAGCTGGCAGAGGATCAACCGAGAGGGATGGAGGTCAGTGAAGAGACCACCAGGGTAACAGAAAGATTACTGGGTGTGCTGGAAGGATAATCTAGGTGCCTGACAGTCTGCAAAAGCAAGGATGGGTTAGAATGACCATGATTAATGACACCATGTGTGTATATGTGCCCTGTTTATTTGGCACGTTGGCTTATAAAGGTACATGTTTAAGACCGTAAAGATGGCGTGAGCGAAAGAAGAAGAGATTAATGTAGCCATGCTGTGGTTCACACTCTAATCCAACTTTAGCATAGATACATGGTCTAAAGGCAGATAGTGAGTAATTACCAATCTGTATTCGCCTAATTTCCTTTTCACTAAACTCTAATCGCTTTTATTCGAGCCTCATTAGCCTCTTAGATGCATTTTTGCCCCCTGTGCAACACTGAGATCTAAACTAGCTAAGCAAATTTGAACTACAGCAGCTAGCAGGAGGGGAAGACACTGAGGGGTGTTTGTTGAAGACATGCTTGAAGGGATAGTTCACCCAAAAGTGCAAATTCTGACGTAATGTATTAAAAATATCATCTTAGGTATTCCACAAAAGAATGCAAGTTGATTTTTAAATCGCAGTTGCATTGTAAGCCCTATTAAATTTTTCAATGTCCTTGTTTTCAAGAGTTTGTCTCATTTATTCTTATATCTTGGCCTCGATCCTTAAAACTTTTGCAGATGTCAAAAGGTACAAGACTGTGTACTTAACATCTTTTATTAGGCAATTAATTACATACGTGCCTGTGAAGCACTGCAAATGATGCAATAAGCCAATATTTGAAAATATGAAAAGTAAAATATTTTTGAATTGGAAGTTTAGTGCAAAATAATAATGTCGTTTGAGCACTGCTTCATAAGAGTGAGAGCTCAATGCTAAGAAAAAAAAACTGTCATGCAAAGTTTAAAGCAAATTTATTGGATGTTTGTCTTCACTTTGCCTATAAGCAATGAATGGATAATAATCACGGCAAGTGAAATTGTTTTATTCCATGCTAAACCATGTCCACAGAAGCAGAATTACAGCCTACTTACCTGAGAAACATTATTAGGAGTAAAGTTTGCTTCTGTTAAAGTTTTAAATTGTATTTAATTATTCTTACTTGGCGAATTATCATCATTCGCCTCATCTGATATAGCCTTGGAGCCCCTGACAATTTTGAGAGTTGCTGCTTTGAAATCTCATTTTGACCAGAAAGAATTATACATGAGAGACATAACAAAACCAAAACACAACAGTGGAAAACTGCGGTTATCTACTTTTCAGATTTAGTCAAGAACTATTGTAATACTGAGGAAACAAATATTTTTTGTTTGCAGATTAACATTGTTTATTTATTGTTTATTTATTTGGGTCCCCATTAGCTTCCACAATGTGGTTGCTAGTCTTCCTGGGGCCCATAATGTGCTGAAACGTATGTACAATTAAAAATACACAAATATAATATACATATAACTTACATATAACATAACCACATGTATACATTTATCCACATATACACATTCACACACATACAACATTTGAAAATGTCAGTACCTATATAAGTCACAAATTAACTGGTGTAATGCTATTAATAATAATCTGTTTTGGAGTCTTCTTAAAATTACATATATTGGATATATACCTTGTTCTTAAGTCCAATTTATTCCAAGCAGATGACGATCTAACTAAAACTGTTCTTGTCATACAATTGGACCTTGCGGATGGAACCACTAACACACCTGAGCTCACCTGACGCGTAACATGTGCGTGACAATTCCCACTAAAAACCAATTTATCTACAAAAGATTTTGGATTGCTTTTAAATAGAGCATTGTGCATATAACAGAGAAGACTTATATTAAGTTTGTCCTCCACCTTTAGCCAGCCCAAACAGGTATGCATTTTATCCACACTGGAGCGAAAAGAGCAACCAAGGGCTACTCTTGCGGCTCTGTTCTGAACAATTTGTAATTTTTTCAGATGTCCCTGTGCAGCACTGGACCAAATTACTGGGCAGTACCCCAGATGTGACAGAACTAAAGATTGGACAACTGTTTTCATAACTAATGGTGGACAATATACTGAACATCTCCGGGAAAAAGCAATGCCTTTGGCCATTTTAGACACAATGTGGTCAATCTGATCAGCCCAAGAGAGCTGACTATCCAGCTTCACACCCAAGAGTTTAGTCTGACTCACCTGCTCTACCACAGATGTATCAATAATTAGATTTAAGTTGCAAGGCTTGCCAAGCATACGTTTAGTACCAAAGACTATACATTTAGTTTTAGATATATTGAGAGCTAGTTTATTAAGTTTCACCCAATTTGTAATGGCATTAAGTTCATTCTGCAAGGTACAACTTATATCAGTAATTGTAGGTGATGCATAAAACATTGTAGCATCATCTGCATACAGTACAACATCTGCTCTTGAAACAGCATGTGGCAAATCATTGACAAACACAGAAAACAACAATGGACCCAAACAGCTGCCCTGAGGAATACCACATGACAACTGTTTACAATCAGAAAAGCTCCCGTTGAAAAATACCCGCTGACTTCTACCAGAGAGATAACTGCCTATCAAGGACACAGACTGATGTGAAAACCCATAGCACTTAAGCTTAGACAGTAAAATGTCATGGTCAATAACATCAAAAGCTGCTGTGAAATCCAGCAGCACAGCACCCACAAGCTTTTTGTCATCCATAAAAGTTAGCCACTGGTCTACCATTTGTACCAATGCAGTGTTAGTGGAGTGTCCTGGCTTATAAGCATGCTGTGAATTGGAGAGCAAACTATTTGATACAAAGTACTGCATCATTTGATTAAAAAGTAACTTTTCAAATATTTTGCTCAATATAGGTAAAATGTTAATTGGTCTACAATTTGATTCAGTGAGACCTAATCTATCATCTTTCACTAAAGGTATAATTTTAGACTGCTTCCAAATTTCCGGAAACACCCCACTTATCACAGATCTATTAAAAATGTGACTGATAGGCTTGCATAAGATATTAGCAACAGTTTTAAATATTTTGCCATCCAAGTGATCTATACCTGCAGTTTTTTCCTCCGGGAGAGAAAGCAACATCTTTTCAACAATTTCCTCAACAATTAACAATTAACATTGTTGAAATGCTAAACAAAATTGTGTATCCTGTTACTGCTCTGTTTTTTTGTTCTCTCAGACGACAGCTTTATGTCTTGACTGAAGCTGGACTTCTCCACTATAAGGTAATACCTCATGAGAATATTCCAGATTGTATCTAACAATCTTCTGAAAATGACCAGATGGCCTCTACTTACCTACAGTCACAATGGGCCATCTCTGCTTTTCATCTTTAACACTTATTATATCAAATATGACACCCTGGGAAAATGATCCAAAACGCTGACCTCACAGCCCAAAGGAATCATCACTTCTAAAGCCATCAACCACCTGCTGTCTCGTGAAGCAACTCTCCAACAGCAACATTCTGGACCCTAAGGATTCATACATGGTAATAGACATCTCAACACATCATGAAATTCAATTAGCTGATCTTAAACAGCACGACTGCACCCTGAAACCTTTGAGCTTGCCAGCCTCAACACTATGTCACCAGATATAGCCACAGCTGCTCCGCTTTACCCCAAGACAACAGCAGTAGAGATCATGCTCACAAATGAGCGTGGGGCGAACAGCCACAAGAGCAGTAGGAAATGCAAACAATGTGTGAAAAATATGGAGAGAAATGAAAGAATGAGGAGGAAATCAAACAGAATTGAAGATAAATGAATGTTTGAGGCATAAGAAGATTGGAAATCAAGAGTGCATGGCTCTCTGGAATACCCGATTCCAATTCTTTCTTTTTTATAATTTTTTATAATGACCTCAAAACTCTAAAACTTAAACATATTATTGACATAAACATTTTATTGAAATAAATGAAAAACAAAGCACAAAAAATCTCTAGCTTGCTTCCTAATCTAGTCGTGTAATAAACCTGGCAGTGTATATTATACATATTTTTTGTTCTTAGATGAATTGCTTTTGTTCCACATTTGGATAAAAGCACCTGGTAAATGTAATAAATAAATGCGTACATGTAAATGCATATATAGTATGGATATTCATTTTGGAAATTTGTTAAAGATTACATTTAATTAATAAATTATCAGATGTTTTAATTCTGCAATGACAGCAAATAAGGTAATTTGCATGTAAAATTGGGATGCACAATTGAATATGTAATTTTGACCGATAAAAAAAGAGGATTGTATAAGTATTTTGATGATAATGTAAGCATTTCACTACAAAGAGGGCGAAGGGAACCAAACTGAGTAATACAATGCAATTTTAGAAAAACTAAGTAGAGGAAATGAAGAAAAGGCTGATGCCTCACGCCATATCGGGTAAGAATTCAAACAAATGAGGCATACTGGCACCCTACAGTACATCCGCAGGACCGAGGTTTCAACCAGTGTTTGAGATTAAGAACATTTATAAAACTGGTAATGTGTTTGTTTAGTGACATTACCAATTGTTTTGCTTTAATAGAAAGGGGTTTATTGGGCATAAAGAGTAAATTTTAAGGAGGATCTTCATTTACCGACTACAGAAAAGCTTTGTGTGCTCTACTGCTGGATGGCACATATATGTGTAGTCACAGTCTGGATCCTATTTCTGGTGTGGGGCACTTTTTTAATGTGACCCCACCAGGGGGCTGGTCTTGTGTTACAGGATGCTGTTCCCCTGCTAGCTTCCTCTATAAGCATCAGTCCATGCCCTGCTTTATTAAGTGTGATTAGTCTATAGAACAAAATCCCATTCAACCACCACAGTGCATGCAATTGGTCCGACAGGGGAAGAAAATTGTTTTCTGCAGTTTAACGTGGAGAATGTAACACTATCTGCACCTGTGAACATAAACTCTCTACCTTGCCAAAAAGAAATGCATAGCATACAATAAATCCATATGATAAAAATGAATTGCTTTAGGTACTGAAGATCTGTCCAGCTGAACCTGACCGTAAGCTGCCAAGGCACGATTCAGGAAAAGATCTTTCTTTCAACAAGAAGAGCATATAAACTCGATGCTTTTTCTCCAATGTGAAAGTAATCTAGGTACAAGAATGCTATGCTCTTGATGACACTTGGAGATTTGTTTGTCTTTATTATTTCCTGGGTATAAGTCCATTTCTCTCTCTTTTTTTTCAGAATTAAATGTATATGTTCCAGACCACCTTATAAGAGACAATTACAATACATCAGATTGAAAATTGAGAGACTTATTATTAGACATGAAAAGGAGGGGACTGACCTTCGGTTTTAATAATGGGTGGACAGTGTACACTGACTTGGAATCAGTTTCTTACACTTTAGAAATCCTTCAATGGAAACAAAATCTGTTCTGAGATCAGCATAAAAGTGCAAGTGTAACGGTTCAAATGAAAAAGCCCAAAGATTGATACATGAGCACATTGGGTGGAGAGACCTCTGTCCAATACATAAAGAAGGGTCATTCTTATCCCAACACGCTATAACAGGGACTGTCCCAAACAGGGTTTGGTTTGTGCACCCTACTCACGAAATCTGTTGAATGGCTAGAACAATGAAGAGGAAACTAGAGCAGACTGCTTCCACTAGAAATTACTTTTGGGAGAAGAAAAGAAACAGAAAAATAAATAAAAGGTTCTCTTTCAGCAGTGTGTAAATAATACACCATCCTATCTATAAGCTAAGTTAAACAGGCATGTTTTCGGAGGAAATGGCTGGTTTAGCAGTGAGTGTTTTTGTTGGGGGGATAGTGTTTGAAATTGAAACTAATAAAAATATACATGTATCGATTCAATCTCTCATTCAAAATTACTAATTAACATCTTAAACTTCCTATAGACAAATGCATGTTTATTCTGAGGTGTGCTAAAATTTATATTATGTAGCATCAGTTTATTGAACACTAATTAAACAAATCCTTCTCTATCAATTTAAAGATCAAATTTATGAAGAAATAATGGATTTATTGCTATACACTGTCTGTTTTGGTGTGTGTTTCACTATGATTTTTCAGGAAAGATCATGTAAATCTTGATCAATACAAAATGTATACATGTCTGTGGCCCCTTTCACACTGAGATTTCAGATTACACAGGGGTAATGTGTCCCGGCAATCATTCCCAGATCATTAGATTTTGGTTCATTCACACTGCCAGTGATTTACCGGAATAAGTGTGTGCGTTCAAACACAACCCATAAAAGTCCCGTAATAACACGTGACATCGGGGTGTGACATGTAATGTATGAGTCGAAAAACACTAGACACGTTAACTTTCACTTAAACTGGCGAACGATCTCAGCTTTAGCGTAATTAGTGAGGAACTGATCCCTGCTTCATTACAGTTTGCACATATTCTTTTCATTACGAATGTTGGTCTTGGCCTTCAAAACACCCTGTAAATGAGTCACACAATAACGTGCGTCATCACTACGACACACCATTTACGACATTGGTTCTGGATTTTGTTCACACAGAGCTCGTTCCGGGACTGAACCCAGCAATATTACTAGGTCCCCTACCCGGGATCGATCACGGAATCAATCCCGGGACGTGTTTGCGTACACACAGAAGGCAATCCAGCAATGTTCTGGAAATTTTCTGGGTACAACGTGCAGTGTGAAAGGGGCTTATGAAATGAGATTTGGTTTAGCACCTGTAATAGTGTGACTATAACTGTGCCAGTGAGCAAGTAAAGAAGGCACAATCTATTATGATCCTAATATAAATAAAAAGGAGACATGTTTGTTCTAAGGGAATGATAGCATAATTTTAGCCCTTTAGGGTCTGGTTAAACTAGATGGCAGGTGGTGCACGAATAAGATAAAGAAATATGTTCCAAAATGGTACCACTGTTTACTGAAATCCCCCCACAGTCAAAATGACTGCCCACTCAAAAGTTTCCAGTTTCATTAAAACTTTAATGGGACAAATAGTGATTCAGAAACTGACAAAGTCTACAATCGCTAAAATGTCAGAAAAAAATTAGGCAGGCCAAGTCCTGTCACTAAGTGGATCAGAACCAGTGACCACAGGTGGTTTTGTGGTACACATGCCAATGTGTACAGACTGGTGCCATAGGGACTGCTGCTACTGAGTTTTGAATACCAAAAAATCCAAGCCTGCACCGGTGAGACCAAAAGGAAATATGCAATGAAAGTTACTTCAAGGGTACTGAAAAACCAACTGTGCTGCGTTGTGCCCAAAATTCTGAAAATATACTTTCAATAGAAAAGACAATTGTATTTTTTTCTTGTCATTTGTTTTGAGTGACTAAAATACAAAAAAATTATATTTATTTGAGAAATTTAAACAGCTCTCTGTTAAACTGGTTTCATAGAATTCTTTCTAATATCCCCTTGTTTCCAAGATTCACCAAATGGTCTCTATTGTTCACTTCCAGCTTCCTTTTTATTCCTGACTTTATGCACCCCTCTATGTGTGTGGCAAAGCTTCTTTCTTCCTCATTGTCTCTATCTGTCTTTTCCTCTCCCTCTCTTACTTCTTCTCCATACTGTGAAAACGCATACTAAATTCCACCAAAAGCTGACCAGTGACCCATTCCAAATATATGTTAAATGAGCGAGCAACAATGTGGAATTGCAGTATTTATCTAAAATGTTTGTTCTGGAGGGTATTTTGCAACAGATGCTTCTGTTGGAAACGGACATTACAGAGGCCCTTTGAAGTCTGGAATTGCTTATTATTAGGGAATACATGGCCTAATTTTAATTTCTTTTCCACGGGGGTAAAAACAGCTTGAGAACACAGTTGGCCCAGTTGCCACTTGGTGGCAACAATTATCATGGCAACAGACTTAAACCAACATTTCAAAAAAACAAAAAGCTAAATTTTACCATCTGCCAAGCAACTCTTTCTGCAAGTCTCTGTCAGAGGATAACATCTGCTAATCGTATGTCATAGTTACAAATTGTCTAGGTGAGTAAAATTACAAATTTACAACCTATCTTTCAAGCAAGATAAAAGACCCAAAACAAATACATGCAATACTTCTAAATTATGTTTCAAGACATTTAGGATGTTATGTAAACTAGTTCCTTCTGCTATAGTCAAAGGTAAGGCTGGGTACAAATCTTGATTTTACATTTTTTTCACTAATAACTAAATCAAAAACACACAGCATGAACAGTACTGCCCAATTCTCACAACAAAAGCCTCTTATGGATCATTTATAATGACGTTTTCAAATCGGTCAGAAAAAAAATCCTGTATATTTTGCAGCATTAGTCATATATCAGCAAAAATTGACCTTAAAATATAGCCAAATGAATCACATTCAAATCGAATAAGAATCAAACTGACAGCTTGTGAATCAGAATTTACAATAATCTAAAGAAGGAAATCAGCATTTAGCATTGTAATACCTGGAAAATATAATCATGGCCATGAACTATCAGAGAAATACAATCACAGAAACACACACAAAAGGAAAACATAGCCATTCCTACCTCAAGGAAGCAGGTTCCTGCTGACGTGTTCTCCTTGATAGAAACATTGTAGAAGCTGCTTCTAAACACTGGCTCATTATCATTACTATCCTGGAGGTTTATTTCTACCAGAGCAGTGGAAGATAATGGTGGTCGTCCTCCATCAGTGGCCACTACTTTGATGCTTGGCTTTGGGTCCGTCTCGTAATCCAGCTTGGTTGCGGTGGTTATGATACCTGTGACGGGGTCAATGATGAACCAACTGGCATGAGTCTTCTTGTCTGGTAGGATGCTGTAGCGGATATCACCATTGGGACCTTGGTCTTTGTCCCTGGCTGTTACTTGCAGCACAAAGCTACCTGGGTAGACAACTTCTGGTATGGTCTGCTTGTAAGCCTGTTGGTCAAAGAGAGGTGGGTTGTCATTTACATCTGTGACATGAATCGTAAACGAGGACTCTGCACGAAGCGGTGGGGTTCCAGAATCAGTAGCCATGACACGAAGCTCATAAGAATCCCTCTCTTCCCGATCCAGAGTCTGGTCTACATAGATGAGGTAGATGATACTGTCTTTGGTGGTCAGGGCAAATTTACCGTCACCTCCTTCAAGAGATACATTGACATTGGAGTATTCGCCATAATCAGGGTCTGAGACAGAGATTCTAGCAACATATTGGCCTGGTTGAGCACCTTCAGAGATTTGGGGTAAGCCATCTTCACTGAGAAAGATAATGGTCATGGTTGGCTGGTTATCATTGTAGTCTCGCACGTGGATCGTAACGAAGGCATTAGTGATCTCTGGATGGCTTGCATTATCTCTAGCTTGGACCACCAACTCATGAACCTTCCTCATCTCATAGTCTAGAGCCTTATTGAGTGTAATGATTCCAGACCGAGGATCAATGACGAAGTAGCGGTCCGGGTCACTCTGTCGTCGGTTTATCTCGTACAACACAAGGCCGTTGTCTCCTTCATCAGAATCTGTTGCAAAAACTTGCAGGATGTTGCTGCCCTGAGGAATGCTCTCAGAGATGATGGCATTGTAACGACTTTGGTTGAAAATCGGAGCATGGTCATTGATATCCTGCACCAAGACATCAAGATTCATCTGACCAGTTTTTCTTGGAGATCCGCCATCAAAGGCCTCCAACACCAAGGAGTAGGAGGATCTCTTTTCTCTGTCCAAGACTCCATTGACCACCAAGTCAAGGTAAAGGACTTTGTTTGCTGCTCTTTTGGTCTGGAGACGGAATACTTGTCCTACATTACCTTCTTTGATCTGATATCCTTGTACGGTAAGCTGATCCTTATCCGCATCAGTGGCTGGCTCAAGAGAAAACTTAGTTCCCACCGCTGTTAGCTCTGGGATCTTCAAAGTGGCTTTCTTCTTGGGGAATGCTGGGGCATGGTCGTTAATATCATTTACAGTGATGGAGACCTTGATTGTGAAACCTGTCATAGTGACTGCTATAAAACTGTAATGGTCCCTTTCCTCTCGGTCCAGTCGCCTTGCAGTCTTGATGATACCTGTGGTTTCATCGATGTGGAGATCACTGCCAATGCCTGTGCTTTCATGATCAGAGATAAAGTAGAGAGAAGCTGTAACTCCAGGTAGTAAACCAGCGCTAATGTCGCCCACTATTGTCCCCTCAGGTTGCTCCTCATCTAATTGGAGTTCCAAAATACCCGGTGTGCCCTCACTGCCAACCATTACTGTTAATAGTTCCACTACTACGCAAAACACCAACAGCATTCTTAGCCTCCAGAATACCCACATCTGGAACTGTCCACATGTGTTTTTCCCCAAGCCATTCAACAGAGTCATCTTGCCAAAGTTTCTTTACACCTGCAAAACAGGAGAAGAGCAGATTGTCACAATGACATTAACACAGTATAGTGCATTAACACTTAGTGCGCACAATATTATCACATAGATAACAATGCAGATCTATGATTCCCTCACTGCCTCTCACAGACAGCTGGAATGCATGAGAAAGGGGTGCGTTTGCTTCAGAAAGGAGAGGCTTCCCCCAGTCAGGGCAGTAAAAAAAAGTAAGCGAATTTCACATGTTGTGCATGCTCTTATTCATGTACTACGCCTTTTCAAAACACACTCCACATGCTTTCCCATTATTCTAACATGCCTTCTCTGTAATACTTTCTGATAGTCCTAATGGCTTTAATAATGTAGTGTATAAAACATCAAATAATTAACCTATGATAATATAGACACCTCTTGCAAAAAGTTTTTACAAAAAAAGAAAAATTAATCCTCATTTGTTCTCTAATGAAAAATATATTTTCTTTCCAGTCATATTCAGATTGAGTGGGTCCCATCAGAGGTTATCACAGTTATAGCAGAGATGAGCAACTCGCACATATAGAAAGGGGGGGGGGGGGTAGTCTTATTTAAAACCACATTACAAAGTAAAACCTAGCCACTAATTCTGAGCAGAGAGAATGAAATTACTCAGACAAAAAAGCCAGACAGGATTTCAGAGCATGTGTTGAAAACCATCTCTCCTTTTGTCATATGGATGACAAAAGGAGATACTTTATACGCCACAGAAGAAGTACACTAGAAAAATTAGGAAATTAGACTACTTTGGCTGGAATTGCAACAAACCTCAGGAGTCCGTGCACTTGCACTGACTAGAGTAGCTGTAAAGTCTGTATTATCCAAACCTCAATGCATAATGATGGCAGATCATCACTGCAGGCTGTTGTGGTCTCTATACATAAGTGGATTACAAAAGCAATTTGTCCTTGTCAGTTCTGTTTAAGAGTTCTCCAGTGAGACACACATAACTCAGTGAAGGAAGAAAATAAATATTGCATCTGGACTTCAGTGTCATTTTTTAACAAGGAAGAACCCCTCCAGATAAAACCACATGCATGTTTTCATTCATTGCTAAGCTGTTCAACCAGGCTCCCTCTAGTGGCTACAATGAGTCAGTAGGTTTGTGAAAGAGGTAGAACCCCCCCCCCCAAAAAAAAAAACTATTTACCTTTTGTTTATCACAAATATTAACACAACACAGCAACATTTCTACACTCTGAACCAATTTTCCTGTGTATATGGACACTTCCAAATGGTTTGGTGCCTCAAATGTTTGCCATTTACAAATAATTTACCTCACAAACACAGTTGACCAGCAGGGCTCCATGCTGTCTGTCCTAATCAGCTGAGACCTTCATTACCATGTTATACAGTGTTAGCCTGTCAAAGTGTTACACTAACGCACAAATCACATGTCCAAAAACATGTCCAAAAGCGGCTGTCCTATTCACCACACATCGTTTCTGCATAGGCACAGAGGCTCAGTGTTGTGTTGGACCACAGAGGATTTGTAAATCTTCCTCACAACATTCAAACTGCTGACAGCCTTATTATTATTATTTTAAAATATTGAAACATTAAAACTGTAAGAGATTACATTCATGATGAACTATGAAAATGAGACAGAAACCATCTCAGGGTAGGATATAACAGTTTAAGAAACTTGGCTCTATTTGAGGGACGAAGGAGGAAATCTTTCACCAAAACCCATGCTTATGATGGGTCTGAGATGACTGAATGTGGATGAGCAGTTGCCACAGTTTCCGCAGACTAAATGGGTATGGAATTCACTCCCGCTCAGTTTTCAGTATTTGGCCAACCACAGTGCCAGACCTCCTTGGGCTTTCTGCTTTTAGCCATCCAGCTGTCGCCAAGAGACTGGAGCTGGTTGGTTTAACGGTGGAGGTGGCTGGCAGGTCTTAGTAAAAGATCCTGACTGATATGAGACTGGCTTAGTTGGTTTTTATGACAGTTGAGCTATGCCAAATCTGAGGAAGCAGGTGACAGAGGAGTAAAGAAGGACCAATTCAGTATGGATCATTTATCACTGAGCATCCGTTAAAGAAAAAATGCAAGGATCGGCATTGTACAGATGCTTATGCTTTTTAATATTGCCAAAAAGGCTATGTAATTTATTTTCAATTCAAATGTATTTTAGGAACTTCTTATTTAACTAATTGGGAGTAGAAAACAATGCTTAATGCAAATAATAACAATAATAATATATAATAATACATCCAATGAAAAATTCTGATGCAAATTGAACCCCAATGACTGAGACTGCCCTTCCAAAGTATTAAACTAGACTTGTAATGTTAAATTCTCTACAAAGATAGCCATTCATATAGTACATTTGTAAAACCCTGAAGATATGAGGCCCAATAAAAACCCTTATCAGCATGCTTTACCTTTGACTCACTCCTTGAGCTCATGGTAACCAACACACGCTTTTTAGCTGTCATCTATACCGTGTTTGAATAAAGATCCAGATTACACTTCTGAGGGCAATTACTACTAATTTCTTCAATGTGTAAAGACCCTTAGTGCACTTAAACAAAACAGCTTAAGACATCAAGAGTGAGTTCAAGGTTGAAACCAATGCCAACTCTAAATATCTTATAGAGAATTTGCCACTGGTTCATGGGAGGTTTACCAGCCCCAGTGCATTAAACAGGAAAAAGATAAAACCCCCAGCTAACAAGTTAAACAATCTCCATCGTTAGGTGAGTGAATGAAAAGTTTGTCCCTCAGTTTGGACAACACTGATGTAACCCTAAGGAATTGGTGTAATATAGCCTTCCGGACATTTCTCTCCACACAGGCACACGCTACTTTGGTTTTTATGGTCTCTTGGTGGCACAGGTTTAATAGGATATGAGGTTTCCTGAGAAAGTAACTGGAAATATGGAGTTTTGTCTCTGTGGCAAAAAGGCAAGGAAGGAATGTTTCCAGATTTCCTTCTCCAATCAGTGGGAAGTCCAGAAATAACAAGGTTTTTTTTGGATAAAGCAGTGACCCCACAAGCTCAGGTGAGACATTTCCCATGCTAGACACCCCAGACACACAGGTTTCCTCCAAATCTGGGCAAAGTTAACAGATTTATGCATATGCTGTTGTGCTGTTTCAATGATTTTTAAAATATATGCTGAATAAATTATAATCTGATATACTTATTTTATGTTGTATTATTTATCAACTACTTATATATAATTATAAAATAAAAAATAAAGATAAAAATATTATTTTGCCATTACCTTTCAAGCACACTGTGTGCTCTAAGAAAGAGAAAGCTGCAGTGAATAAACGAAACAACCTGCGGTCTCCCTGTTATGATCGGGGTCGGGTGTACAGCAAGCTCTTTCTCAAGGAATGGGATGTAACAGGAAAAGAGAGTCAGTGAGAGAGACGAGATCTCTGAATTATTAATAAGTAGTGATGCACTGTTTTACCAATGTTGAACACTGAGATGCCACATCTCAGATTCCCAAGTCTCCCAGGTTACAGCAATGTCCCACTATACACACTAAACATGGCGTTAAGACCACTTAATCATCTAATTGCTGCAGATTCTAAGATTCTAATAAATATTCTGTATTTGGGTGGAATAGATTTAATGACAGAATAAAAACGTGTCAATTTTAAGAGAAATTTTGTGACTAATACAAACTACCAAAACGTTTTTACTTCTAAGACGTTAATGGGTTAGTTAAATGCTAAAATGTATAAAACAGATGCTTGTCTAAATTAGAATTACAGACAGGCCTACACCCAAAGCAACTCACCACCTGCTGTTGTACCTTTCCATTAAGGAAAAGGAACTGTGCCTCAGTGGAATTTTACACTAACTTGTCCAAACTCTGACCTTATCTACAAGCATGCATGTTTCCAGCCCATTTAACAGTGCTGATGCTTGAGAACAACTACCATTACTGGACACGAGAGGTAAAACACACGGCACTGAAGTATGCTACTACAGATATAAATATTCCGTACAGAGCCTTTAGACACAGAGCCAGTACTGAACACTCCATTGGAGCATTCTCAATGTAGCACTCAATGCTTCAATGATATTATAACTGAGTGAATGAGCAGCTCAGGTGAAAGAGTGAAGCACTCAGAGTCTTTTGAGTGATTTGTATACATCTCATTAGTCTGGTTTGTTTTATTAAGCTAACCCCATGGGGGGGAGGGGTACGTTAAAACAAAACAAAGGTGTAGTATTTCAGTAAATACTTACAGTACATTGAAAGGGTATATGGTAACCTCACTCAGAAGGAGTACATCACCACCTGGTCAAATGAAAAGCAAGAATAGATGGAAAAAAGAAACCTTTCCCAGGAGAAAAGCTGCAATCTGGAGCACTTGGATATAATGACTTGGCTTAACTAAAATGCCAGGGAGTAGATTCCAAAATCTAACAATAGAGACGGTTAGGTAAGCTAATTAATAGCAGAACATTGTGCAGACACAAAGTGTATTTAGAGTTTATGTTGTCTATCTTGGAGTGTAAGAGAAGTTAGAATTGCATGAAAGGTCTTGTTTTTAGAATTATCTGCAACCCAGGCTCATTATGGCAACATTTCTGCAAAATGTTATCTCTTTGCTTACATTGCACATTTCACATGACTTCAAGAGCTATTTTCCGAGAGTGGCATTAAAAGCATGTTCAGTTATATCCAAACCAGATGAGCATAAATCTGGCAACTTATGTTTTTAAGTTGGTTGTTGAACATATCGTGGCGATTTGAAAATGGCATGTCCAGTAAGTGGTGAAAAAAGGTTAATGCTTGTCTGAAAATAATGTAGTACCTATACTGAACCTAACAGATAACAAAAAGCAAATGCAATTTAGTCTTTGAACTTTGCTTTAGTAGGTGGGCTGCCAAGTAGATTTACTAGATTATAAAAGCTAAAAAAAACAAATACTTAATACAAATACAATATAAAATCATTTTTCAGTGTAAAAGTGTTTTGAATATTAACTGTGTAAAATAAATCTTCATTTGTGGCACATACAAGCATAACTTCAGAAAATAAATTTTGTTTTTTGTTGTTGTTTTTTTTAGATATGGCAAGTGCACGAAATCACAAACAATCTGTTTCCGCCAAAGAACAATTCTGAGATGAATATAAGGCTTCAATTAAGAGCATAAGGGAAGAGAAATGGAAATACACCCTTGAGATCTCACATCTACAGACAAGGAAATCACTCAGCAAACGGGCTATTTCTCTCCTTCCCAACTGCGGTGTTTGCAGGAAACAGATTAATCGTGATTTCCTCGGACCAACAAAGAGTTCAGTCCTTACTTCTAATCTTAGAATTTCAATGTCTGCAAAAAAAAAAAACGGGGGGTGGCAAATAAGCATTCATCTTAAAAAGCAATCATTCAATGAAATGCAATACATAAGCTGCAGTAATGATACTCAAGCATTGTGTGGGAGAGTGGTTTCAAATCCCCCTCCTACTGAAACACACATCCTATTCTCTTGGCTTATTCTAATTCAATCAAACAGCTCCTCTTCCCCCATGTGTTGCCTCTGATCAGTTTCCAAGTGTTGATGGGCAAAAGTATGAACAGACTCCCCCTCACTGGGTAAGTCTTTCTTTTACTGCCTTATAATGTGCATCTCATGCTGAGGCCGCACATGTGCCCTGCGCTTCTGACATCAGCTATGATCGAATACAGGAAAAGAGGTTCCAGAGCAGCCAAGATCATTTTTGTACTTGGTACTGATAAATTATTATATAAAGATATTACAGCAACAGAGTGGATCAATTCTTTAATACATGTGATTCTTTAATAATTGCTTTTTTCAGGCAATGTCAGCCTATAACCTTCAAGAGAGGAGAATCAGATATCACATCAACCAAAATATTTACTAAAATATGTGTCTGTTTGCAAAGTTGCCCTTAAAAATTGCTACTAAACAAATATGAAACTGATTAACAAATATCATAAGTGTATTTTTATAATATTTACAAATAGCGTTGTGCAAGAAATAGGCTTATAAATGTCAAATGAAATACATTACGAGTTCACTGACCATTGATTTTAATTAAAAGCGCTGTTAGTCATCTGAATCAAATTGTTGCAAAGCTCCACCCATTCGAAAGATTGTCCAATTATTAAGCACAAAACAAATACAATTATTGACAGGCCAAATGTTCAATGAACAGATGTTTCTTCCAATGCAAACAGCACTCCTGAAAGCACGGCGTCTGAATGGAACCAACAATGACTTTTTAGAACATAATGTTTGATGAACATCCATCATTGCTCTTGTCTCTGCCATTATAAAATGCCATGAAGAATATTTCGACAGATCCCGTGCGTTTGTTAAATCCTACGGACAGATTGCCCAATAACAGCTTTGTTCCACCAAAGCTGGATTTAGTGTTGCGCTCCTCAAAACAACTGATCTCACGCCAATTCATACATATTTTACGAGGTAGCTAATTCGTATGAATTTGTACGAATGACCTGCACCAAACCCCACCCCTAAACCTATCCATCCATGTAGACAAAACGTAAAAAACTGTGAATTAAAACATATGAATTAGCCACCTCATAAAATACATATTATTATTTTAACAAATCAGTTCAGTGAATGATTCACTCACTCATAAAATCTGCTTGCTGCCACCTACGGGCCAACGATAAAACCTCCCGATAGGGTCACTGAAAAATCCCAACTAATGCAGATAGCCTAAATTAAAAACGGTTCTTGAATGCACAAACACAGATAATGATGCAGACAATGAAAATAAGTAGGCTAGTTTTCTATTCTGTACATCATTCTTGGAATTTTTGAACACAGAAAAAATACATTGCCGCATTTTAATAAGATTTTAAGAGAAGTGGATTTAAAACAGTGCAGTCTTGAATCAATCACCACAGAACAGTGGAGATCCACAATACATAGTTAAGTTCTTGATAATAAGGGAACTACAAACTAGCTACAAACTACAAACTAATAACTAAAAGCCAGGGTTGTTGTCTATGCATTCATATTCAGAGGTGTAATGCCTTTCACACATGAAGAGAATGAATTCACAACTCATTAACTAAACATTAAGTAGGTCTAGATGATTTAACTAATTTGGTTTAGTTTATTAATTTTTTTCTGGATCTATTTGTAGTTGCTTTTTCATTTCTTGCATAATTGTAACGCATCCACACAGATATGCTTTTACCAGCTGACGCGAACATGGGCTATTCACCTCATCGGGGTAGAAAACCTAAGAGAATGAATGAAACTGCCCGTCTACTAATGCATACACAAAGAAGCGCTTGGTTTTGCCTACACAGAAATGTGAATGGGAGTAAACTGATCAATATCCCACATGTCGCTAAAATCATGCAGCACCCCAGCGTTTTCTCTTGAGAACGCTAAAGGTGTCAGTATTTGTGTTAAGCAGACTGTCTTGAGTCATAGTGAGCGATAGGATAACGACTCTTACATTCATCTGACCGAGCACCGCCGCTGTCTGTGAGCATCCGTTGTTTCACTCAAACCTAATTTGTATGCAGATGTATCCAGCCTGTTCGCAGCCGCAAACGGATTGTTTTTGTGTAAGATTAACACATCAACATTAAATCCATAGGAAAGAGATTGAAATCCCACGCAGATACTCCGTGAATATAGTAGCCTATCCCTCAGGTGTGAGCGGGTCCGCATTCACTATTCCATTCACCGAACGGGATCAGAATATCTTCGATCTCCTCGGAGTCTCAGTAGTAACGCGCTCCTCCAGATAACGGTCACCTCAGCATCCAGAGCTGCATGGACTGGACGCTCTGTGGATACACCGCACCTCCGCGAGTGAAATCAGACACCCACATCAGGCCCAGCCTATCCTAATTTGGGTAGCTAATATATTCGACACGTGGGGAGCGGTACAAAAGGGGAGCAAAGGGGGGAAAAAAAGATGAAGACTGGGGAAAAGACTAGACTTGTTCATGTAGACTGTAGTGCCACCATGCTCTACCTTTGAGAAGTGGTCTGAAGACAAAGAACCAGATTCAAGACCCTCTTCCGATGTGTAGTTTGATGGGGTATGTAATTTATGTTATGTGTATATACATTTAAATTACATTACATGAAGTTTATCAGCCGCTTTTATCCAAATGAAGACAACAGAAGTAATCAATTGTAGTATTAAAACAGCTACAAATAGATCATAAACTAAAAGCTAAAACTGTATAAATACTACCTATACATATTTTAAAGATAAAGAAATAAAAAAAATTCCAAAACTTAACATTTAAATGAAAAACAGAAAATAAAGCTAAAAACTATTCAAAATATTAAATAACAAAAGGTAAAAGAGTATAATAATGATTTTAACATAACACTAAGCCAAACGCCCCCCCCCCAAAAAAAAAACTACATGTGTATGTACAGTACAACCACACACATACATACACATTTATAAATTAAATATATATATATATATATGTATGTATATATAAATATATATATATATATATATATATATATATATATATATATATATATATATATATATATATATATATATATATATATATATATATACATATATATATATATATTATGTCATTTCCATTTAATTTGTTGAAGTATTAAAATAACTCAAATTAAATAAAACTAAAACGTAATAACCTATACAGACATAATACATTCAGACATAATTGAACTAAAATTTAAATAAATAACAAATACAAATGAAATGGTAATTTACAGTAACCCTAAAAATAACACTGCCAAACACACATGCTAAAAAAACAACTTATGCATGTATATACATTTAGATAAATATGATAAATGTTTTAAAACATAAATAATATGTATCATTTAATAATTATTTAATAATTAAGCTATATATGATTATGTGCCTGTCACTGTTACATTATTTTCGTGATAAGCACAATTCCTGTCCAAATTCAAATTTTAATATTAATAAATACATTATAATTTTATTTAAAAAAATGTTTTCTATATAAATTAATTATATTATAAATTAATTCAACTAATTCAACTAATATTAGCCTATATATATATTTATATACAATATATACAATTATTGAAATTATTTTTCAAAATCAAATATGTTTATATTTAATGCACTGTATCGATTAAATTGTGCATGCAAAAAATGAAAACAATGAAATGTAATTAATTAAAACTTAAAAATTATATATATATATAGGTTTGGGGCTGTGGTTGGTACAAAAAGGTTGAGTAGACTGGATTCTTTTTATCAGATAAATGGGAATGCCTACAATTCTTTGATAATGTTTTTTTGAATAAATTAGTATTGCTCATTATTTAATGTCACATATTTAATGAACATGTGTTTAATGTGGACATCTTCCTGGACGTAATTAGTAGTCTAGGGAGTCTGGGCGTACACCCTGCAGACCGATGGAGTCTAAGTACACAGCAGCACCAGTGACAGCAAGGCCATTTATCAACCTGAGTTTCAGGTCAACCCCCTCCAAATGCATCCAAGAGTTAAGTAGGGAGAAAGGTTGCTGCCAGAAATACAAACCTGCAAAAGGAGAGCACAATCTTTCCATGTAAAACAATTCAATATAAAAGCTACAATTTGTATTCTTATGCACAAGTCTTTCTTGTAAATATCACATTCATTGTTCTCCATTTTCTCCACAGTTAGAATCTGAATATTACGCATAAATATTTACGTCCTTCATAAACCTCAGTCATCCTCCCCATGCATATGTAAATTTATTTGCAATGCAATTCTGTTATAAAAAAGACTTTACCACAAAACTCATGATACATGCCTCTAAGTGTTAGCAGATGGTGACGTTGCATTTCTCGTGTGCGAGCGTTTGGGGAGAGGCTCCCCACAAGGTTTAGGATTTATTCCCAGAGAAGCCTTAGAGGTGGAGGACACACTTGGCTTCTGTTCATAACCTTCAGATATCAGCCTGACGATATCTCTGATTTTATGTCAAGATGCAATTATATTTAGCCAGTGGAGGCTCATGCATATTCCCAGTCATACTAAAACACACAAACTCAATTTAAAAATAATCTCACAGAGTTCAACCTACACATGTTGAGCTATATGTTGCTTTTGAAGTTTTTCCATTGCTGATTTCCCACCATTGCTGTTGTTATCTATAGGAGAAATGGGACACAGGTACCTATGAAAGGCCTCTGCTCAAGACATCTCAATCTTTGAGCTGAATGGACATCAATATTGAGTCCAATCTCTGAGGTCATTTGGTTACGACTCATTTAGAGTTAATAAGGGTTTCTGTCTAAGGTGCCAGCGTCATGCACACAGGGTGAGTTTGGCTGTCCTAACCAACTTTTCACTGGCTTGGACAGTGCCATTTTTTACATCTGTACATTTATAAATTCTACAAAGGAAAGTGTTTTGCTAACAGTATGTTTTAAGGAAATATTTACTCAAACTCTAAAGAAATTCCTTATTCTGTTATCTATCTATCAGCATTACCTTTCAGCCAAAAAGTCGGGTCCAGCTCGAGTTCACACTTTCTTTCCTAAAACTCAGGATGAGGTCATTTATCATAATGAAAGGAGAGGAAATTGTCTTTTTTTAAGAAATTATGTCATAGCAGCCTGTATATTATTTTGTACAACTGACAGAGTTTGGACTACAAAGTCAATCAGTCAGATTATAAGTTTATTTTTGTTTGGCAAAATATAGCAAAGTGGAGGCTTCTGCTGTATCTTCACCCCACATGAAATCATTTACTTCCCATAATCTATTAATGGATTTAATATGCACATTTAGAGCATTTCGGAAACCTTGGAATTTCATCAGAATCACAGATTTTGACAAGTTCAGTAAACTCAGTCCGTGACAGTTGTTTTTCGTCAAATCCTGATAGATTTATTTCAACACAACGTCATGAAACTTTCATGCCTATATGTCAGGAAGGAAATCGCAAAAACATTTGCGTCTTCTCTGTCAACTCGAGTAGGCTTGGCTAATAAAATCATCTCTCAGTGAAAAACAGATGAATTGCGAGGATGGCTTTCCAGCTTGTGATTCTGTGTGGAATATAATACAGAGAATATGCACAATCACATTCAAAGCAATGAGCTCTCCTTTGGTACTGTTTTCTCACTTATTGCTTAAAATTGGGGAGAGATTATGCAATTAGGGCTGGACTGTGTTTTTAAGTATGAGACGTTTAAGGTCTTAAGTGAAGGGAATTAGAGAAGGATAAGGATACAATAAAGACTACAGAAAGCAAAAACAGTTTTCTAGGCATGAAAAGTATCATTTTCTGAATCCAGTAACAACAGCAGTTAAATGTGATTTATTAGGATTGTCCTTATATAGACACAGACAATGTAAACATATTTGTTCCATTGTGCAGATTTTATTTAGCATCAGCTGTCATATCACAGATCTCCCCTGGATAAACTCATGGGAGATTCTGTCAGTCCAAGATACACTGCACTGCGGATATTTGTGCGTTGACTTTGGATTTCATTTGTATCCATTTCTCACTCCTGTGCAGAAATATTGATGGATAAGTAGTTTACGGCTGTACGGCTGTGATTATCCCCACAAATTTTATGGTACTTTTGGTTTGAAGTTTGAATGATGTGACATTTTTCGCATGTAGCTAAAGTTTAACTTCAGCGATATTGGTTTTAATGTTAAGTATATATAACGTTCAAAAGTTTGGAGTCAGCAAGATTATTTTATGTTTTTTTGGATTGTTTATACCGACTGTGATTCTCTGCTGCCTGCCTCGATCTCTGCTTGTTTCTGTTTTCGATTTTTGGATATCCCTTGACATACATGACACATGTTGCACTTAGCAAATATTAAATTAGAACAGTTTCTAATTGAATATATTTTAAAATTTCATTTTCAACAGCAATTACTCCATTTTTTAATGTCAAATCCTTCAGAAATTATTCTATTATGCTGATTTGCTGCTCAAAAAACATTTCTAATTATTATCAATGTTAAATGTTCTGCTGCTAAATAATTTTGTGGAATACTTTTTTGTTAGAGTTCTTAAAAAAAAACAGCATTTATTATTAATTTGTGAAATAATGTAAATGTCTTTAATTTCACTCTTTATTAATTTAATGTGACTTCTTTCAGAATACTTTTGAACAGTTCTGTATACGTTCAATAGAATTGTAATATTGCAAGACAAAAATTAGTCCAAAATGAGCTTTTTGAAAACAGGAAGTGCAAAATCCTGAGAACTTCCTATGAGTCATTTTGTGTCCAGCACTGTGCTTGGGGAGATCAACATGGCCGCCTCTGCCAAGGCGACAAACCTCCCCATCAGCTTCCTTCCCTGTGGTTCCTTGACTTTGAAAAGCACCGTGGGAAAGAAACAAACTCTGGACAACACTTGGCCTTTCTTCCGCATTGTGCCTAGTCACTCAACATTACGCTATAACAAGCACTAGAGTTAGTGACAAGTGTGTTATTCTGTATGAGTGCATGTGCATGTACTGAAATATGTGTGAGAATATGTGTAATGATGGCGTTCCATGATTATGGCTTTGTGAGTGATTGTGGGTGTGCAAGGAGGTGGATGTGTGTATCGTGAACACATAATGCAGTGAACTGTATGCAGTTTTGGCATCATATGCTGAAAGTTCACCCTTATTGTGTTGCTGTTTTCTTATCTATGTTAATCACTTCTTATCAGTCCAAGACAGAACTCAGTAAAAAACAGTTTCAGACTCGACAAGGTCCTGCAAGGTCACACGCAGGGGTCATATCCATGGGCCCTTATTTCCCCCCTTTTATGGGCCTATTCTTGCCATTACGACATATAAATGAGATTTAAAGGGTCTACTGAAAAAGCAGGCAGCATTGCTAAAGTCATCCTCCACCTCAGTCATTCTCTCAGCTTTGCCAAGTTAAATGACAAATGACCAAAAAAGGGAAAGATTGGAAGGTCAAGTTCCAGAGAATACGCAAATGGATATGTCACCTGCATCCTGTTTATTGTTATAGAGATTGTTGCGCCTCGGTGATAAAGATGTTTGTGCTTAGATCCCAAGAAAGGTGGAAATGGATCTGCTACAACTTCCGTCAATGCAGGAGGCCAATTCATTCAGCTCATCCATTTCCGACAGTAGTGCCTGGCCTCTGAACTTCAGGAAGGATGTGTGAGACGTGCAGAGGTCTCAGTGAGAATATCTGTTCGGCAGGAAAACTTGAAAGACGGTGATGTGGTGAACAGCCTTGGAAATTTTCTCTATCCTGCACATGGACACATTTAAGATTGAAATCCTTACTTGGCTTGCCTATGGTGATGCTAAGCCTGCTTTTATAATCTAAGTAGCCTACATTTGACAGTGACTGTTTTTATTAACAAATTGCATGATCTGAATCAGTTTTTGAGTTGCTGTTTTGAGTCACTGTTTTGAAGCTGAATGAACCTCTAAGAGGCACTAAATGGGACTATTGTTGAAAGAATGTGTAAAAACTATATTATGAAACTCATAAAATATTTAGGCTACTAGTGTTGCCTTTTTCATATACTTTAATAAAAGTCAAGTTTAATTCATCAAGATCCATCAGTCGTTAACCATTGTTATTTAACGGTCATAAAAAAGACACACCTTGCCATACTGGTGGAATAATGTTACATCAGTTACTGATTATGAATGAATCTTTTTGCTGATTCAAAAGAATCGAGTCACTGAGATGAATCACAATTCCCACCACTCATCTAAACTGCTTACATCTATTTGCGAAAGTGGCTTGCACTCACTTAAAGGATGGATAATTATGTAAACATGTAATGACAACTACCAATTATGAAAACCCAAAGTATTGAGTATTTTGGGATAGGTACATTAGTATTGTGGGAACAATCAAAAGTGCATTGGAGAAAACCACATGCCTCTGAAAAACAACAGGAAACTTCAAATGCTGCTGGATGTGGGTCAAAAGCAATTCTGAAAACGTGAAAACTCCCCCGTCTGCTGGACTGCATGGCGACTTGGCTCCCAAAACAGGTCAACTAAAAGGACACGTCACCATCTATCAAGAGATTTAGATCGCTCATCTGTTTTTAAGAATTAGGATGAAAAAAAAAAGCAATTGAGACAGATCAAAATTGTTCTTGTAGATCAATACCAAAGTCATACGTCTGATTAACAGGAAATACACAACTGATAAAATGTCCCCGAAATTAACTGGAATAGCTTTTTATTAAATTGTTATAAATAATAAATAATTGAACTCAAAGTATTTCTTTGAACAGAAATATATTTCAAAGCATGTTTACAGCTGTAAGCGTGGTTCACAGAAAAGAAAAATGTCTAATGACTTAAAATTTAAGATCAAAACACCATGTTAAGCATGGTGCATTTACAGTGAAACAGGTGCAAGCGGCCAAAAGGAGCAAAAACAACATGTCTCTTCACAGTCTAATGTAGAATCTAGTTAAAGTGCTCAGACTACAGATGTTTACATTTGTTTCATCATTCAAGTGCGCCTCTGACAGAGTAGATTTGTTAAACAGTAGATCAGGGTGGACGTTAAAGAATGTAAATAGGCCATTCATTATAGATGACTTATCTAGTAAATGGATTTTTTTGCCTCATCCAGAACAATCAGACTAAATATTTGGACAAATGCATTTGCCTGCAAACATATGTTCTAGAAGGCACACTTGTTAAACCCAAGTACATTTCAAAATGAAAAATACTGGCAAGATATCCTTTTAAAACCACAAATATGATGATTTATAGTCACAACGCTCAGTTTTTCTATGCTTTAAAACTCCAGCTATGTTCCATTTAGCTAGCTATGTGGCTGAGAATTAACATTGGATCAATAATCTTTGAAAAACACACAAAAAATATATGAAACGACAGTATGTACAACCTTTAACCTCAAAACATAAATAAGCAAGTGTCATATATAAGGCTTTATATAGATACATCTTTTGTTTGCCATTTAATTGAATGAAACCAAAATACAGAGCATCTTTTTAGCAAACTCTGGGAAAACCTGCAATATGGAAGCAAAGTGCAACAAAGCTATTAACATTATCCTGGAAATTCTCACAACAGATTTGAAATTAATTTTCCTGTCGCAGTTCATCCTCAACAGAGCATAAAGTTGCAGCCAACATCTGTGGATGCACACAGGCATTAAACTCAGTTCAAACACAACCGCTGGCTGGCCGTGCTTCTCTGGTTATGATTGTTAGAGGTTACAGTACGTTTTGGTTCCCATTCTTGGCATATGGGCCAGATACATATACTCATTATATTTTTGTAAGTCTAATAATTCTCTCTCCCCACATCAGTGAAGATAAAGAGTGTTCGGTGAGCTAAACTGTGGAAGAGTGTGTGTCTACTTCTTGGTTTCTCCTGAGAGTCAGGAGTCACAGTGATACACCGCTGAGTTTCCCATCACTACACACAGATAGCCCAGGATGGAAAAGCAAGGTAGTGGTTTGATATTTGGGAGATCTGCTGTACCACTTAGAGGTTGGCTAGCGGTCCACATCACAGGGACCTCTGATTTGCGGCCTGTAATTATCATGCAGCAGACTGCTTCAGTGATATTTCACTATGTATTAGACCAGAAACCACGTAAGATCGGGTTTCCATGGCAAGGCTGGAAGTCCCTGGCAAAAAATAACAAACAAAGAGAGCTCGATCAAGATTAAACGTGACTGTTGGAGACCCATGGCAGCGCTGAGGCTCGTAAGGGTTTGGTCAGTTCCAGCAGTGCACTCTGGGAAAGACTGGGATCTAGATACTGACTGCCAGCATATTCTGCAACAGAAACACACCCTGGTTTTATATTCCGTTTCTGGATGTTCATTGTCAAACTGTAAATGATATGAGAATTATAAATTAGTTGAACTTAAAGAGGTGCTTTTTAAATATGGCTGAGAAGAAATGAAATTTCATAGAATAATTCAATTCATATGAATAAATTAATAACATTTTTTAATACTACAATTAATAATAACAAATCAACAGTAATAATTAAACAAGTAGAAATTACTATTAATAATTTAAAAAGTATTTGTTATTTAATATTTATTATTAATTAATTAATTAATTAATTAATAAAACGAAAAGGCACTTGTTGCATCAAATGGTGAATCAGAACATCTAATTATTATCTAAATTTCAAATTTTGGAAGCAAAAATGTTTTCAAAGTTGTAAATAAAACCAATTATTGGAATACGTTTTACAAGAAAATACTATTTCAGTTTAACAGCTTTTACATTTTTTTTAATTTAATGTATTAATTGCTGTTTCTTTGTAATTATTTGTGAAATTTAATAGAAAATAATGAAAACTACCATTTAGAAACATGTTTCAACAATTTTTTTAGTGTAGTTTATTTTTATACAACAAAATGGACACACACGGTATATGACTTGTTAGATAATAAAAATACATAATTTGTTAAAAGTAGACGCCTGGATGCAAATTTGATTGGACAAATCTGAACCACTACACTTACTCTTTAGTTAGTTGTTTCAAATTGGTAAGATGGTGTTTGGTCATGTCTAAAAATAGGTGCATTACATCCCTGGTCAAACCTTCAATGTCGTCAGAGGTTTAAATCAGATTTCCAAACTCAGTGCCACAGAACATGACTAAAGGAATACTAACACTGACATATGATTCTTTTGAATGTTTCTCATTGGGAGAAAAGAGGGGAAAGCTGTATTATTTAATGCGGTCAACATGCAAGATCAATCCTGCTCCATTGCTAAACACCAGATGCCACTTTGCATTGAAAGAAGAACCAATACATATGCATCAAAATGTCCTTTTTATTAACAGGCACAATATGATCAAGTCCATAGATGGAAGTTTCTAACATCTGGTGTCCGTCTGTCACTTAGTGTAAAACAAGAGGTCCATTGAAAGTGATTGAACAGCCTCATTATAAAGCTGTTGAGTTTGTAGTCCTTAACCCCGGAAGAAAATTAGCATTCCCATCTTGTAGGCTTAATATTGTTTTAATAAATTAAGGTATTTCATTCAACAGAATGTGGTCTGCTTTAAAATAAAAGTAGCAAGTTTGAAGCTTTACAAAAGAATATAATATTAAATTCTGCATCTCCTCAAACTAAAAATGTTTCTATACACACATCAGCCATATAAAAAAATTTCAGCTCAGTTTTTTGTTCATCAGAGAGGCGGTGAACGACTTTGTCCAGTTACCTTGAACTGACCTGACGTTCTGCTCTCATTCTCATGGTGAGTGGATGGAGGAAGATACTCACCAGCAGCTCTAAAGCTCTTAATTTCCTCTCCCTCTGTGAAAGAAAAAGGTGGAACATTAAACACAAGACAGGAAATTGTTGGAAACAAAGTATTAATGAAGAATGAGAAAGTTGTGCTCTATAGTCACACTCTGTGTAATTAAATATGGTCAGCATATCAATTCACATGTGCAGACTTTCCTCATCCAGCCGGACTGATAGGAAATTGTTTCTGTAATGTTTTAATGATAATATTAAGGACAATAAAACATGACAAGGCCTAAGAAACCTGTGTAGATTTCATTAATGGGTTGGAACACATCTCCTGCCCTCTGCCTGATCATTTATTGAATATTTTAGCTACCAATGAGAATGTATTCTATTTTGGCAACATGTTTTACAGTCTGTTTAATAGAATTCTGCAAAATCAGCACAGAAAAGGAAAATCGTCTACTGATTTAGTTTGGACCAGTGTTATTTTACATTTTTTTTATATACTATTATAGTATTTATCAGTATGCGGAATTTGCCTTTATTAGTCTTTTAAGATTCAGTAATTTTTAAATGAGCCTTAATTTTTCTATTTACAGCTTTAATATGGGGTTTTATTAATTTTGATTATGATCTTATTATTTGATAATCAAATTTGTTTATTTAATATTTACATTTCACTTTATTTCAGCTGAAATCTATTTTTAGTAATTATAGTTTTAGCAACAACACTGGTCTGAGCCCACGCAGGAACTGATAGCTGAAAATAATTTTGATGTATCAAATCTGAATGTAATTTTTCACAGCTTTTAGATAAAAGGGCTGAGGTAGAACTTGGATCTTGAAACATGAGTTAAACCCACAAACCAATATGAAATGAAACACAAATAAGTATTTTCTCTGAACCTAGTCTGATTTGTATTTATTTCCAAATATATTTTACACCAGTCCTAAATATTGCACAAAACAATTTTTGAAAGAAAATACTCAGATATCCCACATTGGAGTCTCTTGTGCTTTTGGGTGATCACCACAGATCCGATTAAATCCATAAAGGTGGCCTTTTTATGAGTCCCTCGGCCCAACCCACAAATTGCAGTGAATTGTTCCCAGTTTTGGTTTTCGCACTCCTATGATGTGGGTTTCTGTGTTTCTGGGGTAATTCAAGTTTTGTGTGTGTGTGTGTGGGTGTGAGTGGGGAATGAGAGTGGGTGTTGAGGCCTGTCAATTTACTGAGCATGATGGGACATTAAACAGGGGTAGAGCTGGTAGAAACACTCCTAAAAACCATCTAATGAGCACAAACTCCAAGTAAGTGTGTTGTGGTCAAAAGGTCTCACACACAGTCTTATGATGTGGCAACAACACATCAAATACAGAACACACACATTGGCTCACCTGCTCCATTGTGTGTGAGACAACACAGGAAAAACCAGCACAGTTTCACACAGACCACATTTTACATTTTATAAACCTCAGAGTAAGCAGTTCTGAAAGGCATTTCAAATCTACAGAGCGTTAAATTGATTCGTTCATTGTGTCTGTCACATGACAAATGAACTGAAGACTAGGGAAGTGAACTAATCAATTGTGTTTCCCATAACTGTCTTTGGCCACATGATGATTTCCTAATTTGGAATATGAATGCGGAACTTCGTATACCCATAATGCTTTGCAAAATGTACAGCTCAATCAGAAATATTTACACAATTATACTGGGATGATACAGTATCAAGAACATCGAAGTTCATCTGCCTAGAATAAACATCACAGCTAAAATAACATGAAGAATTGATTATCTGTGTGCTTTACAACTACTGTATGCTCCACACTCTCTAAAATATCTTGATCTATAAACTTTGATTGTAAGCAAGTGTATCAGGGTTTTTGTGTTATTTTGATTATACTGTATGTATGGAGGGATGAGTCAAAATTATTATCTGTGATAAATAAAATAACAGCATGTCACAGGTGCTGTCAGTACTGAGTTTAACTTATTTTAATCATTTCTTAAATCTGTTAAGCATTCAATAATAGATTTTGTAAACTTATACGTGTCTTTAGACATAAAAAAGTGAAGTTTTTTAGCAGGGAGGGGCAGGAAAAGGAGCTGAGAAAGAAAGCCAAAAAGCATTCAAGTATAAAGCCAAAATCTGGAGGATTTGGCTCTGCTAAAAAGTGTCTGTGGTTGAAACTCTTAATTTTGAGTTCATTTTGGGTTGAAAAATAAAAACACCCCAAGGACTGCAAGTTCAGAGGATAGTTTAAGTAATCAATCCCATGTTTCATCCCAGTGTGCAGTGAGAAAAATTACCACAGCGACCCGCAGGTGGTTCCTATTTTAGTGTCCAGATCATCTTTTTAGCAGACTCTCCACAATCTCTTCCCCTCTTTTGATTTAATGGCACCCTAATGGCATCATGTTTTCTGAGAGACTAAGAGCACTGATGTGGATTGATGTCAGTGTTTTCTCTGGGTTGTTTAGGTATTTTCCTATATACAGTATATACATCCTTCCTACTTCAAAATTTCACATTTATTTCAATGTGTTACTTGACAATTTTATATTAATAATTCGGAGTGAAAACTGTTTAACAAATGCCATCCGCAAACAAAAATGTTTCTCAAAATAATCTTATTAACTTTCTAGATGATTTATGTTTATAAAAGCCCATTTTAACCTTGTTAAAAATTGATTAGTAAATTAGTAAATTATGAGAATCAATTAATTATTATGGGATATAATATAAAAGGTTGAAATTATGACACAAAAAGGTGAAAATGATTTGATAATGCCTTTTTAATATTGCATAAATCTTTCTATCTATCTATCTATCTATCTATCTATCTATCTATCTATCTATATATATATATATATATATATATATATATATATATATATATTGTTATTTTGTTATTTTGTTTTATGTTTTATTGTATTTTGTTTATTTGTATGTTGATTGTTTGGTTTACATGTGCAGTTGTAAAGTGCCTTATAAATATATTAAAATTAAATGAAATAAAATTGAAGTTATGACACAAAAACTCAAAATAATGAGAAAAACATTATGACATTATACATACATATATATATATATATATATATATATATATATATATATATATATATATATATATATATATATATATATATATATATATATGGCTCTTTATAACTATAACTTCTCATATTCATGGTTTTTTATGTCATAATTATGACAAAAAGTATGTTTTTACTTGAGTTTTTTTCTTATTTGGCAGAAATAGATTTTCAGATATGGTTGAAATGCAAACAAAGATTTACAGACTTTGTATGTAAGTACATACATAAACATTCACAAATACATAATATAGTTAATAATTATTTAAAAAGAAAACGTTAATTTGGAGGTCAGAAAAGCAACGAGTGAACCATCTTAAAATATCTTACAGTACAGTATCTGTCATCACTGTAAAATTATTCACAGTACTTCTGCAGATTTACTGCTTGAAAAATGACCACACAACATGTGGTGAATTGCAATTACTCAACAGAAAGCATACATTTTTAAAGGCTCTCAGAGTGTTGCATGAAGTGTTTGTGAGTTGGCTCTGACAAGAGCACTGACCTGGCCCTATAGCCAGCAGAGAGAGAGAGAGGCAGACTGAGAGAGGAGGTTGTGAAGGACACCAGCATGGGAAGTGGGGAGAATCTTGGCATGAGTGTTTTGCATGATATGTTTAAGAGATGCCAGAAAAGCCTGCGAGGAAAGCCAGCTCTCAATCACCTCTGTTCTATACTCTGTCCCACATCTCTCATTCCTCCCTTCGCTTTCTCTTTCAGTCTCTGTCTCATGGCAGGAGCCCCGAGGCGAGGTTTGATTGATGCCTGTCTGCAGCTCGAGTGAGAGGACTAAGGTACCAGCATACAGTAGGGAGTGCAGCCTCCTTGCCAAATCGAGTCCTTTGATTCTGAAAAACGAGTGAACTTCAGTCTGGCAGAACTGAAGGTGTTCCTTTAACAGCAGCAAATGAGATCGCACACACTCAAAAACCATAATGTCATGCCATAGCCTCTTTTAGCCCAACAAAAGCAGCCTCTTTTAGCCCCATAAAAGTACATTAATAGAGGAGGTTGACCTTTCCACTGTCATTAGCACCTACTTTATCCCAGCCGTCATTTTATGATGTTTTTTGCAGCCTTATTACAGTACTATCACGCTTTCTTACTTTCACATATGCACTGGATCTTAACTGAGCTACAATTGTATATAGCGTTCCTGAAAATTAAATGAACTCTTAATACAACTAAGAGAAAGGTTATGGTTTTCCCTTTGCAATGCTTTATGTAAATGATTTCACCAGAATACATAACAACTTCTGCTTTCGAAGATAATTTAATCTCCGGTTCTTGTTAAGCCAACGGTTTTGTGTGTGTATAATTTGTCCATTATGAAAATATATAAACAATATACACTACCGATCAAAAGTTTATAATAATTAAGATTTTATTTTTTTATTTTTTTAAGAAAACTTTCATGATCGTCATAAATTCAACTTTGCTTAATATAAAATATGTGAAAAATATATTTAAACAGAAAACGGTCATTTTAAATTGTAATAATATTTTTTTTTTTTTTTCGATTTTGTTTATAAATGCAACCTTGGTGAGTATAAGAGACTCCAGAAATTTACTAGAACAAAATGTGATCTTTCACCAAAAAATGAACATTTTGTCATCATTTACTCACCCTAATGTTGTTCCAAACCTTTATGTGAAACACAAAAGATCACAATGTGCAATATAATGAAAACGAATGAGGGAACTGGGGCAGTCATGCTCCAAAATGATAAACAAAACAAAAAAAAAAAGAACCATCAATATTTTTATGGTGCTTTTTGTCATTTTGTAGCTTGACTACCATAAAAGTTGTCAACTTGTGAAGTGATTTCCAAGTCAGTTCACTGAAAATTTGAGTTTGAGAGAGGAAGCAATGTCTGTAACAACAGTTCTACCAGAAAGACTCGGAGAAGATATTGTAACAATTCATCCATTTATTTATGACCCAGCAAGCTATATGGTTGTTTTATACTTCTATTATTAGAACGTGATTGGACAATTGAGAAGGTAATAGGTGACGCTAACAATTGAGTCTTCCTGGCAGAACTTATGCTAAAGCTTCCATATTATTTTGAGTGAGTCAGATCTTTTCAGTGAATTGGTTGATTGAGTTCATGAACCCAGTCTTAATGACTCATTCATCTGATTCTGTTGATTCAAAGTTGATTCACTTTCTCAGTGATTCAGATCCAAAATTTTTGGCCAACTACCTTTTTTTTTTCTTGCGAGATGGTCATGTTTGTTTAAATTTGTTTTCAAAAGCTAAATGAACCTAAATGTAATCTCTAAACATCTTTGTCCACTCTGAATGATTCTTAAGTTTTGTGTAAGAGGATCCTTATTCATGTACAGGGAATCAAACTATTGCACAAATGTCCAATCATACTGCAGTTATGATTCATATTTCCCTAAGGTAACTGCTAATTGACATAAAATACATACCAGTTTCTGCAGCCAAGCATTAAAATTGATTAACACTTCAGAGTGGGTGGCTGTGCACCATTGCCTTTTGGAAAATGTACAGAATTTAATTTCACAGCAACTCTCATGGTCTGGCATCACCCCGAATCCTTAATATAACTGTATCCACATCCCACAAAAGAAACCATATTATATTTTATTCATTTCTGAGGCATGATGGGCTTTGCTTCTGTATGCAGTCATGAAACTTCATTTGTGTGCATGCATGACTTTGTACAGTATGTGCACTGTGTGTTTGTATAGAGATTTGCCACATCGGTCTGTTTTCATTTAACTGCACTGAAGAAAGAGGGTTTAAAAAGCCGGGGAACAGCACAGGCTCTAATTTGCAGTGGGGATAGTGTGCGATGATCTGGTAAAACACTGCATGGTGTTTTCACTCTAAATACGGCAGCAGGCCTTGCACACATCAGAAGCTGACCACTCCTGGGTTACGCACTCACGCTGACATACTAAAAATATCAGCTGAAAATATTTTGGGATACTGCACACACCAAAAATATGGCTGCGTAAAGTCAGTAAACTGTAAAGGCTTGACTCCTATTTGACAGATTTTACTGTGAGACTCATGTGAGATCATACGTTTCAGTGCAAGGAAAGAATGGAACATCTAGCCAGACAAAAAAAATTGCCAACCAATTTTCAACAATGCTATTTAAGAAAAGAATCAAGAAACACTTCATCCTTTGGACTTGTCTTTCATGTGTTAATAAGCAAAGTCCAGCGCTTTCCTCTTCACCATATAAAAATATTCAGCTATTGTTGTCCAGCATCGAGTTTATTTTCTTTCTTCATTCAAAGTCCACCCTTCCTCCTCTCTTTAATTTGCCGTCTGGCAGAAACACACTGCTGATCACATACTGGTCCCTTGTCAGTTTGAGACTTGTTAAAAAGATTTGACACTTTTTGCATTTAGTGCTGCCAAGAAATCGGTACAAGTAGGAACATTACATATTGTTTCTTTCTAATATCTGAACGGGACTTTGATAGGACACTTTTTCCATATTCATATTGTACTCCCGGTGAGCTTGTGGTAGCTTCTGTTTTGTTCTGGAACAAATCAGATTGCAGTTCAAACACAGTTGCATTCTGGGAAATGGAAAACACTGGGAAGTGTTCTTCCACCCTGATCTACAAAAGTTAATCTTGTAAATATAATTAAATATATCAAATCTATCATACAAACAATCAACGTTCAAAGCTTTTTTTATTTTCTTTTTTTTTTAAACATTCAAACAAGGTCTTGATTAGCTTTCCTTTTCAAATATTTTGGATGAATTTCTTTGGGTTTCAATTTAAAAATTGCTATTCTGAATACTGTTTTCTACTTAATTCAAATTTGATTTGAAATTTAATGCACAAAACATTCTCAGTTTAATTCTAAATAGCACACATCCCTGTAAGACATCGATGGAATGTGTTCTGATGTAATGACAATCTATTAGGATCTAAAATAATAAACATAATAATTCTGGAAAAATGATGGCTTGATCATTTCAGAATAAATTTCTTTTAGAATCATTGCCAATAATACTGAAGCCTATATAACATTGGAGACATTGCATCCAGCAGTGAAAGATTATGCCAAAATAAAGAAAATCCCTAGTAATGAATCTTTCCTATAGTATTAACATTACATCAGTTAAGGAACCCGTGGAATTCACAGCAAGTGTCAATATTTATTCACTTCTCTATTAGAATGAACTGCCAAAACCCAGAGAGGGATCTGGCAAGAGGTTAAGGGTGTGCTCACTCACAGATGTCTGATAAACATCAAACAGAGGGTGATGGTGAGATGAAACCTCATCGGCCCTTGAGTGATTGAGTGCTCGAATCTTGCTGACATGATACTGTAGATTCACACGAACCCTAATAAATACATCACAACACAAAGATTTGGCTGCCTGGACTGCCCAAAGCAATCACCACCTGTGTAAGTCTCCTTTTATTCTTATAGACCCATCCCGTAGAGCGTGTCAGTAAAACACTTCAGCTCCAGGTGCATCAAGGGAAGAGCTGAGCTTGTTATTATTGCACTACTGGAAGGAAACCACAGACAGAGGCAGGAGGTAGTAGAGGAGGGAGAGATTTTGGCATCTTTGAAAGAAGAAAGGATGGTGGAGAGAGAATATCTCGCTCCTCTGACACCAGGAAAATGGGTAAAAGTTATTAATATCTGTGTGAGTGTGTTTGGGAAGTTGTGGAAAGCTTTTCCGGAAGTGTGGCCATGTGCACTGGGGTGGTTCCCATGATGCCGTGCTGTGTTGTTTTGGTCACTTCAGGGTGTGGTTGCTAGTTTTCCACTTTGGGTGGATCCAGGAAGCGTATCAGGAACGGAGGGCCATCAGAAACCACAATACTTTGACTATACTGAACTGAGTTTGTCTCGGTCAAACCCCACAGTACCGAAACAGCAAGCTGGCATTGATGATGTGGCTACGGTCGCTCTGGCAGAGCAGGAAACATCTCCAGTGCCCTGCTGCGGTGCAGGGATTTTCTGAGCGGAGCACATTGTTTGGTTCGCGCTTGTGAGCATGTTTAGGTCACAGGACTGATTGTCAGGCAACGAAAACACATCACGCAGAGGAAAGGCGTACATGAAAGCATCATGCAATCTGTTTCTTTGTGAGATCCACCCATACCCATCCGAAATTAGATGGATGTGTGGTTTGAGTGGTGATTTTCTATTGAGTCTGGCCTGGCTACTGTAAACAACAGGAAACTAAGTATCCAACGTTAAACCACCGAGCTCTTCCTCCATGTGCCCTTCACTGCCAGTGGCATATAATGCAACCAAAATATATAAGAAATATAAAACCTGGGGATTTGTTTATAGGAAATGCAAGAAGCAGCACACACACACACACACACACAAACATGTCATGGCGAAGGCATTCCAAATAGCACTAAACTAAATGTAACTCTGTAAATCATGCAATTGTTTTTTTCTTAAGCACAATATCTTTAGTGAACTTTGATTTGATTTGATTAGATATTGCCATAAAAACTAGCAAATCCAGGTCTTTTTTCTTAATCTGTTTAGTTTTATCATTTTCTTCATTGTTATATTTTATATCATTTTATTAAATACCTTCATTAACAATGTTAAAATATCTCATAAAGCACGAAAAAGTTATATTCCTTTGTGTTATACTCCTTAATGGCATCACCTTCCAGGAAGTGTCTTCATTTTGGTGGAAAAAACACTAAATATTAGCAATAGATAAGAAAAAATAATCACTAGCCTTCATAGGTATTGAGAATATGAAAGAGAGATAAAGTGTATGTATAGTGATTATGATGAGACAGTATAGTGTATAAAAGAGAAGAAAGAAAAAAGAGCAATATCTTAGATTCAAAATATCATAAAGAAACTAGTCCAGGTAAAAGGATTTAAGTGCTCACGCAAGCATTCAATTGAATAGTGTATAATTAAAGGGATAGTTCACCCAAAAATGGCAATGAAGTCATTATTTACTCACACTTGTGTTGTTCTAATGCTGTATGCCCTTCCTTACGATTCCACACACTCCAGGCCAGTAGGTGGCAGTAAAACACTTTTTACTTTGTTTACTTATTTTGAATAACTGCAGAAAGTAAGCTCTGTGACAAACAAATGTTTTGTTCATCATGATAATCTTCACAAACACAACTTTCATGAATTTTGAAGCCTAAATACAGTTGGCAGAAGGAAAAAAGCTAATTGTATGCTATAAAGGAAACAAAACCCCACTAACTTCAGAATGATGGAACTAGTGGTTTGAACATGCTAACCCGTTTTATGGTTTTGACCTACAAAATTATAATCCCGTAGTAAAATGTTTTGTGGAATTAGTTGGTTTCTGCCACTTCACAACATTCCATTCTCAACATTTTAAGAAATACTAGTTTTGTTTTTGATGACCTCATGTAAGCTAACACTCAGCCACCCATTTAGTTTTTGTTGGCATCCTTCTAATGTTCTCTTCATTGTGTATATAAACAAGCTATAATAAATAAAGTTTCCCCGTCTGAGCTCGAACATCTGAATGTTTGATGCCCCAGAAATATGTTCAAACTGCTGTCTTTGCAGGTTTGGTTTTTACAAAATATGTGTGCCATATGAGTCCAGTCCATATGCTGAACAAAAGCTAACTATTTCTGTTCTATGCATTGATGACTTTTAGTTTAGCCAGGCAGAGGAAGCATATCTCATCATTCATCATTTCTCTCCTCGTTACATTTATTTAACACACCAGCAAGAATAAAATATAATGTGAATTGTCGGTAACTAAAGGGCAGGGGACAAATTCTCCGGCTGTGCAGTATATCAGATATCAAAGCTGGTAACTCCTCTGTTCCATACAGAGATGGTCTTTATACAGAGGCTGACACATCCTTGGAGTTCATCCGATGTAGGAAGTGAATCGGACAGCTGTTGAAGAGGTTTTGGTGAGGTTAACCATCCTCAAACAAGAAAAGCCAGAGTGGGTTTTCAAAAAGAAGGTTGAAAACGATTTTTTTAAACAGTCACACAAGCACTTATGTCCTTTTTATAATAAACTCTAATAACACCTGTTATTTTTTACAAGATTTTGCAAATCCAAGCGTAGGAGTGAGACAGCAGGGGTCCTCGAAGGCCATCAGAAATATGTTTAGGGAGGATTTTTGCAATGCGATCATGCTTTTATAGGAGGTGAAGCCCTTATCTTGTCTGTATAGAGTCAGCCACTTCACTAAGACCTGACTATTCATCATCATGTACAGTAAATGGTGCTGGAACTAAAGTCATGACATTAATCTAGTAGAATTCCTCAGTGATAACTTTGCATACATGGTTTAAAATGTCATACACGTTAAATCTATGCAGATGGGAGGAAGAGAATGCCATGGGTTGAACTGAGGGCAGTTTTTGGCCAACATGCCTAAGCGATGAAAATATGATAAAAGATGATGGAAAACATAAATAGTATGTTCTTCAAGCAACTATTATAAACCAGTAAAGAAAAACAGATTTATCTTGCAAAGCAAAATTTTTCTAGCAAACAAGCTTTTGAAAAGTTAACGTTAGCCACAGTTAATCTAAGATGAAAGACCTTTTACCATGTTGTTCCAATTCTGCTTGACTTTCTATCTTCTGTGCAGCACAAAAGAAAATATTTAGAAGAATGTGTAACTGTTTTTGTTCGTACAGTGAAAGTCAGTGAGACCCAAAATGTTCAATCTAAAAAAGGATGTGAAGCTATCATGAAATTCCTCTATAACATTTGACTGGTATATTGTCTACATAGTATCTTTGTATGATGAACAGATTAAAATGTACAGTAGGCCATTATACACTGACAAATCAAATTCACAAAAGATGAGACAAATGTTATCTAATGGCCACTTAAATGTAATTATTAACATGAATAATAATATAACACTGCTGTTTAATTTCATCTTTAGCAAGTCTTAATTAGAATGAGCATTTATCACAACGTATACGCTTTGTAAAAACAATATTTTAGATTCTAGTGTTTTATTTTTAATATGTGGAGACAAAACTGTATAGAATATAGAATTGTAATTTTTTCTCTCCCAACACATACTGTATAAACATAACATTACTTTTATTACTACCTGATATAAATTAAAACAGTTTTTAAATCCAAGTAGACATTTGCAATGGAAACCGCAGAAGCTATTAATGCTCTCATGAGCTGAGGATTCTGCAGTCCACCGCTGCTAGAGATAAGCAGAAATCAATAGACAATGAAATGGCCTGCAGCTGAGCATGAACTGAACTTTGTGGATGCAGCAGGTAATCATGGCACATAGCACACTAACATGAAGGGTCCTACAGACACAGACAGGACAAGAATTAAGTATTTATTGATTGATACACTAACTTTTCAATGATTGTTGTGCATGAAGAGGATGCTGTGAATCCTTATATTTCAGATCTAAACAAAGTACATATAATGAGCATTTAATGCATATAATCAGCTTTATAATCAGCACCGCAGAGTAGATTAGCTTCACTGAATTGAATTGATTTCTAATTATAAAATACCACAGATATCCCTTTTTATTTGCTTTTCCATCCTGCACTTCTTATGATTCAGATTTAACATTTAAATCTTCCTGTACAACACATACAAATCATTTCATCATAAACCATAAAGTAATGCTTTCAAAACACCAAAGAGTTCCTTGGATGGATTCCTTGACCACAAAATAAAAAAGACTAGATCAGCAGCATAATGTTCCCTGTCAGTGGAGATGAAGCAGCGGTGTCTGGATGGACCGGAGCTCCATATGAGGCTCACCCCTCCTGGGGCAGAACGGCAGAGGTGGACTGGCCTTGAGATGACTCAGATTGGGTTTTAATTGGAAGAGACACACGGGCCTATGGAGGACTGGGCCTGTGGTTTGAAAGGCAGTGTTTTGATCTATATTTGAGAGAAAATAAATAGACTTTCAATTTGTAACAGCAATGTGGTTAGAGGGAGATGGGAGACAGAGGGAAGAAACAGGACCCTCCACATATCCTGGCTGTAATATGGTGCTGGTTTTTATGGTGAGCTTCCTGGCATCGAAACATGAGCTGCATGAATAAAATATGGACAAAATTCTCTCATTATTCTTTTGTTGTTGTTACAAACCTGTATGAATTTCTGTCTTCAATGAAAACAAAAGGAGAAATGTTAATATAAGGTCGATTCAATTTTTAAATATTTTTGAAAGTAATCTCTGCATTTATTACAGTTTTTGCCCCTTGCTTGAACACTATAGACCCATGCTTAGACTAAAGTAACACAACTTGAAGCTTTTGTTACCATACCTCAAACACATGTACCCGTATACCTTAAACAAAAGCGCTGCTTTACACTCTAGATGCAATTCAGCAACACACTTACTCATTTATGCAACACACTTGGACCTGCATACTACACTCTATTTCATACTTAAGACACTTTGTTCAAAAATGAAATCTCAGAGTGCCATTTGGAAAACACATGTATCCAAAATACAAAACACATCGGGCAATTGTTACCACTCAAATACACAACTGAGGGCACTTACTTGCAAAACTGAACACCAATCAGCCAGCTACAATAAGCCCTCAGTTTAGCCATTTCAAGAACTTTGCATGCATGGATGGAGGGAGAGCAAGAGGAAGAGCAGGAAGAGGAAGAGGAAGAGGAAGAGCAGGAAGTGGAAGAGGAGTAGGAGGAGGAAGAGGAAGAGGAAGAGGATGAGGAGGAGGAAGAGGAAGAGGATGAGGAGGAGGTCAAAGAGGCCATGCACGGACCCCTATTTCTGATGATATAAGAGCAACTTTGGTGGACCATGTCATCAACCATGGCCTGAGTGTGAGGGAAGCTGGGCAGAGAGTCCACCCACACGCCCGCATGTCTCTTCTGTAGGCAATGGAACAGACCTGTGACGACATTCAGGTGACAGCAATCCATGGATGGTTTCGACATGCAAAGGGATATTTTCCCCTGTGCCTAGCGGGAAAGGACATTGCTTGCGATGTCGATGAGGCCAACAGATGGCGGGATCCATGAGCCCACGAATGCACAATTGCCATGATTTTCTGTGTTTACAGTATAGTGTTTTTTTTTTTTTTTTGCTTTATGTGAATTCATGTTACTGCAATGTACAGTGCTACAGTGTACAATATTGAGGAGGCCTATTTGCTTTTTTGGTTGTTTGAAAATGTGCATCCTGAAAATATGCCTTCTGAATAAACAGTGAAAATCAAAGACTGCAGTGTTCCCCCTGATCTGAAAGTGTATGCATATGATGCAAGTGTGTGTAATTTTGTCTTCAGAGTTACACTTTGACAAAGGAATGTTAGGTTTTGATAGCAGAGTTTAGGTTTTGATAGCAGAGCTTCAATTTGACACAGATGTGAATGGTATATTTCCCAGTGTTGTGTCATGTTTACTTGTGTGTAGAGTTTTGGCACAATGAGCAAAGTTTTGCAAAATGTGTTCAAGCAACGGGCAAAAAACTGTAAATTGAAATATTATTACAATTGTGTAAAATGTAATTTATTCCTGTGATCAATCCTCCAGTCTTCAGTGTCACATGATCCTTCAGAAATCATTTTAATATAATGTTTTGGTGTTCAAGAAATATTTTTTTACTATTGTCAATTTTTTTTTTTTTTGTGAAAACCGTAATTCTTTGATAAACAGAACAGCATTTACTTGAATTAGAAATCTTTAGTGACATTATAAAAGCTACTCTCAACTTTGATCAACTGAATGCATCCTTGCATTCTTTTACTTTTTTTTTTACCTACCTTTCCCAAGCTTTTGAATGGTAGTATACTGTATGCTCATGCTATTAATAAACTAATATCATATGAAATTACAGTATTTTGCAATAAAAAAAAAAAAAAACACTAGCTACAATGCAATAGATGTATACTGAGAACATACAATTACACAATTATTAGACAGGCCCCTGCAGTGATATAGTGAGTTCAGTGGCACTGCCTACAGTAAGTGAAGCTCACCCTCCCAAAGAGTCAAGCTGCAGGGCATTGAAACACTGTAATTATGTGTGGGGCACAAAGCGTTCACCCACTGCTAGAGCGTCAGCTAAATACAAACAAGCCTGTAAAAAATTACATGGGGAAAGCAAACAGTACAAACAAAGTTTTGACCTTTCAGGGGAAACAAAGAGAAAAGGACTCCAAATGAGATGATGCAAATCCAAAGGCAAAATGTCAGTGCTTCTAAGGTTGGGCATGAAGAAAACAGCCATTCACTTACATCAGTTTATTAATTATCATAATTAATCATTTATATATTTATTAATATAATTTATATTAAATCTTGTCAATAACCTACTCTGGTTTACAACATAAATTTCATTAAAAAAAATCAAATACAAATATTAGAAGTATGTATATAAATTTGTTGTAATTTTTATATTAATAAAATTACACAAATATTTTATACATGTTCAACAGACACATATCAGTGTACCACAGTATCCAAAATTAATTCTGCTGGCTAATGTTCAAACCAAAGAGACATTAACCGCATTCTTCTCATATCTGTCTCCGACAGCAGGGGAGATTTTGACCGTGGTTTATTGAAGAAAATTGTTAAATTGTTAAATTGAAGAATGCTGCTAATCACACCGTTTTGGAACTCCCAATGAATAGACAACAACAACAACAACAACAAAACACTGAGGCATTTCTGAAAATACTGTCCTTTACGTAACACAGATGGAACAAATTCTCACCGTTTTGGAACGATATACTAGTGAATAGCTAAATAATAGAAGTTTTATTTCTGGATGAACTAACCCTTTAAGTTATTGCTTGCAAACAAGTTTCACATTACCTCATATGACTCGCGCTGTTCAGCATTTGGTTGTTAACCCCTAACGTGAGGTGTGGGCCTGCAGAAACATCTGTGTCCAACAAACCCCAGATGTGCCCATTGAGAGAAGGGTCCAACTGTTTGTTAGGATAGTTTCATCCCTGGGTGGCATGTTGGTGTGAGTGGTATCTGGCTTAGCAAACCACAAACAGTTCAGGGGGTTGTGAATCAGGTGCGAGTGTGTGTGTGTGTGTGTGTGCCTATGCATCTGAATAAAGATGAAATAAAACAGAATGTGTCTGTATATGGAGTGGGTTAGAGTGCATGGAAAGGGGAAAATGCAAAAAGAGAAATACATATATAAATATAGAGAAATAAGAGAGGGAGATGAACAGAGGGTGTGGGGGAGATCATGTTGAGTCAGAGGTGTGGACAGAGGTGGGTAGAGTACCCAAAAACTTTACTCAAGTAAAAGTAAAAGTAATTCTAGAAATATTTACTCAAGTAAAAGTAAAAGTACTAGTCTTGAATAGTTACTTGAGTAAGAGTAAAAGAGTATCGGATAAAAAATCTACTCAAGTAGTTAGTTACTAGTTACTTTGGGTCATATATACGGAGCCTTTTTTTATATAGATATATAGACAAAAAATGTATGTAATGTATGTGTGTGTGTATAAATGTATATATTTCATCAGCCTTTAATCCAATTTATGTAATTTATTATAAAACCCTGTCTGTTTATTTAAGTAACAAATATAGGTGTCATGCCATAACATATTTTTAATACGACTGACTTTATTTTAAATGTGAATTTAACATTGAAAGTTAATGTGATATAAATATTGCTACTAATCTTTCATTGTTCAGAAAGAGAGCAAATAACATTTACATTATTAAACATAATTTTCACTGACAGTCTAGATATCATTCACTCTCAGAAACTACCATTAAAATCACTGAAACTGTTAACACTGTGAAATCAATATCTTAATTATAGATTCGTACACACATCTGCACTTTGTTGTTTCTGACGAGAGAATTCGGCAGAAAGAGGTATTCAGTAAGTGAGCGAGTGAAGGAAGCACCGGCATTTCAGCGATGACTCATCGGAACACCTCTGATTGGCCATTGCATTCAAAAGCTCAACAGAACCGTGTGTGATTGGTTAATGCGCAGCGCTGTAAAAACGCGTCTGTCTCTGGCTCAGCGCCAGCAAGCGATCACAGATCTGAATTTAGCAGCTGATGATATGACTTGCTGAACGTACTCGCACTGGTGTGATTGTATTAAAATTAATAAAATCTTAATCGGCTATTCTTTGTCTTTTGGAAGCTGCATTCAACCTGTTATAAGCCACACACGTACAACAAACTAATATCACAGTGGTATCGTGTACTGTAATCGAATGTAGCCCAAGTTATTACCTGTTAAACAGTAGACAGCACACGCGTTCATCTAATAAGGATCTCCATCGCAAGCAAATAATAGCCTTTGTAGATTTGCTTTCAATTCAGTGCAGTTCCATAGCCCCGTTTTCAACGCTGCTAATATTCTTAAACGTTACAACTCTGAGTGAACCGCTTCAGAGCTCAGCGTGTGCAGCATGGAACTGAACGACTCAATCAAACTGATTCATGAACCAATTCACTCGTTTGCCAATTGGTTTGATCAAGCCTTTGAACAGAGTTGACTCAAAAGAATGAATCATTCGCGAATGGGCATCGCTCATTGTCCAGAGAAAAGTAGACGGCGCGTTTGGAATAAACTGAAGCATTTATTGCATTAAGATAAAGTAACGAGAGGGGCGTCGCCCACAGTAACGAAGTAAAAGTACAGATTTTTCCCAAAAAATGTACTCAAGTAAGAGTATAAAGTACCCATCTTTAAATATACTCCGAAAAGTATTCGTTACCCCGAAAAATTACTCAAGTAAATGTAACGAAGTAAATGTAACTCGTTACTACCCACCTCTGGGTGTGGAGCCTCAGTTTGGAAACAAGAGAAGTCCACTTCAGATTGATCATACTTTCACTCGGCAGACACTCCGACTGCACAGTTATGAAGAGTTCTCATCATATCAGGGGTCAGAAATCAAATCCACAGGGAGGTGTGACAGGTCAGGCGTCATTTCTACATTTAAACACAGGATAGCACTATTTTTCTTTGGGCACCTCTGCTTTCCATTGTGTATTTACACAGTTCATTTTTCCATAGGACAAATGTATTGCATCATATTTAACTTGTGCTTTGTGACTTCCTAGAAAGCAAATTGTTTGAAACTTTAAAGCTGCATTGTACCTACAACAAATGCGTTATTGTCAGTTAGAAGAACATAAAATCATACATCACGAGTGTAAATAAAGCTCTAACATTTAAACACTTCCTTAAAAAATTAAAAATAAAATACAACTAAAAAGAATGATCATTACATTTTTAAAATGTGCCAAGACGTTCCTATGCTATCATATTTATATGCGTATATATTGCCATCTTCTGGCCACAATGATAAAGCGCACAAGTGGTTCTCAAACTTTTCACACCACCTCAGAAAATATTTGGCTCTCCAAGTACCACCATAACATTAAAATACAGTAGGATAGGAGACCTTACTATTGAGCTACAGCTAAAAAAAAAAACAAGGAAGTTTCATTCCGAATAAGAATATTTATTATTATCGGCCACTATAAACACTGTAAATTCAGTTTGAACATTAACACCGCATTGTTTCCATCCTTTTTTTTTTCCTTTTTTTTTTTTAGAAAACAACAGCAAATGACTAGGGTGCAAGTATTTTTTTAAAGAATAGAATTAGAACGACAGTAATAAAGATGGAAGATACTTTGAAATTGATAAACGGAGGTGTGATGTGCATTCTTTTTTGGCTCATTAAAATGTATTTTGCTGCCAAATATATTATACCAAAGACTATAGAATACTTAGATACTTTGATTATCATTATAATATCTCAATATAATAAACAATTTGCAACAAAAAAGTTGTCACTAAAATGTTTTCTTTTATTTGAATTTTTCATTTGAATTCGAAAACTCAGAATGTGCCCAAACTAAAAGCGAACTTACTTAATACAAACTGAAACCGGCTTCGTGCTAGACGTTTTAAAAAACGTGTCAACTCAGGAAAAACCGCTTTGGCGGACAAACTCAGTAATTCCTCCACGTGCCACTAGATGGAGCCCGCGTGCCACACTTTGAGAATCAGTGATCTACACTAATCTATAACAGAGAACATAAGTGTATCTACCACATAAAATGTTAAACTGGACTCGAAAATAGATATTTAATAAATTTAAATTTATTAATTTAGCAGACACTAAATTAGCAACTGAATAAGGATCTGATTATTATTATTAAATACCAACATTTTGCAAATAATAATAATAATGGCTAGAACCTGATAATTTCCATAGTATATTCATATTATTTCAAACAACACAGTAGGTTTTACAGGCTGTAAAATTTGATTTATTTAATTTATTCAATTTCATAACATAAACTTTATGTAGTTATATTTAACTCATCACAACTGCACACAAGTTACCAAATGTAGTTTGTAGTTTAAATCAGTAACACAAAAGTGTTTTTGTGAATAGATCTTTTTTTTTTTTTTTTTTTCAGTGGTTCAGTAGATTTCTATGGTGTATGTAGTTTGTGCGTGTAGGAGCATAAGAACAGGCATGTTGAAATAAATATGTAGATATGTAGAAATATCAACTGACTGATGTGCCCAGTCCTCCAAATTTTTTAAAAAGAAGGTTGAAAATGATTTTTTTAAACAGTCTGTCACACAAGCACTTATGTCCTTTTTATAATAAACTCTAATAACACCTGTTATTTTTTACAAGATTTTGCAAATCCAAGCGTAGGAGTGAGACAGCAGGGGTCCTCGAAGGCCACCATTTTTCACTGCTAAACCTCCAAACAAAATAAAATTATCTACACTAATTTATAATTTATGTATCTTGACATGATTTTGTCAAGATGAGATGGTATGTGAAAATTACAGCACACAGTCAGGCACACAGTCAAGGGCAGGTCAGAGCTTATTGGCTCAATTGCTCATGGCTCAGATCAGAGACTAATGAAAACCTGCCACACTTAGAAAAGCATAGAAACATTTAAAACACTATAAAGATGCATCCTAAATCTTTAGCTTTATAAAATACAATTGTACATACATTATAAATCTACAGTTAATGTTGGTCTATACAAAACAAAAATGTATTGCACATCAGCCCAAACATTAGACTTGTAAGGCAGTACATTTTCAGTTTAAAGACTCTATTCAAATCATGATTTTTAATATTTAATCCTACATTTCTAAACTATTATTGCCAGAGATTATATCATTGTTATATTAACATACTGAATTGGATTGGTGATCTTTCTTACATCTGTTTGCATACTGAGTTGTGATTGGGCTTGTCTCTTATAGATCCCTTTCACTTCAACTACTTATTGATTCTTTTTGCAGATGACACAGGATCAAAGCCTAACCTAAAACACGCCTAAACTGTTTTGTTGCTGCCTTGCAAGTGACTGGCATTTTCTTGAAGTGTAAATTTAGTTTTTGCTAAAAATTATTCTTATCGTTATTTAAAAAATATATATATTTACTCCTTTACAAAATTTCTCTTTAGGGCTATACATTTCTTTTTCCTTTCAAAACCACCATTAGCATCTACTGCATTTCAGCAAAAAAAAAAAAAAAACAAGATTATATACCTTGGCTTAAACAGATTACCCATATGTGTATGAGGAAATGTAAAGAAACACACAAGGGGACCATGAGGTATCCAAACTCCCTTTGATTTGAGTTTAAACTACTGTTCAGGTGGGTCATCTGAGGCTTCAGTCTCGTCTTCTGATAAGAGTGCTTGATTGTCATTAGAATCCAAGGAACAGAAACACCTAAATATGCTGGAGTGGGACACAAAGTCAGAATGAATCAACATTCTTATCCACACACACACACACACACACACACACACACACAAAGTGAAAGAGGAAATGTAAGCCTTAGCTGGCATTTATAAAAAAAAAGAGGAACTATAGACATACTAATCAAAATAGACCGCAGAACAGTGTCAGTTAAAATTAGGAATAACTGGTTATAAGACCTACAGGCTTCTGCTTTAAAAACACGAATCATTTAATAACACTTAAATATAATTTTTCATATTGTATGATATAATGATATGATGAAATTCAATTCAATTTTATTTTGTATTTATTTAAATAAAATGTTTTTTTTATTCCTATTTATGAAGCCTCTCTAAAACGCATTAATCTGATATAATAATAATACATTTAATTTATAATTTGCTTTGTAAATGTTTAAACATGCGGTTTAGAAATTTCAGCATTCTAAAGATCAATAACTAGGAATGTTTTCAGAGCAACTCTTACCCTAATAGGCTTATGGGTATGATACAGAGTCCAGAACCCAATAGGAAGATAAAGCCAGGACACCATGCCACAGTGGCCGCGTAGATCCTGCTAAAAACTGCAGCAGACCCGTTAGTGCTCAAGTTTTCTGTAAAGGCCACACAGGCAAAAAGCGCTCCTGAGAAAACAAAGGGTAAACAAAGAACATTCTGATATGATCGTCTCTTCAAAAGGAGGAATGCATACAGAATATACAGGGTGAAAGTGCCATCAGAACTACTTTTCATTAAAAAGAAGTCACATAACATGTCCTTAAATGCAACACCACTTCGAAAGGATCCCTTTAAAGTGCATGGTCACACAAAAACACACACTCGAGCAGAGAAGAGCTCTTATGACCATGATCTTGCTGAATAAGGAGTTCTGCTGTGGAACAGTGATTTTCAGAGAGTCACTCACCCTGCTCAGACTTTGAGACGACCTTTGACATCATCGAACGCAGGACAGGGAACGGCATAATGGCAAACATCGCAGGAATCCTTACTGTAAGCAAACACATCAATACTCACATTAACTAGACAAACAAGGCCTCCAGAATTATGGAAAGTTTCACATATTTTACATAGCTACAAATTCAGAGCTCACTATGACTTTTATAACCCTTTATTACAGTTACCAGCGCAACTGTGTTCAGTTATCAAAGAAGTGCATTTTATTGTAGTATTACTGCACAGATAATAAGTACATAAAAATGTGATAAGATGTGCACTGGCCGCAATCTAGGATCAGCTGCTGTTTGTTCTTAATTAATTCTATATCTTCATCATAAAATAAAATATACAGTGCACCATATGTATACCAACATATATTAAAAGCAAAGAGAAGAGAAGACACATATACAATTCATTTGACTGTGATGGTTTGTAAAAATTCTAATAGTGACTTATTAATTAATTGTTTATCTATTCTCGCTTTTCCTTAATTCTTGGAGTTAAATACTCATAAAAAAATAGCAAACCTATTAAAAATATGAAAATTCTGGACAATAAAATAAATTATTTCGTGTTATGGTTGATATATAAATTAAAATGTGTCTAAATTAACTGAACAATATCATCTAAACTAACTTGTTTTTAATGCTACGGTTCAAGTGAATTCAAGATAATGTGAAAAACAAAAAATGTATATTAATTTTGTGAACTCATTAGTTTTTTCTCTCATGTATGACTATTGTACAGTACATCCAGAGTCATATATAAATGTGGTACACCATTTCTTAAAATAAAATGGTAATATATGCTCACCGAGGAACATCATGAGCGTGGTCTTTGCGAAGGCCGTCATGAACATGCTTATAGCGACTGACAGCATCCCGATGAAGGTGATGGCAATGTTAGGCAGACAGAGGGAGAACAAATACACACCGACGAAACTAGTGATGAAGATGGAGGTGCTGGCCGCAGCGCCATAGCCGACGAGGATCTCGCTCCAGCACAGCGGCTCATTGAGTTCGTAAAGTGTGATCATGGACAGACCCCCCGTATTAACAAAAGATAAGGAGGAGAAAGTGACAATCAGCAGCACAAGAACCCATTTTCTCTGACTGCTGCCTCCCACAAACAAGTTGCAGATACCACGAGCTAGTTTCTGCATGGCCTGACAACAAGCCACTTTCTCGGTCTGGTCAATCACCCTGGTTTCTTCCAGAATGAAGACAGCGTATATTAAGTTAACCGCCTGAAACAGGGCGGATGTAAAGAAAGGCCAGTTGAACCCGACTGCATGCAGGAAGTAGCCCGTGGAGATTGACGCCACACCGGCCAACAAGCCAATCATCATGTCCACCACAGCCATGCGAAGGGTCTTCTGCTTGCTGTCCTCACACAAATCGGCCACATAGGAGAAGCAGCCACCTAGCATGGTGCCGATACCCCCAAAGAGGGCACTTACGAAACTGGCGGCAATGAGAAGGTAGAGGTTGAGCTCGAAGAAGGACACCGCCAGGAATGAAAGCGTGTAGATCAGAGACCCAATGAGGGGCATAATAATAGTGATCTTTCGGCCGCGCTGATCGCTGTAGGCCACCAGGAGGAGGGTCATTATGAGACTGGGGATCATGGAGGACAAATCACTGTACATGGAGAACAGAGAAGCTGCTTTCTGTACCTCCTGAAAAATAGAGTAAAATTAAATCACTAAACAGATGTGCATAACAAAACTGTTGCTAAAAATGTATCTTATGACATTTGTTGCAATTCCTGGTACAAAAAAAACTTATAAAAAGACAAAAAAAGAGAGAGGAAATGAAACACATGTGTTTCCTTATGTATTAACGACCAAAACTATACTACAGTCGCATGCTCTCTAAAAAACAGGTCTAATTCACAATATATTTAAGGGATTTAAAACAAACATTAAGAGGGGTGATCAATACTGACTGCATATTATCCCACTTATTACACACTTCCTAAGTACATCATACAAACATAGAAATTAAATTGATTTATTTATTTATAAACTAAATTGATTTAAATTGAGTTATAGGTTTACTTATCAAGTATTTACTTGATACTTTCAAGTATTATTAGTGTTCTGTCTTTCTAGGGACAGAACGCCAGCACAGGAAACATTGTTTCCCGGATGAATAATCTGTTAAATAATGTTGCCACAGACAAAAATCATAATTTAGAATTTATTATGCTATCTGAGAAATATATACAGGCTGAGTTCAGCAATGGACCAATCATAATCGAGTACTCCAGAGAATTAAATGCACATATTTACAATAGGTACTGAAATTAATTTAATTTATCAACTTTGAATTGATTATCTAATTGTATTTTTGGTCCTTTGTCACATTTAAAATGTATGAATGTCACTGGATAATAATTAGAAACAAAAATTACAATAGGGTAATAGTAATTTAAACCATAATTTATAAGATAGCACAAGCATACTTTTCAAACTAAACATTACAATAAGTCAACATGCATGCATAATTTGCCAGACATATGGGTTTATTAATTTAATAAATTGAAGACGTGAGGTTTTAGTTTACATTGGATTATTACATTTCTGTAGTATTTTTTAGCCTACATGACTCTTGATTGTTTTTCTTGGGCTATTGCTTGCAATTTGCTTCTTTGCTATATATATTTTATATAGAAAAAAATAACACCTTATTTAAAAGTTGTGTGACAGAATTTGGTAAGACACAAAAATATACCAGCTTTCTACTTTGTAAATTTAGTGACATACATAAAAGGCCTATATGGTGTATATATATATAGTAAATATTAATAATAATTATTAAAAATAAAATAAAATAAAATGTTCAACAAAATACTGAAAATTATTATCACTAAAATATTTTGATCAAATAAATAAAAAAAAGAAATAAAGCAACCTGTGTTGTCAGATATTACAATAAAAAAATTGCTGATTTTTTTTCTTTGGGAGAAAAAAAATTATAAAAAATAAATTTAAAAAAAACTTTAAAAGTGGACATGACAATACTAATGCGGTTAATGCGATGAACCGGTGGTTACTCAGCTACACACCTGTGTCAACTTGAGGGGAACTGATGAATACGACCACTAAATATATATAACCAGCTGTTTAAAACTAGCAAATATATGTGATGTAGAAGTGTTTGGGGCATATGACACACGTAGGCATTACTCACATCTTGCTGTCTGCTGTGACTGGTGTTGTTGGAGGCGCACTGGGAAGTGTTTTCGGACACGGTGTAAGAGGAGTTTGTGATCTCCAGCCACAATCTGCGATACACGTACTGCTGCACGAGGGGATACAGCATAAAACTGGCAAACGCGTAAATCGCTACGATCGGCTCGATGAAGTACAGTCTCTTCATAGTGTCGAGGAAAGGGTGTACTGCAAAGCCAAGAGAAAAACAGACGTTTACACAAGTCCGCATGATTATACTAATTGTAGACCTGCATAATTAGTTAAGGCCAACATCAAAATTCAATACGAACTTGCATCATGACAGATCAAAATAAGTCACACTGCTGATCACCTTGGACAGCTACCGGTCTGTTTACAGCTCACTAGTACAAACAATGCAAACAGATCGCAGACTTACTTCTTCATTCAGAACAATACACCAGAAACTCCTCACAACTGTTGAGACTCTTCTGTAACCAGTGTGACAGTTAAACTGCTCTCTGTTTTGTTTATGAAACATGACTAATCGCAACTTCTTATGAAACGCTGGTTTCCTGCTCTTGAGAAATTGATTGGTCAGTTGAATTTAAGGTCTTTAAGGTCATTGGTTGGTGAAGCTGCCAATCATTCCAAATGGGCGGGTTGGTTTGTGGAATCGCAATGGGCTAATGAGCATCGATTTGTTCTAAAAGGGGTAAAATATGTTTTGTACTTTTTTGTATTATAATTAATACATCAAAAGGTGCAAAATCATTAAAGCAAAAGCGGGTGGAATTAAAATTGCATTTAATTTAATATTTTCTGAATGTTTTTTGTAAGGTAGCTAATTTACTTAATTCACATTTGTTTATTTATTTATGTGTTATGTCTAAAACCTTGGGTGCTGTATTGATTCTTGTTGCACCGGTTGATATTGTTTGTGTTTTAGCCCAGATAGTTACTAAAACAAAATAGGGGGAAATATATTTACATTATATAATTGCATTATTCTTATTGTAGTTGTTTTTGTGGATGAGATCCACTGCATTATAGTCATTTGTATTCCCTTTTACGGTAGCATTGAGTAGGCGTAAGAAATGGGAGGGATCTATATGACTGAACAGAAAAAAAATGGACATGGAAAATAAATCCATAGCGATTTCTTTAACTTTTGTCTGAGGAGGGAGTCACTGTCTACATTTTATTCAGCTGCATGACATTCATAAGGGTTCATACATTCATAAAATACAGTGCTAAATAGGCTACATATAAAATCAGAAATAGAGATGCCAAAAGGTTATATGAATCATTTACATTCAACAGCCCGCCGATAAAAATATCCATACATAAAATAAACATAATACAAAAGCAAGTCCCCATGCTTTCCATTCGTTATCTTGTTTTTTGTTACAAGAGGTGCATCGAATTAATATAACTCAATCTCTCTGAATTTAGAAAAAAAGCTTTTACATTTGAATACCTTACATTTACGGATAAACAACAAATTAAGCTGCGAAGAAATATAAATTTTCATCTTGCTTCTCGAAACTGACACATAACACATTTTTTATGAATACTTTTTTTTTTATAAAACTCAATATGAAATATACAATGACCTGACAAATGTCCCGAGACAGTTTTGTTCCGTCTTATTGTCGTATATAATTATCACAAACATTGTACTTGATAGAACACGTTGTCCGTCAGTACTTCTTGCATCACGTGAAAAAAAATCTAGCCAATCAGTGCACACCTCAGCGTTCCGGAAACGATCCGGGGATTAACAACAGTACTCGAGTTGTCCTTTCTAGTTCGGTTGTATTTCTGTGCTTGGACTACCTGCCCCGCTAATAATTTGTTTTCTAGACGATCTCCAACCGGGGGAAGACAGACACAACTCTGACAGGTACACAAGAGCGTTTCTTGACCATGCATCGTCATAAATGAATAACAATTCTGAGACATTACATTTGCTTCTTTATATAAACGCACATATTACGGCGCTGTTATCAGTTAAATAACTGTTTATATGGTTCAGGAAGGTGATGGAGAACTAGCCGGCTAACATTAGCCGTGGCCGTGATAAATGCCTAGCGCTGTCAGTGTCTTTAACTGTTGGTGTTGACAGATAAATGGCCGGCTGGGCCTGGTCTTCTTCAATTTAGTTATCATATTGACGATTACTAATCTCATGTGCACTAACCGTGCACTAACCTTCATCGACACGCTGAGACAGTGGCCCAAGGATAGACATTCTGTGTGTGCAGGAATTGTAAACATTGTCATATATTTGGGTTGCAGATCTGATTGTATGTGGTGTGGCATTGCGATGAGCACCTGTCATCTTCTGTTTCTGAACATTTTATTTCATTGGAGTCGGACATTTTAACTCGTTGCTTCGGCTTTTAGGGGATTGGGGTTCATTATTCATCCCTCACTCTCCTGTTGCTTAAATAAAGCATAACTAACATGTTTTTCGTCAGCACCGTAATGAGTGTTTTTTTAGATTTTTAAAACACGAATTGTGCATGTCTCTCAGACTTTTTAATTGCTCTTATGTCAATGGTTTATGACAGGATGCATTAATAAAACATTTTGAATTGTGTTTTTGTGACTACATGATGCACCATTTGATGCACCTGATTATTTGAACCTGCAGGCAGTTTAGAGTTTGAATATGGTTACCATAACCCCTGTGGCATTTCCTTCATATGTTTTCAAAGTAAACTGTGTTTTTGTCTTATTCAGGGCTGAAACAGGTTGTGTCGAGTCATGGCATTCAGTAAAGGTTATCGTATTTATCATAAACTGGATCCCCCTCCATACAGTGTGATTGTGGAGACCAGAAATCGAGAGGAATGCCTGATGTTCGAGACTGGAGCCGTTGCTGTACTGTGTAAGACTGTCCACACACCCTATATATTACTTATTTTTTATACATTTTAAATATGAAAAAAGTGTCAAACCAGTCATTTTATTGAAATATTATTGAATCAAAAAGTTTTCCCCCTATTGATTCCCATGATCTCCCAGATAAAAGAGAAACAAAATGGCTTAAATATTGTCTATTTGCATACAATACAGCTTTGGAGTCTATAAATATGGCAAGTGTTTTTTATTTATTTATTAAGTTAATGTTTTAATGTCATCCACAGCGGCTGCAGAGAAAGAGACCATCAAAACAGCGTACACTAAGATGCTGGATGCTTATGGGATCCTGGGAGTTCTTCGTCTTAACCTTGGTACAGTTTCTCAGCTTCTGTTTTATTTTATTTGACTTGCTGGTTGTGTTTGTCATCACAACAAATACAAATCAAGTCAAGTCAAGTCGTCACTTTTATTGCAAAAACAATTAACATATAACCAAACAGACTTCCAGCAGGTGAAAATGTGCAATATGCACATACATATAGTCAGTACACACAGTGTACTATTAGACTTACTTACAGTTAACACTACACATTATACACAATATGTACATGCATACAGTTAGCACTACACATTATGTAAACGTATATACACATAAAAATATGCTAAGGTCCAACAGAGTGTACGTGAACTGGATACAGAAATGTCATGGATGTGCATTGGATGATATCCAGTGGTAATGGGCAGATTATTGTATTAAATGCAGTGTGTATGTATAGTCCAGTGTTGAACTGTTAAAGTTAAAGTGCAGTGTGTGGCATATTATATTGTGGGTGTATGCTGTAGGGTGCTGTAGGGTGTAAATCCACCTTGTCGACAGATTTAAATTCTTTTTGAAGATAAGTGGAGCAGAAATAGTACCAAAACACTAAAATTCACAGCAAAACATAACATATTATCAAGCAGTTGTTATACAAATACAGTCAGTAATTACAGTGTAATTACAAGATCACCCATTATTTGAGTTTGTAAGTGTATTTAATATTTCACTGTCATATTTTAAGTTCTTAGAAAACAGCATAGACATAGAGACTTGTCCACCTCAATATTCAAGTAAGGTATCTATGCATATGTGTTTTTCAATGGCCAATTGTTAAAGATGTGGTTGCAAAACTTGCATAAGCTACAAACTCTGAATCCTCTTCTCTCTTCTTCTGTAGGGGAATCTATGCTGCACAGCCTGGTGGTCGTCACAGGCTGCAGTTCAGTGGGGAAAGTCCAGGATTCAGAAGTTTTTCGAGTAACGGGCACTGACTTCGTCTCTCTGAAAAACGACCCCTCGGATGAGGACCGCATCGCTGATGTCAGGAAAGTCTTAAACTCGGGGAACTTCTATTTCGCCTGGTCCTCCACCGGAGTGAGTCTGGACCTCAGCTTGAACGCGCACCGCAGAATCAGAGAAGACATATCTGACAATCGTTTTTTCTGGTAGGTGTTTTTCAAATTGTGACCCCGAAGGTCATTTTGTTTCAGTGTTGAAAGATTTTTTCATTTAATAGAAATACAGTTTTATTCAAAACATTTACTTATAGTGATCATACAGGATTTATTGCATATGTCCAAAATGTTTCCAACAAAATCTCACTTACTCAGACTGTTGAACTGTTGAAGTTGATGATAAATGGATGTAATGGTTATGTAATAATGTAATGGCTTCACAGGAATCAGTCCCTCCATCTCCATCTCAAGCATTATGGGGTGAACTGTGATGACTGGCTGCTGAGGTTGATGTGTGGCGGAGTGGAGATCCGCACTATCTACGCTGGCCACAAGCAGGCCAAAGCTTGCGTGATCTCTCGGCTCAGCTCAGAGAGAGCAGGCACACGTTTTAATGTCCGAGGCACAAATGACGATGGCCAGGTGGCCAACTTTGTGGAGACTGAGCAGGTACGCCAGCAATATGAGTCACCTGCCAAGTCACCTCTGAACTCACTTCCTTAACCCTTCGGTGGTCTTTAGTCATTTTAAACTTGTTTAGATTTTTTTTTTACTTAACTAGAATGGCTCAGACTCAGTGACTTTTACAACCACATGGCACCAATCTGCCTTTGCTCTGTTTTTAACCTAAACACTGTATTAACTGAAAATATGAGAAAATATTTTTTTTCTAATATTTGTATTATTTTATACAGAAATAAAAGGTGCTTAATTTACAGGTAAATACTGTCTGGAACCATGAAATCCCCACAAAATGCAACATATTAAAGAAAGAAAATTATTGAAACAAAACATAGTACCTCATTAAAAAAGTTACGCTTATTGTTTTCGCTCCACTGAAGATGACAAGTGTGACTTATACCAGAGATATACCAGAGGGTTAAATGTCATATATGGTATGCCAAGGCTAAGATTGAGTTTGTATTTATATTCCCTACAGGTTGTTTTCCTTGATGACAAAGTATCTTCCTTCATTCAGATACGAGGGTCAATACCCCTTTTCTGGGAGCAGCCGGGAATTCAGGTACAGTAAAGCCTTGTATCAATATGATGTATGCTTGTATTCAAATCACACTGAGGAAAAATATTTGCATTGCGCTCCACTGAATTGAGCTTCCTGGAGTTCCAAGCCCCTGCTGTCTCATCATAATGAATGTATTCTTTTGTGTTTCCACTTCATCACAAGTGGCCAGTGCTGACCCCCTTTATTCATATTATCAGAAACACTCTTTTAAGGGGATTATGTTGCAGCTGAATCAAAGTCGAGAGGCGAAAGGACAGCATGGAAACCAACAGCTGGTAGATCGAAGCTTTAGTTTTGTCTGGTGGATGATCTGTTCTTCACTGCAAAGAGTTTGTGCAATGTCAGCCGGTGAAAGCTGCATCTAAACCGACCGTGATTCATTTTGGAAAGGATCCAGATTCTGATAAATCTACTGGCGTCTTGTGAAATCGAGATAAGATGCCAGCAAGCAGGTCTGGAAATGCCTGTGTCTTTCCTCTGACATTGCATAGACATTATCATTGTTGCTTTTAGTGGGAAGCTGGTGAGGTGACCCTTCTTGAGCTGTTTTTCAAAGCTTTGCACAACACCTGAATGAAAGGTATTCTGTGTCACTTCAGGCCATAGTGGTATTGGTTAAGGGATTCCATTGTCTTCAGTGCAAAGCTAAATAAAGGAAGTAGAATCACCACAGGATATTTGATTTGCTCCCAGAAAGCTCAAGGTAATGTGAGCTGGTCTTGGCTGCCTTTCCGTATGTCTGAAATATTAATGGCACCTGCAGAGACTGAGGACTGAGTCTAAATAAAGCAGAAATGTCCAACAGCTCTAAACATGAGATCTTCATCCTTTTTGAATTCAAGTCCCCCTTGTTGCAAATAGAGGCAAAACAGGCACCATCTTTATACATACTGATAAAAAATAACAAGTTGACATATTTAAATGTATTGCAAATGTAAATACATTGCATTAAATAAGTAATAATGATTTTTTTTCATTCATTTTTGTATTAATTGGAAATAAAGTTGAAATAAAATTAAACTAAAATTGTATTTTAATTGTAATTTCAGAATTTATTTCAGAATACTGAAATAAAATAAGTTGAAGGTGAAGTCCTTAAAGAAAAGAAAGCTAAACTGAAAAATAAATTCAGTTCAGTTCAAAATGACTAAAATAAAAATATTTTTTTAATTGTGACTAATAATAAAAAAAAAATAATAATAATCAAATATTTAATTACTGGCTATTTATATTTTTGTATTAATAATAATACTAAAAAATAAATAGATTTTAAACATTGGCAGACCATCTACAGTGCCCCTTGTTGAAGACCCTTGATGTAAAATGTTGAATAAATTGGGTTCAAAGGCTTAACTATTTCAGTGACCGAGTTATATGAGACTGCAGGAAATGAGAAGCCAGTCATAGTCTAGAAATGTATAGCCCCTCTGTATAGATTACTATTGTGGTTGTAGGCGGGAACGTTATACATTATATTGAAGGATGTGAGCGTGGTCAAAAGTAACATCAATCGAAAACCATTATTATAAAGGAGCTTCCTGCAACTATTAAAAACTGCAGCTGAAATTCTATGAAGAGCACAAATCATGACTGTCCAGCCAGGATTCATGTGTTTCCTGGGATGAACGGTATCTCTGATAGATCTTCAGGCTTCAGTGAACTTGTGAAATCATTACAGATGGTTCCGCTATCTCATTCTGCGCAAATTTTTTTTGTTTCTCAAATGCAGCTCAACTCCGCAGGCAGGCAGGCCTGTGTGGTCTTTCTCTTGCTGTCTCTCTCATCTTCCTTTCCTTCTGCCACCTTAATTTCCTTTTGCACCAAATAGGAAACAACTCAACTCACAATTCTTCTTTTCTTTTTTTCTTTTTTTTCTCTTTCCACAAAGGTCGGATCTCATCGTGTTAAGCTGTCTCGTGGTTTTGAAGCAAACGCACCGGCTTTTGAGAGGTAATTAGGGTTCAGCTGGTCTTTGATGATGCTTGCTCTAGTATCCAGCTGTTCTGGCTCTGGCCCAAGTGTTAGTGCATGATGAAAGCAATCCAGCAGATATTTCCACTGTGTATGGGCCCTGCTTCAAACAGTCCTGTTATTTAACACGGTCTGGATGGGCAAACTCAGACATGTCTAAGGATGTATTTTCAGCTAGTCGCTGGGTAATTAAGGTCCACCAGAGCCCGATTTCATAGATGGCAATTACGCACAGAACAGCTGGATTAAATGCAACAGGGAGTCTGGAGGCATCATTTAAAAGCTAAACTTTTTTAACTTAGCTTATTGCGGTCTTATAAATGCAAACTGCTCGTGGTGTCTTAAAAAATCAGCACTGATGACGTGATATGTTGAAAATGCAGTGTAAGATGTCCAGCCCCATGTAAACGCAACTCTAAACCCATTATCTGTAAATAATCATTTGACCATAAAAAAAATCTTAAAATAATGGACCCAGTTTGTATTAAGTGTCTTTAACTAATATGTACTAATAATTGAATTAATCATGATCATTAATCATGCAATGCATGTTATTACCTTGTACTTATATAAAGAATTACTGGTTGTAATTACATCTGTAATTTTTGTAGTTATATTTCTAACTACAAACCCTTTCTCGCACCCCTAAACCTAACTATACCATTATTGTATCCCACCTTAATAACAGCAAAAGACATGAACACAACATTTTGATATAATAACATGGTAGTTAAAGGCACCTAAAATAAATTTACTAAAGTACTAAAATTACTAAAACTATTAAAAAAAAAAGGAAGTTCAAAAAAGCTACAAATATATATATATTTTTTAAATTTAGAAATTGGTTGCTGGATGTTTGCAAATGTGTGTTTTACAAATAATTTTGTTGAATTGACACTAAAATATTATCATTTAAAAAAATTTTTTACATTTATTTACCCAATATTAAAATACTTTCAAAAAAAACCAGACACATTTTTTTTATATTATTTTTAAGTTATTTATATTATTTAAAATTCTACAAGAAAACTCACAGATTTAAGTGAGTTAATAACCCCATGATCTTGTCAGTGTCACTAAAGACATACTCTTTCAGGGAACTTCATCAATAATAAATCTTTGTATGATTTTTTTTTTTTTTTTTTTTAGGGAAAGATTATGTTTATTAAAATGCTAAAATCTGCTTTAAGGATCCTGAAAATGTGGGAGGGTTTATTCTTATCCAGCCTTGGCTTCTCACACTGAGCATGATGGACATTCTTTATTCATCATGAGTCACTGCTCTGTTCCCTGGAGTGCTGAGTCAGGTCGTGATGAGGGGAAGTAGATGCAGACAACACAATCGTGAGGCTTTCATTGCTCCCACTCCATCCTTAATGATCTATTGATCACTTATTTTCCTTGGCTTCCTTTGTTTTAAATTACCTTTGATTTTTCTTGAAGCGTTGGATCACAGGATTGGATAAACATGTTTTATTTATTCTTTTTCGATTAGATTAATGTATTTAAATGTGCATGAACCCCTGTGTGATGTTTCCTGTCCAGACACGTTAGTGCTCTGAGGAAGCTGTATGGCAGACAGGTGATCATCAACCTGCTGGGTATGAAGGAGGGGGAAAACATGCTCAGCAAAGCATTCCAGGTGATTGTTGTTAAGCAAATATTCGGGTTGGTCAGGCTGCAATGCATAATTTGAGATGTCTTTCAATACTCAAGTATGACAGAACCATAGAGCAGTTGTTTCGCTTTCTTTACTGTATAAAGACTATCTTTGTCTTCGCCCACAGAGTCACCTGAAAGCCTCAGAGCATGCGAATGCTGTGAGAATGTTGAACTTTGACTATCATCAGATGGTTAAAGGCGGGAAGACTGACAAGCTCAACACTGTCCTGAAACCTCAGATCAGCAAGTTTCTGGAGGAATGTGGTTTCTTCTACTACTCGGAGGAGGCCGGCATTCAGAGGTGAGTAGTGTTGGGCGATATGGACATTTTTTCATATTATCCTGCATGCATGGGTGAGGGCAAGAGAGAGGCTCTCTGTACTTATAGTGGTGTTTTAAACCACGTGGCTATTAAATACAACAAACACATTAAATATAAAAGTATTTAAAACAGGTAAGTTCATATATTTGCAGTAAAGTTCAGTTGGATGGATACATCAGTCTTACAGCGCTCCGGACCGCGCACAGCCACAGAGACAAGAATGAGAGAATGAATGACTGTAAATAAACAAATAATGTGTCTTCACTAATAATACAAGTGCTCTCTACCACTCCAAAACCCTGTATGCCACAAACACCATCAATCCAGCTCATTGTTCTAATGACATGTTTTTATACAGCCCACATAGCTCGACAGCAGTTACAGCAGCAGTAATCCACCTGTCACTCAAATGGCCACGCCCTTAATTATGCAGAACTTTAAGGTTTGAGGTAATTTCAACGGATGGGGGGGGCAAAAATAGCTATATAGGCCAAAATCATTTTTGAACCAGGCTGTAAACTTTTTTTTTTTTTTTTTTTTCTTTGCTGTAAATTGGGCATTTTAACATGGGGGGTCTATGGGATTAATTCCCTTTTGCAGCCAGCCTTTAGCGGCCAGTTGACGAATTACAGTTTAAGTCACTTCCGTATGGGCTTCACCAGACAGAGCGGGAGGTTGCCCCTTGGTATATATTGGTATACTGGGGAAGTCGTGGGCCTAATGGTTAGAGCGTTGGACTCCCAATCGAAGGGTTGTGAGTTCGAGTCTCGGGCCGGACGGAATTGTGGGTGGGGGGAGTGCATGAACAGCTCTCTTTCCACCTTCAATACCACGACTTAGGTGCCCTTGAGCAAGGCATCGAACCCCCAACTGCTCCCCGGGCGCCGCAGCATAAATGGCTGCCCACTGCTCCGGGTGTGTGCTCACAGTGTGTGTGTATGTGTTCACTGCTCTGTGTGTGTGCATTTCGGATGGGTTAAATGCAGAGCACAAATTCTGAGTATGGATCACCATACTTGGCTGAATGTCACTTTCACTTTCACTTTTTACTGTACATTGAGAAATAATCACATTTTGTTGCTTTGTAGTCTGAAATGAAGATAGACAAAGTTTTGAATGTAGTACAATTTACTGAACCTATTTATGAATCAGTTTATTTAATAAAAAATACATTGTAAAAATGTTTTAATTCCTTACATTTAATAAGTAATTGGCTTATGCTGATGATAATAATCACAAAGTGACCAAAACTAGTTCATGAAATTGTCTCCCACAATTTTGTTCACTGCAGATGTCAAACTGGGACTATTCGTTCCAATTGTTTAGACTGCTTGGACCGAACAAACAGCGTCCAGGCCTTCATTGCACTTGAGGTGTGTTTGTAACACAGTTGTTTTCCAACTACAGTAAAAAAAAATTCTAATACCTCTTACGTAATATGTCTCTGTTGCTCAGATGCTTCCAAAACAGTTGAAAGACATGGGTCTGACTGAGAAGCCTCAGCTGGTGGCACGCTTTCAGGAGGTTTTCCGCTCCATGTGGTCCATCAATGGAGACTCGGTCAGCAAGATCTACGCAGGCACTGGTGCCCTGGATGGCAAGGCTAAGGTACGTGTCAGCTTGTAAAACACATACAAACAATAAAGCACAAAAAGGCAGTAGAGAGCTGAAAATGAGAGGTTCTGACCATCTTTACCCAGTAAGTTAACGATTGTCTTAACTCTTATATCTGCTGTTTTTCTTGCTTTCCTATGGCTGTTCCTCTGCCTTTGTGGTAAGTTGACACTAGCTAGTTGTATCAATTCAAGTTTTGATGCTCTATTTATCTTAGTCTGCTGTTTTGTGTTGGTTCATGTTAGTAGAGAAAGATTACTGTAGGGCTGTGCTCTCAACTTTAATTCGGTTTCTTTACAGACTGTTATAAAGGCCTGTAAACTCTCTCTCAGCTAGGCCTCAAACACCAAGCCTCATTTAGCTGGCTGCAAAGAAATATTATTAGTATTGCTGTCATGTCCCTTTGAATACATGAATGTTTCCTTTGTTTTGTTTTTTATTTTTGATAGTTTTGTTGTTCCCAACTGTAACTATTTTAGATGAACAGTTTGGTTTTGTTTTTTCTTTCTGTAGGGTGGAAAGCTAAAAGACGGCGCTCGCTCAGTCACCAGAACCATTCAGAACAACTTCTTTGACAGCTCTAAACAGGAAGCCATTGACATCCTGAGACTGGGCAGCACACTGAACAGTGACCTGGCAGATAAGGCACGAGCCCTCCTCACAACCGGCAGCCTGTACGGTATGATTTACACCACCACAATCCAGAGTCAGAAATCAACCAGGGCAATGATAATATTAGTCAAATCAAATATAAATATAGTATTAGTGTGATTTTCTTAATATAAATATATTGTAAATACATTGCCCATGAAGGAATACATATAAAATACCTAGCAAATGCATATTAAACTATACCGATTTTACTGACTTCAGGACTTCAGGTATTGATGATTTCAAACAAGATTTCCACCTTTGGTATCTTGTTTTTGTGGTTACGGTTTTAATGTGATCAGTCTGCTGTAGTGGACTGATTTCATCCTGTGGATCTGAATGCATTTCATTATGCTAGCGTGCTAATCTATGGCTCCCGGCTGCTTTGGGTGTGAGATTAGTGTTGAACAAGAGGACTAATGCTGTTATCTGTCTTAACGGCTAACTTGAACCACTCTCTCTCTTTTTCTTTCTTTTTCTCCTTAATGCTTACAATGTTAGTCACTGAGCCTATTTTACAGTCAGGTACAGTATACATATACCAGCAATAAATCTATAAATGTTTATGGTTCCCTGTATCATAAACTCACTGTTTATTTTGGCGCCTCTGACATTGTACAGTGTGTTTTTTTTTGTTTTTTTGCTGTGTAGTCGTTTTAAATGTGTCCTATCTTATTGTCCAACTTTCAAGGACAGAATTTCATCTTTTTGGTGTGTTTGGGCGATGTCATATGCTCTGCATTTTCTTTTTGTGAACTCTGGCCAAAATATGATATTATTATCATTGATCATCTGGATGTAGGTTTTTGATAAATGTCTCACGCTTTCTGATTTTAGCCTCTCCCAGAGTGCTTCTGGGCATGTGTCAGAACCACTTCAAGTACACACGTCCCAAGAAGATCAGAGTGTGTGTGGGTACATGGAACGTGAACGGGGGCAAGCAGTTCCGCAGTATTGCGTTTCGTAACCACACGCTCAATGACTGGCTTCTGGATGCCCCTAAGAAGGCCGGCCACCCAGAATTCCAGGGTATGTGTTGATGCAAAGACAATGCAAATGATACTTTGAAAGGAAATGAGGTTGCTTTGTTTTATTATCAGTCAGTGACTAATAAAACTAGTGCAAATACTTAAGTGGCTTAAATGTATCAGAGTCCAAGATCACCGTTTTGTCATGCAGATGGAAAATCTAACCCAGTGGACATCTTTGCTATTGGCTTTGAGGAAATGGTAGAGCTGAATGCTGGAAATATCGTCAGCGCAAGGTAAGAAGTAACTTGACGTTAGAGATTTTGAAGTTCACTGGACTGTAGTTAAATAGTAAGCAGAAGCAAAACTTCCTTTGGTTAGTGCCAGTAGTTGTGATGTGCTACCCAGTTCACTTTTCTTTCAATCAGTATTTGAGTCTGAATTTGTGAGAACTATTTAACTTCTCTTTCCTCCCTATTAGCACTACTAATCAGAAGCTGTGGGCTGCAGAACTGCAGAAGAACATCTCACGAGAGCACAAATACGTGCTGCTGGCCTCAGAGCAGCTGGTGGGTGTGTGTCTGTTCGTCTTCATACGTCCTCAGCATGCACCATTCATCAGGTATTCTCACACACACTTGCCTTCATTTTGTGCTTGTCAAATCAATCTAGTTTCAGATGTTTAAAAGGATTAGAAATTATTCTCATATTGTGAGTTTTCCTCACATAGGGACGTTGCTGTGGACACAGTGAAGACTGGGATGGGTGGAGCCACTGGTAATAAAGGGGGTGTGGCTATTCGCATGCTCTTTCACACCACCAGCATCTGTTTTGTGTGCTCTCACTTTGCTGCTGGCCAGTCACAGGTCAAAGAGAGGAACGACGACTACAATGAAATTGCACGCAAACTGTCCTTCCCCATGGTAATTCATTTGTGATTCAAAAAATATCTGTTACTTCTGTTCCACTTATGAACACCTTCTTCTTTTAATTGTTATGTATTACTGATTGTAATGTATTAATGTTATTTAAATACATTATAATAAATGTTAGATGTAATATATGTGTGTGTGTGTGTGTGTGTGTGTGTGTATATATATATATATATATATATATATATATATATAATTTTTTTTTTATATGCAAATAATAGAAAACATATTAAAAATACTATTCTTAAATAAGATTTTTTTTATTTATTAGGGCCGTCTCCTGTACTCCCATGATTATGTATTCTGGTGTGGAGACTTCAATTACCGAATAAATATTCCCAATGAAGAGACAAAGGAACTGATCAGACAGGAGAAGTGGGATGCACTGATTGCTGGAGATCAGTTGCTGGAGCAGAAGAATGCTGGACAGGTACATTAGGGAAAAATCTGTGGAATTTTGTTTTGTTTTTTTGTCACTCTATTAAACGATTTCTCCATTTTATTCACATTTCAGATTTTTAGGGGCTTTATTGAAGGGAAGCTGGATTTTGCGCCCACTTATAAATATGACCTGTTTTCGGAGGACTACGACACCAGTGAGAAGTGCCGCACACCAGCCTGGACTGACCGTGTGTTGTGGAAGAGAAGGAAGTGGAACTTTGATAAAACTGGTGAGAATTATATTAATAAAATATCCTCACCTACCAACCAAACTTCAAATGCAGTATACAACAGAATAAGCTAATCTTAAAGTTACATTTTTGACTAGATCTGCCTGTGTGTGTGTGTGTGTGTGTGTGTGTGTGTGTGTGTGTGTGTGTGTGTGTGTGTGTGTGTGTGTGTGTGTGTGTGTGTGTGTGCGTGTGTGTGTGTGTGCGTGTGTGTGTGTGTGTGTGTTTCAGCGGAAGAGTTGGAGTTGAATGTAGTAGGAGCCTCAGTGAATGAGGAGGATCAGTACCCATGGAGCCCTGGAGAGCTCAAGTATTATGGTAGAGCAGAGCTCAAAACCTCTGATCACAGGTGAGAGAGAATAAGGCCAGCACAACGCCTTTTGAATTTTCCATCTGCAATGTTTTATTTGCCCTCCACTGGGCCTCAGAGGTACTGCAGGAGGCTGTCAAGGGATGTTGGATTTCCGATCAGCAAGAATGGATAAAGAAAGATACTTCCATTTTTCCTAAAAGTCAGTGCAGAGAGCTGGAAAAAAACTGAATCATACCTTCTATATATGTTTACAGGATTTATAATATCACTTAAATGCAACTAAGATCTACATTGCTATCATTACTATATTATATATGTTATTTGAGCCAGTGGTATTTGAAGCTTACGTATGTTGTGGGTCAGGTGAATGAAGGAATGAGTTTCGTATGAGTTTCCCCTTACAGTAAATGCAAACGTCACAGAAACCGGAATTAAGAATACCCACTCTCGCATCACCAAAACTAAATGACGCTAGTCTATTAAAATATCAAGTGATTTTTAAAATGTTTCGTTTGTTTGTGTGGGCCACAGGTGCTTTTAAGTTTAGGAATCTGTGTTCTTGTACTCTTAACATTTCTTTCTTGCAGGCCTGTGGTGGCTATCATGGATGTGGACATACTTGAGGTGGATCCAGAGGCCAGACATCAGGTGTATAAGGAAGTGATCGCCCTGCAGGGTCCACCAGATGGCACCATCCTTGTCTCTCTCTGCACGTCTGGGCCCGATGACTACTTTGATGATGCACTGATTGACGACCTGTTGGACAAGTTTGCAAATTTTGGCGAGGTTATTCTTATCAGGTACTGGTTATTTTTTATATATATAATTTAATTCCAATTATATTTAATTAAAATGTCATTCAAAAATTACAATGGAGACATTTATCATTTTACAAAATATAAGTCCTGTTCTTTTAAAATGTTCATTTGTCAATGAAAATTCAGCTTTGACATCACAGGAATGAATTACATTTTAAAATATATTAAAATAGCAAATAGTCATTTAAAATTTTAAAAATGTTTCACAATATTACTGTTTGTACTGTATTTTTGATTAAATGACCACAACCTTGGTGACCGTAATAACATATACATAGAAAAATTGTTTTTTGTTTTTTTTTCTACTGAACAGGTTTGTTGAAGAGAAAATGTGGGTGACATTTTTGGAGGGATACTCTGCTCTGGCAGCTCTATCTTTGAGTGGCTCTACTGTAAGAGACTATAGTTCAGATTCAGCTTTAAATATTGAAAATATGAAAATTCACATGCATGTATTTATTGCATGGCACCCTAAAATTTCTTCTTTTTTTTTACCATCCCTCTATGTGTTTGCATGCAGGTGGATGGTAAGACCATAGACATTCGTCTGAGGAGTCCAGGTTGGATAAAGAGTCTAGAGGAGGAAATGAGTGTGGAGAGAATCTGTGGAAGCATCCCAACATCCACCAGCTCTACCCTGCTGGCAGAAAACTCTGACATAGGAGAAGAGTATGACATGGAAGGTGTGGCACCTGTTTGGGTGACATGTTACCAAAATTCAACTGGAATGTGTGGAAGTTTGGTGCAGTATGGAGTTGCATTGTTATTGCTTTGTTGACAGGTGACGTGGATGAGGAGGTTGAGGATATTTTACCCCAGCACCTGCAACCTGGAGCAGGCATGGATCTGGGCGCATCCCCTGCCACATCACCACACACCAGTCCCTGCCCCTCTCCTACCCACGGAGAACCTGTGGCCCCCATCCGGCCCAGCAGAGCGCCTCCACGCACAGCTGGACCACCACTGGGTAGTGCTAGTATTTGATTCTACTCAACATGGACAAACTCTTAGGGGTTTATCAATTTTTAGCTTTGTCTTTTGCTATATATATATATATATATATATATATATACATATATATATATATATATATATATATACAAATGTTCAAAAGTTTGGGGTCAGTGAGACTGAAATATTTTGACAGAAATTTATAATGACATTTATAATGTTATAAAAATTTGTACTTCAATTAAATTAAATATAGGATCATATCACACGAAGACTGGAGTAATGGCAACTGAAAATTCAGTTTTGTCATTACAGGAATAAATTACAATTTATAATATATTAACACAAAAATAAATTATTTTGGGTTGTATAAATATTTCATAATATTATTATATGTACAAAATATTCTTGATCATAAGAGTCTACTCACTGTCAAGAACATCTTACAGACCCTTATCAGGGAAGTGGAAGAGGGAAAAAACTTGCATAACTCCGTAGTAATTTTAAATTTATAGAGTTGTGCCAAAATGTTTATTTGTCATTCAACTCTTAAACATACAAAATTCCAGTCCATTAATTTTCCTTTATTTTTACACTGCAAAAAGAAGGATTAAGCCCAGCATCCATAAGAATGGAACTGGCAGGTAATGAGTGGCGTGTGCAGAGGTGCTGCCAATGTGCTTCAGCGGTTTTTAGTGTGTGTGTGTGTGTGTGTGTGTGTGTCAAGGCTTCAGTGTAGTTTAAAGTGCTGTGAGCTGAGCTAAATCACTAAGGCTGTTGATTTGACAGTGGTTGTTGTGATAGAATGATTTTTTTTTCCTCTCTTTTCTCAGGTTCTCCTGTTGATGGTCAGCCAGCTGGAGCTCCCTCTTCACAGATACTAGATCCAAAACGCCCCCCTCCTCCACGCCCCAATGCCCCACCACCCCGACCTGCACCTCCACAGCGCCCACCACCACCCTCAGGTACAGCTGTGAATCTTTACACAGGAATGATGAACATAATGAACATAAAAGAACTGTTCATACAAGAAGTCAAAACCCTAAAAGTCATGAGTTTTATCTGAGATTGAAACACCCAATACATTACATGCTATGTTTTCCATTATATATATATATATATATATATATATATATATATATTTATTTTTTTTTTTTAATACATGTTTCATTTATTTCACAATGTCCTGTGGTTTCTGAAGGAGGGCAAAGTCCCACACCTGTTAGGAAAGATTCAGCAGGTAACGCTGTACATGAACCAGCTCTGTGAATCTGTGTATTAGCAGTTGATTACATTCTTAATGCTGTTTAGTGTTTATTGACTTGGTTAGCTGCACCTGATATTAGGTTGGCAGAGTGAAATATGTCTGGCTGACAGATGTAATGCAACAATGATGTAGTTCTGGGCTCTGTTTGGTTGCGTTTCTTCATGCTTTTCCTGAGCCCCATTGTAAATTTGCCCTTTTGTGTCATAAAATATTAAGTAACTATTTTGCCATGTGGATTTAGCTTATAATTACCGATTTTTGTTTATAATGTTATTTTTTGGAAACATTTTGAATTTTCTTTCAAAGGCTTTGCTGAGCCTCTCAGTCTAGAGTTTGATCTGATCGGTTATGAAGGTAATTTCTGAAAAGATTTCGTTTTTAGATGGTTCTTGCAGTGTTTGTTATTGTGTATGATGATCACCTGATCACTTGAGACCTCCTGCAATTGCTAACAGAAATAGACTTATTTAGATGGGCCAGGGGTGTTCAGGTCAACCATCTTGCCGTGACACAGTGCATGAAGTCTCAGGTATTCCAGTGATTTTGGCTTACTGTCTCATTGTGAAGTGATGGGTTGAATTAGGCAAAGTAGCTTTTGTAATTGAATAGATAATTATAGAAATTATCTCTATATCAGGTAAGGAGTCTGTTGGGACAGATATATTTTCTCCCTAGCTAAAGGCTGTAACGTGCTACAAAACATTTTTTTTTAATACTTTTTCCCTCATGCTGACAAAAGGACAAAAAAGCCCAGCATTAGCACGTGCAGATGCAGCTGGTGAGTTCTTACACACTGCCTTCGCTCATCAGTCCTCCGAAATAACATCAACCATCTGTAACTGAGAAAAGATTTCATTGACGGACATATCTGGGCCTTCCTCATGCCAGAATATTGTAACCTCAAGCTAGTTTCAACACAAAATAGAGCTACATTCTCGACAGGAGCTCTGATCTGATATTTTCCAGGCTTACTTTTAAAGCATCCGATTAAACTTATTATGTAAAGTATTGTTCTGTTATCACATTTGTAGTTATGTGATATGTGTTATGTGAATTTAATAAAATAGGTTTTCTGATATTTTTACAAACTTATTTCTTAAATATTACTGAATGTTTGATTATTGCATCGGCTGTTTTTCAGGTCGAGGTCAAGCCACCGGTTCAGCCCCTGGAGGCGCCTCGCGGCCAGTGGGTAGACTTAATAATTGTAAAAAGAAGAAGAAGAAGAATCTAAATACTGTGTTAATATTATGGTTCTGTTTTAGATCCCACCTCGAGCAGGAGTCATCAGCGTCCCTCCTCAGGCTAGACCTCCTCCTGCTCATCCTGGGGCCCCCAGACCCATAGCAGAGGGGCATCCTGGGGCACCACGACCCTCACCTGATAATCATCCCGGAGCACCAAGACACATTCCTGAACCCCAAAGAAAACCATCTGAACTGCCTCTGGGTTTGTTAAACACTTCTAATGATTTATTCGTTTTTCTTCGATAATTTTTTATAACATTTTAGAATTCAAGTTTCTATATTTTTATATTTTCTGTTTAAAGTTTTAGTCATTTTGTTTTGTGTTTGTCATTTTAGTAGTTTCTGTTTTAAATGCCTATATAGTTTTTATTCAGTTTTAATTATTTTAGTACATCAATCTAAAATAAATTAAAAATAGAAATTATGCCTTGGCAACTTGCTGAAATAAAGGTGTTTTTTTTGTTGTTGTTTTTTTACCACAAGTAATGAAAATTATTTTTTTAATGGTTTTGAATTTAGTTTTAGTTTTAAGTAACTGTAATAACCCCGGTCTGTCTATAGACATTGTGAATTTTATCAAAACTTGTTACAAACACATTGTTTAAAATAGTTTTTTAACCCTTTTTTTCTGTAATACATATTTCTGACTGAAACAAGATATTTAAAAGTACATTCAGTAGTTACTGAATTACCTAAATAATTTAAAATTTTTAAAATGATAGTGATAATAATAGTAATTCAATTACTTAATATTGATAATGTATTATTTTAGAATTATTTTTAATATGTGCATTATTATTAAATTAAATTATTATAAACTTTATATATATATATATATATATATATATAATTTTTTTTTTTTTTTTTTTTTTTTTTATACCAGATTTATACATATATTTTATGATTTTAACAACTTTTTTGCCATGTAATAATGCTGTGTCTGTCTGTCAGGTCCAACCCCGACACTGCCAAGTCCCATGAGGCCTCAGATGATATCACCCATGCAGCCTCAGTGTGTGTCACCAATGCAGCCTCCAGTCCAAGTCCAACTGCCCCCACCCATACAATCCCAGCTCCCTCCACCAATGCAGCCCACCTTCCCTGTCTCGCTGGTGCCTCAGCCTGCTCCTCAAGAGTCTACTGGAGCCGCTGCTGCCCCTCAGCCTGGACTGGCATCTCCTAAACCTCCACCCCGGAGCCGGTCCTCTCATGCACTGCCACCTGAGTCTGCTCCTGCTCCTACGTCTCAGGTTAGTCCCCTTACCCTGCCCACATCTGCATGGAGGTCAAGATCCCAAGCACAACCTCTAATTTTGATAAAGAGAGACAGGTTCCCACAAGAACCCATCCTGGGGTTAAAACCCAGCTTTAAGGGCCTCTTCCTTTTATTTTCTCCTTGTCCACCAAATATCGATTTTATCCAGGTGATACTTACAGTCATTTTTCGCTCTTCTTGATGCATGTGTCTCTCTCTTTTACTAGCAGGAGCAATCCTCAGGTTGACAGGTACTGGATTAAGTCATTTCTAGCCTTCACGTTGTCTTCATGGCACCATAGCCTGTAGTCACAATGTGTGGGGTGCTCATTAATTTAGGATCCTCCATGTTATAGTTGTTTTTCCCCTTTCCATCTTTAATTTGACCTTTTTTTTTTTATTTGAATATAAGAAAAGTGTCAAACTTAACTTGAACCCCTTGAAATTATTGTATATTGCGATTTCAAATGTAAAAAAAAAATTACCAGGTTATGAGTTTAATTTAGTTCCAACAGGGGGTTCAAGGAAAGCGTCATCCAGTATTTATTGTGGGTATTGTATGTTTTTGTTTTTAATCTGCGGTTTATTTGTTTTCAGTGTTTCTTGGATAAGAGAAAGTCATTTTATGAGTAATTAGCTTTACTTTCCCTCTAGTAGACTTTTACGCTAATTATATTTGTGCGTTTGGTTTTATACAATGCTGTTTTCATTGTTTCATTAGACAGTTTAATAAATAAGATTCAGATCTTTCTGCTTTTGATTTATTTTAAGGTCTCACATTGCACCATTTATGTTTTAACCAATAAGTCATCGTGATTTTTATCAAAACTTGTAATAAACATATTGCTTTATAATTTAAAGTCAACATGAAATGAAGTTTTTGACCGAAAGAGGATATTTAAAGGTGCGTTCAGTAGTTTGGTAAATTGCTTAATCTAAAAAAAATCTAAATATTTTATTTTTATTATTGTTTCTGCTTAAGGAAATTAATGTTATATAATTTATTTAAAATAGAGGTTCAACTCAACAACCAAAGGGGGCAGTTATTTTTCAGCTTGTGAACCTAAAATCCCCCCAAACTAGATGTTACTACTTCAAAAGAAAGTTAGTTCAGTAGAATTTCATTTTTTTTAAAAAAGAAGAAAATAAATAATAGGGAAAAAAGAAACTCTTATTATTCCAAGCAGCCAAGGTGTGACCTTTTTTTTTTTTTTAAAGCATCGGAGCGTTAAGGAAGGTTACGAAGACAGTGTTTCTCCAATATTTGTATAAAATCTAATTTCAAAATTTGATTTCATGTTGACTCAGCAACTGCATTGTGTTGTATCTTCTCCTTAAGCTGTAAGTTTGATTTAATAATGTTGTCTATGTATGTTTTCTTTCCCCAGGCCAAGGAGATGAATGGAGTCAAAAGAGAAGCACAATGGAAACAAGACCCCTTCCACACGCTTAACACCCAGTCCCTCTTCCAAAACACCTTGTTTTCCGCTTCCCTCCCTCGCTCTTCTTCCTCATGCACCCTCTCCCCTTCTTCTTCCTCCACATTTCCCAGCTCCCTCTCCCTTTTCTCAGCATCGGACACTAGCAGCACTCCATGTCTTCTGCTTCCACCCGTACCCTCGCGCAGCAAATCCCAGGAGACCCTCTGTTCATCCCCCAGTCCGTTCCTCGCTGAAGCCCAACCCAGACCCAGCAGCACCAACTTTTTCACCGGCAACCTATTGTCCTCCCCACGCCGAGCGCTCACGCCCGATTTCTACACCCAGCAGCAGTCCCAGGAGGCCAGCCCGGGCCTCAGCAGGGCCATGTCTGCTGTGGTTCACAGTTCAACTCTTCCACCATCATTCTCCAGACAGCAATCCTTAGTTCCTGCTCCAACAGTGGCCCCAGCCAAACAGATCCAAGAATGGGTCACATTCGATGATGATTCAGACTTTTCTAGAAAGGCAGGTGGGTCCGGCCCGCCGCTTATACCCTCATCCCTTCCGTTCCCACAACCTCAGAGCAGCATCCCCAGCTCAGGCTTTGGCATAAACGGCAACTGGACGTCACTTCCCACTTCTGCGTTTCCCATGATCCCCCCTCCGATCCCAACCAGGACTAATACCAGCATCAAAAATGCCCATATCCCCTCCAGAAATGAATTTACAGAGAGATGATGTATGAGAAAGTGTATGTAAAATACAAAGAAAATATTATTGTGTATCTATACAATTATGTATGGTTTGTTTCAAAGTGTGGTGTTGGAAGTGTTTGTCCAAAATCAGATCTGGCCGTTACTTTTAGCCCAATGTAGATGGGAAATCAAGAGGAAATCAACACAGTATGTTGGTATATTTTTGGTATCATTTGCGTATTAACCTGCATATACACCTGTGTGAAACATTTTACACTTCAGTGGCCAAATTTAGTATATTACACATTAGAGCGCAAATCTTTCAGCTTTTAAAAATTTTACAAATGTCAAACTATATATCTCATTGAGACTTCAGTTTCATTTTCAACTTACCCTCATGCCCGTACACAAAAGAAGATATTTATGGAGAAAAAAAAATTCTCCGTACAGTGGAACTCGATGGGGTCTAAATAGGTTGTTTTGGACCCCATTGACTTCCATTATATGGACAAAACCAGTTGAAACATTCTTCAAAATATGTTCTTGTTTGTTCCACAGAAGAAGGAACATCATATTTGGAATGACATGAGAGTGAGTAAATAATTTTTTTGATCATTTTTTGGTGAACTATCTCTTTATTCTGTAACTCAGTGCAAATAAGAAAACATATCTGTAAAACGAGCTTGACCAGAGATATCTTTTTTTTGTTGTTAAACTCATTATGAATGTATCTTTTACCTGTTTCTATTGCCTATGTTTAGTTTCAGAGTGTCACATGCAGCAGTAATGGTCGCTGTGCTTAACTGCATTTTAAAATCGTAGGTCTTATTTTTCTGAGTGTTCATGCAAATGACCCCCCGCGCTTCCTGTAGCACGACCGATGTGCTTAGCTTGTTGAAATATATCTTCTATACATATTCATAGTGATTATATGTCTTCCTAGTGGGGAAAAATGTAAAGTAGTTCTGAATTGTGATTATATTTACAGCAAATTCATGCCATATTTAAAGTGCACTGAAGAGCTCTGTCCTCTACGCTTTCAAACGCACATTTCGAGTCAAGAGGGTGTATTTGTTCACATGAGGGTCACAGTGGCACCTCTCATTCATCGACAGTGTATAAACATGTGCTTTCAGTTCATCTGACCCAAAGCTCTCAACAGAAATGCTGTATTTAACAAATGTGTGTATGTGTGTTTTTTGTTTGTTTGTTTTTTTTGGTGGATCCCTCCTTCAAGATGCTTTCTTTTGTGCAATGTGTACTTATTCGCTCAATGGAATTGTATTTTTTTATTTCGATGAACAGGTTGTGGATAAATCTATTTATTATGTGGAGGAATACTGTGCTGTATTTTGTTGTGCGCCATCTGTTTCTGTGTATTTTAGCCGTTTGTGCGAGTGCGGGACGGATTCAGATATTTATGTAACAAGTCAGCTGACTTCAGAGTCATTATAGCATTATCATGTCTTCAGTCTGTTTTAGAGAAATATATTTGTCATGATATAAAATATGGTATAATCTTAAAAAGAAAGCAGTCTGAACACAAAAAGATGGATTATGGATGGTGTAACATTTAAAGCTGCCATCGTATATTCTTTAACAATGCCTTGTTGATTAAAGTCTGGAGTTCCAAGGCCCCAAAGGTGTTTATTTGATTCTGGAGAAGCATATCATGGGTCAGCCTCAATTGTTTTTGTCAATTGTATAGCATTTCAGACTGTATTATTGGTGAATGATCAGCCTTCAGGAACTGATTTTTTGTGTGCAGTTGTTTTACTCATGTTAAGCAGGTTTTTTTTTTTAAATGTCCCTCAGGGGCGTAATGCAAATATTAATTCTTGGTTAAAGTGTACGCATTTCAGGAAAGCAGTATTCTACTTGTGCTTTTGTTCCCTGTTTACATTTTGGTACAAATTTAACATCTTCATGGCTGTTCCAATGTTCGCCTGGGATGTGCTGAGCAACATATGTTGGCTTTGAGCATTGCAAATTTATTTTTAAAGCTTAAAAGCAATGGAAAGTTTGTCTCTGTTTGGAGTTTGGTTGAGGAAGGGGTTAGAAGAAGCCAGCAAGATTGTGTGAATTAATGCATGAGAAAACCATTCCAAAATGCATTCCAAAGCACTTACTGTGAACACCTCCAGAATACAGAAAAGTATCAGGTTGTGGATTATATATATATATTTTTTTTTTTTTTTTTTCGTTTGTTTTTTGATGACTGATAAACACAATGTAACCACTTAACATTCAAAGGCATTAGCATTGAGCCTGATATTGCTAGAGCCAGTTATTAATGAGAAGCAAGGATTTATAGGAATTAACTCATGTTATGAAGGCAACGTTCCTTTGTAGCTTTTAGCCCAGTAGTAAACTGAAGTCTGTGGCATTAACCTTATATGTATGTATACACAAACAAACCACAAAACTGCAATTCAGTAACGAGTATTCGGTCTGTAATTTAAGTGCATATCAAAAGTACACATTAATGTATGGAGCAATTGATGTTGTATGTACGCAATAATAAATGTTATTCAACATGAGGCATACTGTAATTAATTATTGTCTGCATCAGATAATACATATGTTAAAATATGTACAGAGAAAGCATCTCATTATAGCTTTACTTTTAATTTCATAAACAATATTTAATTTGAATGTTTATTAAATGTAAAATTTAATAAAATCATCAAAATCACTTAAATCAAGTGTTTAATCTGTACATAATGGTTACATACATATTTTTTATAAATTTTACTAATAAGGTTGCAATAATTAGAAAATCGAGTTATTGAAAAATAAGCTCCTACTATATTTGATTTTCTGAGGGTTAAAACACCTTTACTGTGCATTTGTTCAAATACTTTTTATTATTATTTTAGTATTATTTATGTAGTATTTATTAAAGTGTTAATTAACTTTATTTTATATTTTATTATTTTCTTTATTAGTGTTTGTTTTTTAATATTGATCATTTTTGACTAATACATTTTAATATATTTTTAACTTTCATTTCAGTTAGTTGATAATTAGTAGACCCTCATAATAGCTTTATTTTATTTATGAACAGTCGCGAGTTTAACCATAGACAGTAAAAGAAAGGTTTTAGGTCCTATTTTGACGTGATTTAATAATAAGAGGGGCAATACATGTCAGAACCTTTATATTGTAATCTCCCACTTCCGGTCAAGCGGGGGATATTCTGTCAGGTATGTTGACGCTGTCTTCACACCGTTATGTGAAGGTAAATAGATCACCGTGATTCCTATCTATCAGCATCACCACAGCGCTGAACTGAACGGCGGATCCGGCTCTCACAAACACGGCCATGACAGGATGTCAAAGGAGACGCACCTCCGTCTCGGGGGCCTTGATGCTCCCCCGTTTACTGTGCCTGATGTGTTTTGCTGTCGTTAGTCTGGCTGAGAACACGGAGATGGTGAACGTGGTGACGGAGAGGAAAGCGGAGGAGAGCCACAGGCAGGACAGCGCCAATCTGCTCATCTACATCCTGTTACTCACACTCACCATCCTCACCATATGGCTCTTCAAACACCGCCGCTTCAGGTTCCTACATGAGACGGGGTTGGCTATGATTTATGGTGAGAATTATCTCATAGAATCAGATTCAAGTTTGTTATCAGGAAACCTTGTGTAGGTGGGCACCAGAAATATCATGCCTAAATACTTGTTGATCTGTTTCGTCTCTAGAAATAACCATAATAACCATAGTTTACTTACAAATACTGTAGCCACTAATAATAAGGGAAAATGTGTAATATATAGGCATAATAAATATTTAATCTAAATTTAAATCTAAATTTAAAACTTTACATACAGTGTAAGTCAAAATTTAATTTAATTGTGTAATAAATTCTTACAATTCTTCTAAATCTAAATTGAAATAATAAATATAAGAATCAGTTACCATTTTAGGTAGTCTAATTAGGATGGTATTTATTTGTACTGGTAGCTTGACAACTGCTTTTGCTATTTGTGATATTATGTGATTGTGTAACATGCTGTGCATTAAAAACTATATTTGAAATATATGTTTTCTGTCCTCAGGTTTGTTTGTGGGTATAATTCTGCGCTTTGGGGTCCATTTGCCTCAAGACTTGGATGACGTCACCTTGCCTTGTGCCATGAACAGCAGTCCCACCACCGTACTGGTGAACGTGAGCGGCCGATTCTACGAGTACAGCCTGAAAGGAGAGGTCCGGGACAGCAAGGGTCATGATGTGCCAAATGCAGAGATGCTCAGGAAGGTACTGCTGTGCTGTTAAACTCTCTAAAATAACAACATCTTCCCTGTTATTCTTAATATAGTTCTTTCCTACGACTGAATACGCAAGTATTTTTAGGGTACATAATTTTTTTTTCTCACCCCTGCAAATCTGCTGCTAGGTTACTTTTGATCCTGAGATTTTCTTCAACATTTTGCTGCCACCCATCATCTTTCATGCGGGATACAGTCTCAAACGAGTAAGAAAATAATAAAAAAAAATGTCAAAAGCTACAGAAAGTCTGAAGAATAGAATAGAAATTCTGTCTCATATCAATTACCAATGTGGCTGAGCTGCGTTCATTCATTTTAGTAATAATTTCTTTATTCGTTTTAATTATCAGAGGCATTTTTTCAGAAATTTGGGGTCTATACTCTCCTATGCCTTTGTGGGCACACTGACATCATGCTTTGTTACAGGGTGAGTGATTGTTTTTCTAAAAAAAAGCTTTGTTATAAGAAAACATAAATGTAATATAAATATGAATATAAATGCAGGTTGGTGATGTACGGCTGTGTGGTGTTTATGAAAGTCATCGGTCAGCTTGGAGGGGATTTCTTTTTCACTGACTGCCTTTTCTTCGGTGCTATTGTATCTGCTACAGATCCAGGTATGGCTGTTCCTATGAATTTAGTTGATCTTATATTTAATATATTAAACTATTGATTGATTTATAGCCAAAACCGGAGTCATCACAAGTTGAAATTACTTACAGTGACAGTTCTGGCCATTTTCAATGAGCTGAAAGTGGACGTGGATCTCTACGCGCTGATGTTCGGTGAGAGTGTCCTCAATGACGCTGTGGCCATCGTCCTATCATCGTAAGAGCAGATCCTTATGTGTAAAAAAATACACACAGGCACACACACTTCTCATTTTTGGATTTGGATTTTGAGGCAGTTAGAATTTTTTTTTTATATATATATATGTTTTTGAAAGACTCTTATGCCCACCTAGACTGCAAAATACACTAAAAACAGCAACATTGTGAACTATTATTACAATTTAAAATAACTTTTTTTTAAATATATTTTAAATGGTAGTTTATTCCAGTGGATTTCAGTTTTCAGTGTCATAAGTGTCTTTACTGTCACTTTTGATCAATTTAATGCATCCTTGCTGAATAAATCTGTTAACTGCCTTCATGAAGCTGAGCCCAAACTTTTGAAAGGTAGATATGTAACAGTTGTATGTGTTTAGATATTTTAAGCACACAAGCTTTTCTGTGTATTTTAAGCATGTTCAGTCATGAAATGTCTCATTTCAATATGAAGAAGATATTGTCTTTCTCACCTACTGACAGATCAATAGTGGCATACCAGCCTGAGGGAGACAATCGTCACACATTTGATGGCAGTGCCCTGCTCAAGTCACTGGGTGTCTTTCTGGGAGTTTTCAGTGGGTCTTTTGCAATGGGGGCTGCAACTGGAGTCATGACAGCTCTGGTATATATACAGTATATAAATATATAATGATACAGTATTTATAATTATTACTTAATGAACAAGCCAAAACAATCAGTTTAAACCTGTCTAAGGTAGTTTCTCTATTAATATCTGTTTTTATTTAGGTCACAAAGTTCACCAAGCTGAGAGATTTCCCCTTGCTGGAAACAGCCCTTTTCTTCCTCATGTCCTGGAGTACGTTCCTATTGGCTGAGGCTTGCGGCTTCACGGGTAACAATGGCAACACTATAAAAGAAATCTCTGTTCAATCGCATGTTGTTTAAAATATCATGGAAAAATTCATATTGTTAGTTTATGCAAACAGGTGATGTCTCTAAATTGCTTTATTACAGGAATACTTTATTCTGATTGGTTAATCGTGGAAGAAGTCACCTATGCTCACTAGGCTGCATTGATTTGATCAAAAATACAGTAAAAACAGTAATGTTGTAAAATATTATTACAATTTAGTTTTGAAAATAATAGTAAGATTTCTTAAGCAGCAAATCTGTATATTAGAATGATTTCTGAAGGAGCATGTGACTGAAGAATGGAGTAATGATGCTGAACATTCAGCTTTGCCACCATAGGAATAAATTAACACAAAACATTGTAATAATATTTCAATTTCGATAATATTTCATTATATTACTGTTTTTACTCAATTGTTAATTAAATAAATAAAGGCTTGATGAGCATAAGAAACCTTTCAAAAATATTTTAAAAATCTTTTTCATTATTCCAATTATTTCTAACTGTTTAAGAGTGCATTTTCATCAATGCTGTAATTAACTAAAACTAAAATGGTTAAAAATTGTTTTAAATACATGCATATTAGATCAAAATAATAAAAATAAAAACAAACAAATTAACAAATGTCAAAAAAGCACTACACTAAATTACTAAAATTCTAATTCAAATGAAAACTGAAAATATAAAAGCAAAAGTGAATTCAAAATATCAGTAATGCTGTAACAGTATATAAACAATGCTCAGATAAGGTTTGTGTTTGTGTCTGTGTTTAGGTGTGGTTGCAGTGCTCTTCTGTGGCATTACTCAGGCTCACTATACATACAACAACCTTTCTGCTGAATCGAAGAGTAGATCCAAACAGGTAACAGACAAACACCTACTGTATGCAAACCGTTAATGTTTTAACGGGACGTCTCACGGTTGAAGAACTCTTGTTTTCGGGGTTAAAAAGCTATGTAATGATAGTATTTTCCTCCGTTTCCCCAACAGTTGTTTGAGCTTCTCAATTTCCTGGCTGAAAACTTCATCTTCTCTTATATGGGCTTGACACTTTTCTCCTTCCAGCACCATGTGTTCAATCCCTTCTTCATCATAGGTGCATTTGTATCCTTTTGTAGCAGTGGGTTTGTGCTGTGCTCATGAATTGTGTACAGATATACATTCACACATTATCCTTGACTGTGGCGTTGGTTTTAGCTGGCCATATTTCTTGGCAGGGCGGCTAACATCTACCCCTTGTCTTTCCTGATAAACTTGGGCCGCAAGAATAAAATCGCCTCCAATTTCCAGCACGTCATGATGTTTTCAGGTAATACCTGCAGCAGTCAGAGAGTGCGTTTGTTGTCCTTTTTTCTGTTGTTGATGATGTCATGCTGACCTCACAGGGCTTCGAGGGGCAATGACCTTTGCCCTTTCAATTAGGGACACTGCAACTTACGCCAGGCAGATGATGTTTTCCACCACCCTACTGATCGTGTTCTTCACTGTGTGGGTCTGTGGTGGTGGGACGACCCCCATGCTGTCACTCATGCAGATTCGGTGCGCCTCGGTTACATTCTGAAAGCAAATTATGTCTTTTTCATTGTCTTTTGCTTAAATCACATTATCTTTCCACAGAGTGGGAGTGGATACAGATCAAGATAATTCAGTAAGTTCTACTCATGTCTGCTCAACATGCAACAGTTGATATCAGAAAAACAATGTTTAATGTTCAAATATTTACTGTACAAATCTGAATTATAAGGATGGTATAACAAACTACATTACCTCTCTTGTCTTGTCTTTTTGTCTGCTCCTATAGGTCACAGCACCGGATGGAATGACACAAAAAAGTAGCAAGCATGAGAGCGCCTGGCCGTTCAGACTGTGGTACACTTTTGACCACAAGTATCCTTCAGTTGTTCTGCCTAGTTGTATCAACATTTACATTGTACTTCATACACGATTTATTTATAAATCAGCATGTTTTTTGACCATACACCCTACATTTTAGATCATACAATCTTAGGCAACTGTAATATATTTTACACCTCCAGCAGTATGTCTTCAGTGCAGCATTTCAAACAGTAGAGGGCGCTCAAGATCAGACGTAAAATTTACATCAAACTGATTTCTCCATCTGGGTTTCACGAGTACAGGAAAACTCTGTTTTGTCAGCCTGAGTATGAGTTATTTTAAATAATTAAACACCACATCGTCCCCTTGGAATTATAAGGTTCTATCTGCATTCTGAGTAGTTTTGAGATATTGAGCTTTAAAGTTTTTGTGTTCCATAGACTTCTGTAGATAGAAACCTTTTGTTTTTTCAATAAAAAAATCCCAAAATGTACACAACTTAAAATAAAACATCACATAATGTACATAAATTGTCACAGAATAACTCATATGCGAATAACTCAATTTTGACAAAAATGTCAGATAGAACCTTATAATTCCAAGGGGACGACATGTCAGTTAATGGTCACATGACATGCAGGTAAACAAGTGTTTTTTTTTTGTGATTATATGCATTCATAGATTGTGACAATGAAGACTTTTACTTTATATTCGTAAAAAATGGTAGTGATAGTTAAATAATTTAGGTTACAAAAAATTATTTCTGAGATCCTGAGAAAAATGTATCACGGTTTACACAAATATATTAAGCAGCTGTTTTCAACATAACTTACTTAAGCAGCAAATCAGCATATTAGAATGATTTGTCTGGAATAAGGAAGCTGAAAGTTGTTATAATATTTTACTATATTGCAGTTTGTACTGTATTTTTATTTTATCTGTATTATCTGATGTAGCATAAGAGACTTGTTTTAGTGTAATTAATAATAAAGTAAAGAGTACTAAAGTAGGAGTAGTATACTTATTTGTCATTTTAAATAAAGTTTAATCCTTAACGAAGTGTTCCAGTTATTTAAAACCCTTCCTCACTCACAGTGGGCCTCCTCTCACTTCCACTCTGCCGGCCTGCTGTGGTCCAATAGCACGCTGTCTCACCAGCTCGCAAGCCTATGAGGTAAACCTATGAACACATTCAGCTGCTAATGGCTCATGCAGTGTGTAAAATCATATGAGCACAGGAGAGTTATCAGAAACGTTTCCTTCCCCTTCTGCTAGAATGCCGGTCAGTTGAATGATGAGGACACCGAGCTGATTCTGAGTGATGGAAGCAATTTGATGTACAGTGACATGACGGTCAGCACAGATGCCCATGGCATGCCCACCACCTCCTCCAGCCAGGCTGGGCTTTACTCACTAGCAGGAACCTCAGACGATCCTCTCGACAGGGATCTTGTGTTCGGAGGCACCCGTCTGGTTCTCCCCACAGATGAGCCTCCAGACCCCCTGATGTCATTCCCTCCTCCTCCGCCATCTCCGCCCCTGTCGGACCCTCTGCGCCACCGAGTCTGAGCCTGCCAGACAGCTGCTGACCTCTTGTCTTCTATGTGATGCTTTCTTTTGCAGATATTAAGTTAAATGATTATACGTTAACTGGTTTATTATATTGTGCCATATATATTTATTTGTCAAGACACTGGTATACAATGGTTGTGCTTGCTAATCCTTCTGTTACCAATTTCTCCCAAAGAATTTGTTCAAATTGGTCATAAAATATTCTGAATACATTTTCTGTTTGAGTATAGTGTTAAGATCAGACTGAATGTCTGCATCTATTGTGATTGCACTGTGTCTGGATTAGTCATTTCAAAGACATACATAACTTGTGGCTCAGTGTGGATACATTTGTGTAGATAAGTGCCTATGTCCGGTAATCTGGTGTTTGTACTGTGCTGTCTGACTCATCATTACCTCATTAACATTGAAAAAGAGGTTTAATAATACATAGGAAAATGACTTATTTGAAAGAGTTTTGTTACTGTTCCACACCCACTGATCCTCTAATAAATGAGATTTGATGTACTTTTTAAGACAGTGTTGAACTTTTTTTTTTCTTAATTGATTCATTTAAAATCTGAACATGTACTGGAAGATTGTGACCCCAAACTAATGCATTCCATCTCCGAAAGATTTAAAATCTTTAAAAAAAAATTGACTTTAAATCCTTTGTCATAAAGGAAAGTGCTCCTGTTCACATGATTTTAATTTGATTGCTTTGCAAGGAATAATAAAACGATGCGCGTCCTCCTCGTCGTCACATCTCGAAGATTTATGAACGCCACTATGTAAAGCTTCTTAATATTCATGAGCCTAATCGTAATTGGATGGTAACTGTACAACGTCACAAGTACCTAATTAATATTCGTAAGAAAGCTTTAGCAATTGGAAGGCTACCCAACCACGTTAGCATAAGCTCATTTATATTTATAAGCTAAGCCTTCTCTACAACCCACCAACGCAAACCGGACCAAGCGCAAAACACTTTTTTCTTTGCTGTGGCGGCTGTAGACAGGACACTTAGAGCACCTTGTACCCCAGAAAAGGTAAGTTAAACTTTCTCAACGTTAAAAAATAAATGTCAGACAATAAGCGAAATTTACGTTTTCTTGACAGGATACAATAATCAAAACATCCAGAATCACAGAGACTTGGTTCTCTGCTGATATCATAGAGGCTGATATGCAAAGACATGTGCTTAGGAAACATCAGAAATCAGAAACATAAAAAGAGGCAAAATAATGTTTTATATTTAAGTAAATAATAATAAAATCATATTAAAAATACTCTCTGATATCTGAAAATATTCTAATAAGTTTGGTGTTGTATGATCAACAGAAATGTATTTCACCTGCCATTAAGACTTACAACAAACATCCTATATTTCTGGTGAAAAAAAGCTCATATTTTTAAACTAGCTGCTTAATATTTAATCTGGCCGATCAAATGTCTACCTTCTACATGTGAGATACTCTATTTTGATTAACCTCATTGATATTGTAGCAGTGTGGGAGTCTGAATATGAATTGCATTGAAGTAAGTAGATGGGGCGTTGGCTGCAGGGAATTTCTGCATGTTCTTTCAGCCTCTGAAATCTGTTTCTTATTAAAGATTTTCACAAAGATCTTGCCACATGTCTAAGGCATAGACTGATGTTGTGAGAGACTCCGCTGGACAGTTTGTGTCTAAATTATGTGCAGGAAGGAATCCACCCCATGAGAGTGATATATAAAATATCTGATATGTGTGTTTGATGTCAATAATTCCCTGTCATTATCCGGTGCACATTACGAGGAAGTAAAATACACAGAAAAATTATAGGCTATCATACCATGTCTGGTTTCTATGCCTTTTTCCATTTGGACACTTCTTGCTGGCTGAAGGTAACATATTTAGTAAATTCAGTGTGATAATTTATAAAAATGTGTTTTTGCACATAGTCCATAAATGAATAACTATGGAATATGTGGTGTTGATATAATGCACATTTAAATAGAGGAAACAAACTCCCTGTATAAATACCACAATAAGAGTATTGTATCGTGTCAAGGGCACATGGACAGTCTCATGTGTTTGAGTCACTGCCTTAGGACTGATTACAAATCAGGAGCCAGTTGCATGAAACCTCCTTCAAAGGTTAAAAGAATTGTTTACCTAAAAATGAACATTTGGTTAAAATGTAGTCACCTTAAGGCCATCCAAATTGTAGATGAGTTTGTTGCATCCTCAGAACAGATTTGGAGAAATGTAGCATTACATCACTTGCTCACCAATGGATCCTCTGCAGTGAATGGGTGCCGCCATAATTAGACTCCGAAAAATCTGATGAAAACATCACAATAATCCACAACCACAATTAAAGTCCTTCAATGAATGTCTTGGGAAGGGAAAAGGTGCATGTTTGTGAAAAACAAATCCATCATTACGACTTTTTCACTTCAAAACATTGCTTCCGAATGAAATATAAATCCTTTATGTATAAAATTGCTTTCCTTCAGTGGAATTTTTTCTCGTCTGAATCAGGAGAGAAATATGCACAGATCAATCACCGCTTAAAAACAGAAACAGTCCAAAACAGTTCTAAACAGATATGTCTGTGGATTTTGATGTGAGGGGACAACAGGGGATGGACTTTTTTTTACTGGAGAAAGCATTGTTACAATATATATATTGGACTCATATTTGGTCCATAAGTGACAGATTAAAGTTAAAACAACTCAATGATGGAAGCTTTTCTTTTCACAAGATGTTAATTAATAGATTGGAGTCTATTTATGTAAATCTGTTTTAATGAAGAAACCAACTCATCTATATATTTTATGACCTGAGGCTACTACTTATTTAAGAATACCTTTGCAATTGAAACTAAGGGTCTTCTTATACTGTTCTGTGTATTAGAACATACGTATAACAGCAGATGGATATCAGTGAGTGCTACAACAAATGTTACTGGCAAATTGTTTGCTTTAATTGGGTTTTAACCTTTTTTTTAAGTTGACTTTAAATAACTTTAAATAACTCTGGAGTTTCCTGACTGATCAGTCTTTGAAATCAGATATTTTCTAAATGCCCATCTTTTATTTCAGCAGCCTTGCTTCCATTAGTATTTTCCATTCCATTAGTATGGGATTTTAAAAAGCCTCCATTAAAGAATTACCATCCAAGAACCAAACCAACCAGCTAGGAATCACAATCACAACATTACAACATGTAATATATATATATATATATATATATATGTGTGTGTGTGTGTGTGTGTGTGTGTATATATATATAAAACAAAGATTATATGTTTATTGCATAATAAACTACACAAATATTTAAGTAGTTTGATAGGGCAGGTTCATGGGAGTGGTTGACGACATTAAAGATCTCTTTTTGTCTGATTCATTTGTTTCGATTCTCTGATTGGTGGAGATTTTTTTTTAGAGTCATGAATTCTGCAGTTGATATATGAATATTTAAAAACTATGTTGAAATAATACACACTGGTGGCTTCAACAAAGGCATATACCATCAGTTAACAGCCCCATTGGTCAAAAATCAATTCCCCTATGGAGAAAATTCTAGAACCCAACTGCTGCACAAACAATAACCAAATGAATGCCGTGACCAGATGAAATATTCCAGAACACCATGTAATAAGTAACATGACCTGGCACTAACAATAGGTTACATTATAAACAATTATAAACATTAAAAAGGATAATTATATGGTGGTCAAACTGTGACCCCAGATTAACCTCACTTGCCTAGAAAGGGACGGTAGTCTTGTTTGAGTTTCCTCTTTGTGAAAGTGTATTTATGAGTGCAGATCAAGAGTACTAGGGTTACACCGCTGGCCAGCCGTCTCGCCTGTTCTTCTTACCACTGTTTCACAGGCTTCCTGTTTCCAAGCTTTCACCACATTCTTCAGCATATAGATCATGCCAACACAACACTCTGCAAAGACCCCCTTCATTTTCCCAGCTGTATAACAGGGCTGTTTCCATTACCCACACCCATTTCAGATGACCCACGTTTGCTAAACAGGATCATTTGTATCTTTAAATGCATAAAAAAAAAAAACAGGACTTCCAACATATGTTTCTCTGTTTGGGTTAGAGCATATGCACAAGTGAGTTCATGTGTGGTTTTCGAATGCTGTCATTAAAAGGGATGTTTTGAGCTAAACCAACAAGTGATGTCATAGCTTCTAATTTGGTCGCCTTCATGATATGCACCGCACCCTTTTACGAGCCTGCAAAGAAAAATAACTTGCTAAATGCACGCAAAAGCAGCATAAAGGAGGGAAAAAACATGATCAGTATCACCATATTATTTTTCTCTTCAGCTGAAGTCTCACAGGCTCTCATATCGCTTCAACCAATGGGTTGCAAGCAGCGTGACTGTTCCAATTCTTCCCCTCGTTTGCTTTGGCTGCTGCGCTTGCCTACTGTGTTCCAGATGCTAGTGCATGAGGTCATCCTGAAATCAGATTCCAGTCTCAACAGTCTGCCATCTCCCTGGAGATCACATTAAATATTTGACTAAAACAGGGCTCTGTCAGTTCGCCATTACATCAGCGTCTGTAAAAATGCCCCCATTCACGCTTATCTGTGACCCATTTAGCAGGTTCCCTTATTTGCTCTTTATTTGTTTTAATGAAACTGTTTGGTGTTAATTACAACCATATGAATGGAAATGTAGTTTAGTGGTTAGCACATGTGTGTGTGGGTGAGATGAGATCGAATCTGAGGCGATTTATGAAAATCTTCTAAAGAAATAAAGTATTATAGCTATTAAGGAAAAATAATAATGGTAAAAAAGTATGTATAATAATAATATAAATGCCCCACTTGTATTCTATATAATGAATACATTGAAAACAAATTATTAATTAAAAAACAAAAAATCTTAATACCAATAAATAATCATAAAAGTAAAAGTAGTAAAAATAATAGTAAAATAGTAAAAATAATAATAATGAATTTCTACCTTTCATTATTTTCAAGAAGGGAAACCTGAAAAAAAGATAAAGATATGAATATTCTCTTTTTTCTTATGAGTCTTTTCAGAAAAACAAAGTGTTTCACTTTTCCCCATCTAGAAAATAGGAAGGAAATAGTAGTTAAGAAAAATGTTATCCTTAAAAAAATTTATGAATCCGGGCCCTGTCCTCTCTTGACTGTACCATAAAAACACCATAAATCTAATTTGAAAAAAAGTATGAGCCGGTGATCTTTGAGCTTTGGTGAGCATGTCTGTAAGAACTTAGCTAAAATTTGATCCCTAAATGTCTATATGGTCTGTTATTAAAGTTAACCGACCAGGAAACACAGAACTGAAAAAAACAATCATGAACTGCATATTTTAGAAGCCTTCAAACTTTCGGGAAAACAAGAGCACTTATGCCAAGTCCTGTAACAGTATCTAGCATATTTAAACCTCATTACTGTTCAAATACTTCTCCTGTGTCCATTAAAAAATACTTCTGCTTGTCTAAAACAAGCATGGATGGGAGGTTTGGTTTTAGATGTATTAATAGGACCATTGGGTCGGTACAGCGTATGTAAGCCATACACGACCCAGAAAAATATCTGCAATTCTGGTTTTGGCAGTGATGTTTGAAAACTTGAGCAGAACTTATTTATGGACTATACAGGCCAACTTGCTCAGTTTCATTTGAAACTTTGGGATCTACCAGCTTCCTTCCAATAAAGGATTAGTTCACATTTGCAAAGGAGACAGGAAAGTAGACACATTATTTTTCCTCAGCCTTTGGGACTTTGTGAAGACCAGACAAAATGTGTCATACCACAGTCATTAGTTAGGCTAGTTGACAGACAACCCATCTGGAAAGTGTTCAAATCTGATGCATGCTAAATAATTAACCAGATACAGTATGTAACCTCAATGCAAAATGTTTTAAGAAGTGAATGAGAGGTTCCCTATTCAAACACTGTCAAAGAGCTGTTAACATTCCTCATTTCACCACATGCATACCAGACATACTTCTGCACTCATATATAAAAAAATAAACACGATCAAATGTGTGCTAGCGTTCTAGAAAACATGCATCTATTTGCTTGAATAGCTTGATTTGCACAAAAGTTAATATTTAATTCTCAAGAAATGTTTGGTAACCAGCTCTCATTTTAAATGACTACATGGGAAAGTTCCCAATGACAATTTGTCTTGGCGAATGAAACAATAAGTAATTCAAACCAGGCACTCGCTGCAATGTGATCTGCTATGTTTATAATCGAATATCTCATAACAAATTCAATTTTTATTATACTTCCTACGTTTGTTCGTGACATCATTTGATTTAGTTATGAATGTGTAGTTTTATTATTACCAATTAGATTTATCATACTGAAAGAAGGTCTTTCGTCCCATCTGGCAGTCTGCTAACCTGCTTTACAGCTGAAGAGAACCGCTATCAGATGAAGATAAGACTGGAGGACAATAAAAAACATGTACTGTTTGCTGTTGCCTATGGTTACATAAAGCAATTTGATAACTCCGCCTAAGGGAAAACGGAACAAACACTCTCTTATCAATAAATGTCCTCACTCACTGTTTCCTGAGGAAACTCTGAACACTGAGTTACATGAGGGGGTGTGAGACGTGTGAAAAAAAGATCTATTTCTTTTTCTACATTTATACATCATGATGTTGGCCTATTTTTTATGACCACATTTTGAGGTTATTGCTGTTATTATTTCTCACAGGGTGACTATGGCAGGCCGTTCCAACTGTTTTTACTGTCGCGAAGACCTCAGTGGAAAGAAGTTTGTGAGGAAAGACGAGAAACAAGTCTGCGTTCGATGCTTTGACAAGTTCTGCGCCAACACCTGCACGGAATGTCGACGCCCAATCAGCACCGACTCCAAGGTAACATGTTATATCAGGAGCTGTATGTTTGTTCACCTTCAAGGGACCTCATCACTGCATCCCCTAGGGGACACTTTAGGAAATACCATTAGCATGAAGACAAAAGTTTCCCCCTTTTAAATTGGTGTATTTTTGCCACTATTTTTAGTGCTACGTATGGCGTAGTGGGTGTTTTGTTTCCAATAGGGTCTTCTAGGGGACGCAATACGAGTTCCCTTGAAGGGGAACATCTCAGGTTATACATGTAACCATGGACCCTTGAAAGGGAATGAGACACTGCGTCCCCTTGCCGTGCTTTCCCCTTGACAAAGAAGTTGTGATGTGCATTACAACCATTTCTTATACTTCTTGGTGCTCCGCTAATGACCTCATGGGCTGCGCGGTCCAATGGAGTGTTTTAAACACATGATTTAGACACCAGTCATGCTGATGGCATGCCCTAAAGTGTCCCCTAAGGTAAGCATGGTCTCGTTCCCTCTCAAGGAACCATGGTTACACTGGTAGCCCGAAACTTTTTTCCATGGGTGGTTTAGCAGTTAAAATGACATAAAACCAACGCTGAAATATCTCTCTGCTTTGTTTTAGCTGACTGCACTCTCACCCATATCTTTCAATGTCAGATAAGAACACGTCATAATCATAATAGTTCAGTGATAATGCTAGTTTAATGATTAGAGAAAGTTTCACACCTTTAGTTATCTATTACATTAATCTTTTCACTATTAGTCATCTACTCTAATGTAAATTATGTTTTCTCTTTAAATATATTTTACAATTTTATTTGAAAGACATATTATGTAGCTTTAATGTAAACTTTTTTTTGAATGGTGGTGTATATTTTTATCAAAATATATTACTTTCACAAATATTGTTGAAGTTAAATTGTATTATATCAAGTGTGTACAGTACATCTATCATTTTTGGTTGTGGTCTGTCTAGGAGCTTCACCATAAGGGCCGGTACTGGCACTCGGATTGTTTCCGATGTGCGAAGTGCTATAAGAATCTGGCCAAGGAGTCTTTCACCTCCAAGGATGACAGGATCCTGTGTGGGACATGTAGCTCACGTGAGGATGCCCCTCGCTGCCATGGCTGCTACAAGCCCATACTGGCAGGTAGGGTACAGATAGTCTCTACTGTATATCTTGTGCTGTGTATGTATAAATTATACAGAAATATAAAATAGATCATAAAAAGCTCAAATATGTTTTATATATACAGTGCTCTTTAATACATATACTTCTTATCTAAATAATTTGCTCAACAAGATCAATGATTTCTTCACTCAAAATATAGGAGACAATTCATTTAATTAATTAAAAAAAACTTACAAAATTACAATTAACATAATTTAAGTAGTTTTTTTAATTATAGATATTATACAATTATATATGTACTGTATGTGTGTGTATTAGAATACATAATAAATATTTTTAATAGTATATATTTTTATAGAAAAATAATTAATTCATGTAAAAGTGTAAACTCTGAAGAAAATTCAGTTGCTGAAACTTTTTATAATTTAGTTATTTCTGATTATTTTATGTAATTATTTTAACAGAGGCTCTTGCCGGTTCTAGTTCCTGTAAACAAACTTGTCATTACAGCAGAAGTTCCAGAAATATCTTAATGCTTTCAAATATTGTCTTTTTGACAATGGGGGTCTCCTTTGTTCCTTTCCAGGCACTGAGAATGTTGAATACAAAGGCAACTCATGGCATGATGAGTGTTTCATCTGCTATCAGTGTCAAAAGCCAATCGGTTCCAAAAGTTTCCTAACAAAGAACAACAACATCTACTGTAGCCCTTGCCACGAGAAGAAATTTGCCAAACAATGCGCTTGCTGTAAGAAGGTAAGAGATATAGTACAAATGAATGGATTTTTATCAATTATTATTTCTAAATTTGAAGGTTACTATATATTTTGTGAATAAAAAACATGTTTTTTTATAAAATAAAGTCTATTGTTTAGTTCAGTCTATTGTTTTCACATGTTTTGGCTCTCTTCCTCCAGCCCATTACAACAGGAGGTGTGAATTACCAGGACCAGCCGTGGCATTCTGAGTGCTTTGTGTGCTCCTCCTGCCGAAAGCCCCTGGCTGGAACCCGCTTCACCTCCCATGAGGAAAAGGTCTACTGTGTGGACTGCTACAAAAGCACTGTGGCCAAGAAATGCAGCAGCTGCAGGAATCCCATTACGGGTTTGAATCCACACACACACACATATGCACTGACGTCCATTATTCTTGTTAAAAGTTCTGTATTTGACTTGAACTAAAGTGACAAATAAATCTACCTTTTCTCATCCCACAGGATTTGGCAAGGCTGCGAATGTAGTGAACTATGAGGGTGGCTCTTGGCACGATTACTGCTTTAACTGTAAGAAGTGCTCCCTCAACCTGGCAGAAAAGCGCTTTGTAGCTCACAGTGGAGACATATACTGCTCTGACTGCTCCAAGAAACTGTAAGCGCCTGATGACCGTGGAGACGCGGAAGAGTGAGATTACTTTAGAAAAATATCAGCATTCATTTAAATTTATACAAAAGTCCCACATAAATATGCTGAAGTATTGACAAAGGCTTCTGCTATGTTGGTTCTGGCTTCTTTATGAAGGGAGTTTGATATTTCCTGTGAGGAACATTACGTTTACCTAGAAGCTTTGATGGGAAAGCGTATCCTCTCTCTTTCCAAAGGCCCTTTTGTCTCAGGAAAGATAGTAAGACTGGGTGAAAGATGGATAATGAGAAGAGGTGTGTATTAAGAGGGTGAAGTCTGTAGATTGAGATGTATTACTGGTACATATGTGTTTCAAATAATGTTTTAATATTAAACTTTGGGTTGATCATTTTTTTAATCTTTAACAGCTTGTAATAATGGACACCGAACTTTTCAGCACTGTGTTTTTCTGTATCTTTTAGTTTGCTTTCTTGGGATTTGAAATACTAATTTTCGTATAAAAAAACAACCCATATTGGAGAAACAAATTAATATGTGTGGCTTTTGTTTCCTTACTAACACATTCTCCTCTTCCATTAACATGACAAATATGTTATTTTATTTGCCTTTGTATATGACCTGAGAAAAATAAAGTTGGGAGTCTGTCCTTTGTGTTCTTTAAGTGTTGTGTGTTATTTCAGAAAACAGCGACATCTAGAAAAAATGAAGTTTGGATACTGTCATTTGCGTTCGTTAAATGCCGTTTTTTTTTCATGCAGCAGCGACATCTAGTGGCATAATATTTCACAGAACCAGTAAATGACAACAAATTTAAAGTCCCCCAAAAGATGTTTTAAAAAATTTTTGAAAACATATTTTCAACAAAACATATAATAATGACAACACTAACTAAAACATTTTAATAATCATTCTAAATCTACGAGAATGGAGGTGTCCCCATTCAACAACGACAAGGGAACAACATCGTTTTCCAGCTGATAAATGATAAAACAATGACAGCCAATCAATCATTTTGGATTTGGATTATATTACATCTGATATTTTTTATAATGACAAATGATTGAGTAATTTACAAGTACTTTCTTTTTTAATTAAATTTATTGATAAATCTGAATATAATTCAACACTGGGATCCCAGAAATCACTGGGATACAAAAGCTAAAGGGTACATATTTGTACTTCATTTATCTAAATGCTAAGTATTAGTAACATAATGGCAATAGTTTAAAAGTATATATTAACACCAAAAGGTAACCTCTTTATATCCTTTGGAATTATGCCCATTTTGTTCCTTTTTTTTATGAGAGAAGTACAATTAGCAAGTGGAAAATGATTTTAACCCTATGTTTGCAGTGGAGCTTGATACAGTCTTATACAACCCTGTTCACACCAAGAATGATAACTATAAAGACCCCAGACCCCCTAAAATGGCCTCAGTTTGGGGTTCAGCAACTCGCTTCGCTTTGCTGTGTGGGAAACCCTGAAAAGACAGCATGAAGGCAATTGCAAGAGCCTCTCTTGAAAATGTTCACTTTTACAGTACCTAAATAGAATTGATGTTTGAAATTCCGTCATACTTTTTTAAAGAGATAGATTTTGAAAATATTTTTTAAATATACTGCTTAATACAAACCAACCCCCCCAAAAATATGATGCTTAATGATAAAGAATGTAATTTCTGTATGACTAGCAGCACCAGACTTAAATGCAAAAGTAATTCCCAGCTTTCCCAGCTAATTTGTAATTTCCTTAATATAAGAATGGGGTAGGAGTTTATAAGATTTTTTTTTCTTCATCTTACTCCTGTTCTTCTTGTCATGGAATGTATCTTTGTGTGTTTGTTGGTTTGTTGTTGTGGTATTTTGTGTTGCATTACCATGAAAAGAGAATAAATAAATGAAATGAAATTAATTAATATTGTAAGAACATTCTCCCAGTGCTCCTATAAAGTCATGGAGCATTATTTTCTAAAGTTTTACACAAACATTGATTATGGAAAACTTAAAGGGGAACATTTAATTTTCTCAATTTGCAAACATTCTGGAAGCATTCTTCTAGGAACAGTTGAGCCACGTCTCAAACACCAAATCACAAGTACATTTGTTATTACACAAATTACACACTTCATCTTTAAACAAATGATAATGATCGCATTCAATCATTTAACAATTCCAGTTCATAGTTGGGTCAAAATTATAGATTTTTCTTTTATGTCAAAAATCATTAGGATATTAAGTAAAGATCATGTTCCATGAAGATATTTTGTCAATTTAATATTGTAAATATATCAAAACTTAATTTTTTATTAGTAATATGCATTTCTAAGAACTTCATTTGGACAACTTTAAAGGCAATTTTTTTTCAACATTTAGATTTTTTTGCACCTTTTCATATAGTTGTCCTATCCTAACAAACCATACATCAATGGAAAGCTTATTTATTGAGCTTTCAGATGAAGTATACATCTCAGTTTTGTCAAATTGACCCTTATTAATTTTTTGTGGTCCAGGTTCACATATTGTGCATAAATATATATTAAATTAGTTAGTGTTATGTGAGAGTTTTACAGGTGGATTTTATATTCCATGATAATACATATTTCAACATGAACAAAACAAGTAAACAAACAAACAAAAAACTTCCTTGTATTTGTGTAGTATTCTTAACTTCGAAGTTTCTGTTGGAGACCAGATGTTATGGTTTACTGCAGAGTCGGTCAGTTTGACAGCTTCTATTTAACAGCAATATTAGTGGTCAATATTGACCAAGGAAATTTTCACAACCTGACCTTCTCTCGCCTGGGGTCCTGTCATAGTATTCCTCCTCTGTTCTCTATTCTGAACAGCCTTCAAGGTGAGAAAGAGCACATATAATTAATTTAGATTCCGTTTTAGGATCCAGTCCATTAATATGTTGTGATTTGTTCCAGTATTCTTTATTTTTGTGTTCCATTGTCTCATGGAGGAAAATGTATGCAAGCATTGGAGAATACATTTATATTGCATTGCTTTCAAGCTGCAGGAATACTCTGGTAAAGCACAATCTTTTTTCTTGGAACTGTAACAATCTTGGAAAACACAAACACTAACTTCCTGATTGTTTTCAGAATGGAGCCAAACTGCAACTGTGGTTTCCAAACACAAACCCAATCCACTTATACATTTCCTGTCATGGCATCTGTGAGATCCATCAAGTCTAATTCAGCTCAGAGTTCAACGGTTTCCTCAGAGTCCAGTCAATGTCAAATGACTATTAAAAGACCAGACCTGTGTAAGACATTACCAACATGATATTGTTAATTATATTATTTCCAAATCTTTTATGTTTTCTTGTCTTAACTGTTTTAACAGTTTGGTAATACCAAGAGCCAGAGCAGGATTGATGGTTCTTCCCTACGATACATCTCCTGTGATAGCAAGTGGGCTCAAGTTTCCTTCAAGTCCATGGAAGAATGGATTTGACACAGACATCTATCCACATAAATGTGACTGTTTTTGTTTGTTTGCTCTGTACTGAAGCACATGTTTTTTTCTGTTAACTTTTAATTTAAAAATGACATTTGATTCTTAGAAAATGAGTGAATAAAAATATATAAAACTCTCAGATTAAAATACATTTTATATCTCAACCTTTTTTCATGAAACAATCAAGAAAAAGTATGTTGAGATTTAAACAAAAATGATATAAATCTGGTTTGATTAATTGGGACATAGACTGTGACCCTATGCACTCATACACTATGTACTCAACCATGTAGTGTATGAATTATATACGTTTTTTTGTCATTCGTAAACGGAGTGCTTTCGCTACGTAATTAAGTTTCAGTGTGAACGCACTATTCGCACTATTATATACTAAAAACGACGTAAAAAAGTGCATGAATACGCGATTTGAGACGCAATTATTAGCACTGCAAGAGGAACTACACATGTGCGTCCGACAGTTGCATTCCGGAAGACGCATAGCGGCGGACTTGCGCGACGCGCGTTCTTCGGAAGTGCAGCACTTGTACGTATTGGAGGCTCGGCACTGGAAAGGTGGGGTGTTTTTATTTTAGTTTTTATATTATTTATTTAAAATATCAAAGCAGAGTATTATAAGCAGATAAGAAGATCCTTTTTGTTCACCTCATATATTAAATCTAGATGCAGTGGCTCTAAAAAAAGCCGATAAGCAGCTGTGTGTTTACCCGTCCAATCATCATTAGCGGATTGATGTCTGTCTCATCATCAAAACTATCAAGACATGTTTTGGCTGAAAATTTGAGAACTCATAACAGGCCCCAAATGAAGCGGCAATTAATACTGAACGCCTACAATTCATTTAACAGTTATTTCCAGTGTGATCTATCGGTTTCTTATTATTTTTAGCCTAGTTTCTACACTTAGCCAATCTATCTACATTGGTTGCCATTATAATCACATTATAACTCAACGTTTTCACTAAAATGTAATGGCAACGAATTGATAGGCTATATATACACAGAATATCGATCGTGCGATATATCTTTGTCCTCCGTGGATCGATACACTGGCGCCAAATATCTATATTCAAACAAATAAAACGAGGTGCTTTAAATAGAGGTCCCCGCTCCCATCGTCGCTACTGAAGGCCTCCTCCAGGTGGCGCTCAACATATGAGTGACGGAGACGTGAACATAAGCCTAAGAAGTGTGACTAAAATAATGAATTCTCTAAAAGCCTCATTTAAGTTAAAATTCTGAGCAAACCTTGGCTTTTATACCACTGATGGGACATACAAAATCAACAGAGTATGCGATGTTCAGAACTGCATTATTTGTACGATATCGTGATGTATCATAATAGGATTGTCTAGCAAAATATCAGTTATCGCAGAATCGCTGTATCATGATATTATTGCTATCGTGAGCCATGTATAGTTTTGTATTTTGGTGTGCCTTGTTGTGATTCCCACCCCATACACACAAACACAGACACACTTTATTTCACACACCCACACACATATATGTATGCATGTGTATTTTTTTTATGAGACCCTGACCACAAAATAAAGACAAAATGTAGAAGGTGCAAAAAAAAAATCTAAATATTGAGAAAATCACCTTTAAAGTTGTACAAATGAATTCTAAGCAATGCATATTACTAATCATATTAAGTTTTAATATATTTCTGGTAGGAACTTTACAAAATATCTTCATGGATGTGATCTTTACTAGATATCCTAATGATTTTTGGCATAAAAGGAAAATCAATAATTTTGACTGTTTTTTAGGTTTGTGGTCCAGGGTCACACATATAGTTTTTGTTTTGTGTGTCAGCAAAGCTCGTGATTTACATTGAGTATCTCTGACGTCTCTTGGTTTCTGTAGATGAGTGGGGATTCGGATGGTAATAAAGTGTTCCATGAGCAGCTCCGTCTGCAGCAGCTGTATGAACAGAGGCGAGAGGGTGGAGAGGATCCCTACACGTACACTGACCCAGAAGACGGCACTCTGTACGACTGGGACCATGAAAAGAGAGCATGGTTTCCAAAGGTCTCCGGTTAACCAATCAACAGAATTACTAATTTACTCAATTAGTCTGTTTTCATAACCCAGTAAAAGTTCTGTATTAAAGTCCACTTATTTGTTTCTTTATAGGTAAATGATGATTTCATCGCAGCTTATCAAGCAAACTATGGATTCAATGAGGATGGGGCCCCTGATCCAACTGCTGCGCTCCCTCTCTCTGCATCTCTCCCTGCCAAACCGGAGGAGCCCAAAAAAACAGAAGAACCTAAGAATCTGGAGGAGAGCTCAACACAGGGAACAGCTAAGGAGGGAGCTCAGAAAGGAGAGAAAAGGAAAGCAGATCCAGGTAAGAAATTATTCATTCCCAATTTTATTTTATGCATTCCTTTTTTTTTTTTTTTTTTTTTTCTTTTTTTTTTTTACAAAGTATTCTAATTATATTAACACATATACATTGTGTGATGTGTTCTACAGGATGGTTTGAAGTTGAAAAGGACAAAAACACCAATGTTTATGTGACAGGTATATCATTTCCACATTATTAGATTGCTATTTGTTTTCATTTATTTGCTATTTGTTTTTAATTTTGAAATGAAGTTATTGGTATGATCCTGTCTGTTTTTTTAAATCAATTGGCTGTCAATCCAAAATTTGGTTCACAAATGTATTTCCGTGAATGTGTCTTTCTGCTAGGTCTTCCTCCAGACATTACTCCTGATGAGTTTGTGGAGGTCATGTCCAAATGTGGAATTATCATGCGTGACCCTATCACAGAAGATTACAAAATGAAGCTTTACAAAGACAAGGACGGGAACCAAAAAGGAGATGGACTTTGCTGCTACCTGAAGGTTGGTCATTGTAATACTATGACCAGGTATATTTATCCCTTGTGCTGTGCTGAAAATTTTGAATGAAACTGATTGAGTGTAGGCCTCATTGATCTGTGCTTTTGCACCTTCGTTTGAGTGAAAGAACATTATGTGTGGATATGTTTGCCAGGGTTTACTCAAAAACGAAAGTGCATAAGCTCAGAAGTCTGCCATTGATCTGCTCTCAAAAGAAACGTAAAACCCAGGACAGCTGAAAGCGAACAAGTTTACAGCATAATAAGCAGGTTTTTTTAAAAGGCTGGTTATTTTTGACGGGGAACATCACTAGTGTAACACAGTGAAAAAGGTGCACCAAAACTTATCCGAATGTTTTTTGAGACATTGTGATACCCAGCTTGATCGAAGCCAGTAAGTTTTAGTCTAATATGATAACAATTTCCAACATTTTCAGGAAAAAGATTACCCTCGCAGGTTCTCTAAATGAACAAAACACTGTAAACACAACATGAAAGTTATTTTCTATATATATTTAAAATAAAAACACTTACATGTTTCACATACAGTGTTATTTTACTATTATTTATATACTATTATAATGTTTATTAATTATTTTAAATTAGATTTTTATATTCATTTTAAATTTAAAGTTTTAGGAATTTTATGTGCTTGTCTTTATATATTGTTAGTTAGTAATTTAGTACTTCAAATTAAACCCATTTTATTTGACATTTTAATTTCAGCTGTAGGATTTGAAATTAACAATTTTAAGCTCTTTAACATTGTTTACATGCTTATTTTTATCGTTTTCTAATTCCTTCTAGAAAGAGTCTGTAGCTCTTGCCAAGCGGCTTTTAGATGAGTCAGAGATTCGGGGCTATCAGCTTCACGTGGAGGAAGCGCGGTTCGAACTCAAAGGACAATATGACGCAAACAAGAAGAAGAAAAAAAACAAAGAATATCGCAAAAAACTCCAGCAGCAACAAAAGTAAGAATCTGTTCAAACTGACTCCTGCGGCTCTATATAGTTGATTCAAATTTTCTGCGTTGCTGTAGATTTGACTGACATTTTTGTCATTTATTATTAACAGGCAGTTGGACTGGAGGCCGGAGAAGGCTGGGGAAACTCGTAAAAGGCATGAAAAAGTCATCATCATCCAAAACATGTTTCATCCCAGTGACTTTGAGGCAAGAATTAATCACAAATCACTCAGACACACCCACAAATACACTGGAACATACTACAGATGTTCGTGAAAAGAAGAACACTTTACATTGATTGCTGTCTGTATGAAAAGTACCTCCTGACAGAGCTTTTGTAAAAACATTTGCTGCAGCTGAAACCAGACCTACAGAATTTCATTTTACAGCTCAGAATAACTTCAGGCTTAAACTGGTATTCATGATGTATGAAGTTAATTATAGTAATGCTGTTGATTAGCAACAGTTTAGAGCCACGGCATGTAGTTTCTCTGACAGCGTTGAACATCTCACAGCGGAGCGGGTCTGTCTGCATTCCTGAAGTAGGTGCAACCTAAAGGGTCAGACGGTAGTCGAAATGCAGGCGTGGATCTGCAATCCAAGCATCGTCATGATTTCTGTGACGATTTATTGTGTTTAATGAATGAGACTGATACTTAAATTGAACTAAAACTATGTATGTGCCGCAACTATAAATAATACAGCTCTATTGTTCAGAGGTTTAGCATTAGTAAGGCTTATTTTTAAGAAATATTTATATAATTATAAAAGGTATTTTAGTACCATTTAGGCACAATTTATATTTTCCAATTAAGTAAACAAGAAAAGTTAAACAAAGTTTTTTTTTTTTTATAATTAGTAACCTAAATTAAGGCAAATGTTGAGTGATAATGTGTTGAAGAGCTGCACGCTATGTCTCGTGCAGGAGGACCCTTTGGTTCTGAATGAGTACAGAGATGATCTACGGACAGAATGTGAGAAATTCGGCCAAGTGAAGAAGGTCATCGTTTTTGATGTAAGTCCTCTTTTACTCCTGTTCACAATTATTAGAAAACAACTTTTCAAAATTTGAAGTCCGTAATCATTCAAATGCCTCTCTTACTGCCATTCCTAACACTATACTCTTTGCGTTTTCCATGAAAATCAGAGGCACCCTGATGGAGTGGCATCCGTGGCTTTTAAGGAACCTGAGGAGGCGGACTTGTGTCAGATGGCTCTGAATGGACGCTGGTTTGGTGGGAGGAAACTGTCAGCGGAGCTGTGGGATGGTGTAACTGACTACCAGGTAAAATACTTGGTCTATTTAAAGCCATGATGAATTGCTATTTGCAACCCATTTTACTTCCTCCATTTTATATTGTCTGAATGAAAAAGGATGTTTGAAGAGAGAAAAAGTAGAGAGGGACTAGTTTATTCATTAGGTATTTGCTGAATCATATGAAGCGTGTTACTGTACAGACAAAACCGAATGCGTCTTTGCATGGCCTTAATGATGTCATCAGAAAAGGAAAGTTATTACATCATGTAAACAAATATATTTTTTCCCTTTGGAATCACATGCACATTTAGACCAGAGATGTATATTAAGTAAGTTAATAGTGTCAATTTCAGGATCATTAACAAAAACTAAAACCATGGAAGAAAAAGCATTTTTGAATTTAAAAAAGTAACTTATTTCGTTCCAGTCAGTTGCCAAGGCAACATTTCTCATTTTTATTTAGTTTAACTTTACTAAAACTGCTCAAACTAAAGCTGAAATAATAAAATGTTTCTATAGAGGTATACAGTGAGTATAGAAAGGAATCACTCCCCTTTAAAATGATCAGGTTTTGTTGCTTTGTATCTTGAAATAAAGACTTTTTGTTGTATATATTGTAGCTGTAATTACAGTTCCAAAAGAAAGACACCAACATGTCAGAAAAAAAAAAAAAAAAAAAACAATCACTGGAATATGCAACCCTCTACATTGCAAGTAAATCAGTAAATCTTCACTCTGGGTGACTAAATAATAGCTGCAAATGATGCACTAGTATACACTATGTAATTATGCACTATGTACTCAACCATGTATTGTATGAATTATATAAGGTTATTTTGTCATTCATAATCAGAGTCTGATAGAAAAAACCTCATAGAAGAGTGCAAAAGTACATGATTTGGGATGCCCATAATGTATATTGTCAACCATTGGCTAATAAATTTTACTCGCCAATGTTTGTGTTTGTGTGAAAGCTTAGCATAGAACACTCTGACTCTGAACTCTGAGTGCTTTAGAGCGTCATTCTCCATCAAGCGATCCGTACTATTTCACTTCAGCTCAATGGATCTGCAGCGTACCTGTATTTGCCGCACTGTAAAACTCTAGCATGATGGCCTGTTTTTATACAGCCTACGGTGATGGTGCACGACTCACCTTCACTTTTCTGATACCGCTTTTTCTCACACATGCAAAAAGAGAGAGTGAGAGTCTTACATACCACAGTGAATCGACAAGCTACATGTAAACAATATTTTTTTTTGTAATTTCCTGTAAAAAGAAAATGGAGTTTATTTAGAATTGTGTGTGTTTGTGTGTGTGTGTGTGTGTGTGTAAAATAGTGGTCTGGTTAATAAACAAGAAACTATACTAGCCAATGCTGATTATATTGCCAAGGTGTGCATAAAGGGTTGAAATGACTTAAAACCCACTGAAAATCTGTGGAATGACTTAGACTGCAGTCCATAAATGGTCAGCATCAGATTGAACTGAACTTGAGCAAAGTCTAGATTTGCAAAGTTAGTAGAGACATGTCCCAACAGACTGAAGGCTGTAATTACAGCAAAAGATGGTTCAACAAAATACTGACAAAAGGGGTTGATGGTATTTTTCAACTCAATGACTCATTAGTGTTCTATCTTTCCCTTGGATGTTATAAGTTGCACTGAGTAAATACAATTGGATAAAACAGAAACTGTGTCCATTCCTTTGAGGCTGTAAGGCAACAAAATGTGATGATTTTAAAGCGGAGTGATTCTTTTCAATACAAACTGTATAAAAAAAAAGACCAGAATAACAACCTGAACAAAATGAACTAAAATAACTGATCATTTCTGTATTCTCTATTGCTTGTTTTTCTTTGTCTCACATTTTGGTTCTGGAATCCCAGGTTGAGGAAACCTCACGAGAACGAGAAGAGAGACTGAAAACCTGGTCCTCTTTTCTGACTGATGAGAGTGCATCTGCCAAAGCTAAGGCAGACTCTTCAGAAGCAGCTGAACAACAGAATCCCAGCACTCAAGAAGCAGCAGAACAGACTCGACAAGAGGAACATACAGACGAAAGTACTGCAAAACCAAAAGAGGGGAAAGATGAGGAGGAGGAGGACGAGGTAGAGGAAGGAGGATTAGCGTCCACCGATAGCAGTTTAGCAGGAAGTGATCAGGAAGCATAGGACTCTTTTAATGTCTCTTGCTAAAACATCTTCATACTAATATACAATGCTTCCTTTTTTAATTGTTTATTCCCATGATATGTCTGTGCATTTCACCATATCAAAATAAGGACAGTAATGGAAATTTGACAGTAAATAGTAATTTGTGTGATTTTTATGTTAATGTGTGTCATTGTCTGAATCAGTTTGAACATCTGTTAATAGTTTTGTAGTAAAAATATATACAGATATTCTGTGACTTCATCATTGTTTCTTGTTTCATGAAAAAGATGTTTATTTGCAGTGATGGGAATAACGGCGTTATAAATAACGGCGTTAATAACGGCATTACTTTTTCCAGTAACGAGTAATCTAATTGATTACTCTTCTCATCTTAATAACGCCGTTACCGTTACTGCCAAAAAATGCGGCGCGTTACTATAACTGATGATGAAGCTGTTTTTTTTTTTTTTTTTTTTTTCATCAGACCAACTAGATCTCTGAGCCAGAGGCAAATACTTTTTTTTACTGTTCTTCCTTGGTTAGTGGGCAGAGCACGAGACAAGCGCATAAATGCTGTCGATTGGCTGAGGTAGAGTAAAATTTCACTGTAAGCCAATCAGAGGTAGAGTTGGGCGGGTTTTCGAAAGCACGCATAGTAGTGATGGGAATTCGGCTCTTTTGACTCAGCTCACTGAAAAGAACCGGCTCTTTGGCTCACAAACGCCTCTTTAAATGACTTTGACTATAATATTTAAATTTTTATTACATCATTATTTAATTTCTATAGGCTAAATTTGAAAAAATAGAGTCGGCTCTTCAGATATGCGAGCCAGCTCCCGAAGTTCAACTAAAAGAGCCGGCTCTTAGAGTCGGCTCATTCGCGAATCGCGAACGACTCCTCAAAAGCTCATTCGCGAACGAGTCGATCCATCATCACTAACGCTCATGAATTGCGAACAACCCATCCAGAGCCATATAGAGTGAGAGTTGCGACAACTCCATTGACTCCAATGGAACGCTTTTTTTACAGCAATGGCGGCTCGTGGAGTCTCTCAATAGTTCCCGGAAGTAGCAGCAAACCGATGCCGCGCCGTAGAGATGCAGCAGAACAAACCGTTCGCGACGCACTTTTAACAGGTAAAACGTTTAAATAATGAGATTGAATATTATCAGTACATCTTAATAACAATAAATTGCAAATTAAAACCTTCTAGTTGATTATCACTCATTAAATGAGTAGATTTAAGGTTTGTTATCAGATAACTAACAGATTAGGCTAGGATTGGAGCTGAATAAAGTTAGTAACGACCACCCTAATAATTGTAAAATCTGTTCTCATAATTCAGTTTCATCCATCGTGTTTGCAATTAGAAAAAAAGGAGTATAAACATATTTTTTTCCAGGGTGGGGAAAGTTAGCTAACGTTACATAGCCTATTACGTTAAATATAACGTGTGACAGCGGTGAGTGGAAGTGGTAAAAATGAGGTTATAAAGTTTGTTCCTTATTACACGTATTAAATTAATTAATAATAAAATGCACCCTATTGATATACATTTAGAGTGAATTGAGTTTGCAAAAACATGGGTGGAGTGTTTTTAGTCATTGTGATTCATTTACTATTACCTGTCTATATTATATAATAATAAAGTATTATATACTTAAACTTGTTAGTGTATAAAAGTAACATACTGTAACATTCTGTGGGTGCTGGTGGGTGGAGGATTACTGGTGCCACTTAAGTGTTCTGTGATGGAGCATCAGTGATGATGCAGGTCAGGAGAGCTGAGGGGACCTTTTTTTTTTGATAGCTGAATTTTCATTATTTTTCTTAGTGCTGCCTTTGCATTGCTTGATCTTTATTTTTTTTTCTTGTCTCTTAAATTTTTTAAATAGACCCAGGTAACTGGCTGATGGTTCACAGGAATGCTGACTGGCTGCTGATTGACTTGCTGCTGGTTGACTGGGCTGTGTCACCTGTCCCTGTCTCTCCTCTCTAGCCATGTCCTTTTTCTTCACTCTCACTTTCCCTTCTCTGAGTGTCCTCGTTCTTTTTTCCTCAACCTTTGAAACTGATCGAGGTAGAATACATGGTTTTGCTAATTTTAAATATTGAAAATATCACATCACTTTACTTCAACTAGTACGAGTTTGTACTTATTATATATGAATCACCTGAAATAACACCTGAAATAACAAGCCATTTCTTGTATGTTCACAGGTCTAGGGGTGCATCGTGGAGCAGGGCCCTCCTCTTTTTGACCACAGGACGATGTACAAAGATTGTGGGAATAGCATCTGACCTCAGCCTAATCTTGAATTTTTTGGTCATGACAAATTGCTTTGCCGCAATTTGTCTGCATACTGACTTCAGTTTAGTTTACACACACACCTTTTTATTTGTCTACGCACATACAGTACATATCACATGGTGGTTAAATGCACAGTTATAGGTAACACTGATGACTCCCTGCAATGTCTCACCCTGAGTCTCAGCTCCCTGGGTTTTGCAAGGGTTTGCTTGTTCCTTATTTCTAGTAAAACAATGTCAATGTAAAAAAGTGCAAATAAATTTAAGTATAATTACCTAACAATTTTTTGTTGTTGTAATTTTTATTTGTATTTAGATTGCTCCTGCTGACTTGAGCCAACCATTATTTTCTCCTCTCTATGTCAGCGGGGAAGCCATACATTCGCACACCTTTCTCTGACTGAGTGGAGCATCCCCATGCAGCACAGTAAACCACGGTGGAGACTATGCGAGGACAACATTAAAGAAAGGACACATACAAAATGCTTGTCATGCTATTAAATTGATTAGAAATGTATTCATGAATCGCTGTAAAAAGTTAATTGTATAATTACAATTTAAAATAACTGTTTTCTATTTTAAAATGGAATATACTCCTGTGATGCCAACCTGAATTTTCAGCATCATTACTTTTGAATGGCAGTGTACATGTTTATATACGAGTATGCTTAAGTTGTTTTAAACCTGAATATATTGTGTACATGAATAAGTATTGTAAGAATTATACTAGATATAATAGGTATATTATTTATAATACATAATTATATGACTATATGTAATTGTAAGAATTATAAACAGTATGCTTCATTTTACATTTATTTAACATGCTAATTACTGCTGCTAACAGTTAATTGACCCATAGTGCGGTGTGAGCTGAAAATCACCTGTCACCAGCCGGTCTCTGTACTACCTGAAAGTCATCAATATGACATGAGTTAACATTAGATCAGTGAAAAAATGGACAATATGTAACGTAAAAAGGCAACAGCAACCCGTGTTTATAAAACTTAACGTTAGCCTGAAATACGTTTTTAAAATAACGGTAATTGAACACTAATCCTCAAATATTACCCGATTTGATATTTTAAAAACAACATCGCTGTAACTACATACTCATGCTACATACATATGTCAGTGTGTTGTATAAATATATAAAATAAATGCATTTATTGACTCCTTATTACCAGAAACCGCAGTTCTGTCACTCTACTCTATCAGTTTGAATGGCCGCCAACGCACTTCCTGGAACTATTTGAAGTCTACACGAATCACGTGACAACCAAACATTTCGAACTTCCGTTGTCGCAACTCTCTCTCTATATGGCTCTGAACCCATCATAACGCATAGTCGGACAGGACACACAAGGAACAACACAAGCCAGTCAGTCAACGAGAGACAGGTATGGCAAGGAGCCCAAATAATCCAAAAGTAGCCTTCTCTAAATGGAAGTATATACAATACTTTTTCCTTCAAGAAATTAAAGAAACAATAAAAGGAAATATCAAAAGTTCCCAAAAATCTATCGTGTTATTTGCATTGATCCACTATATAAACATAATATCTACATACATGGCATTTGATTGGAGGCACTTTGTCCCACAGCAACATTTTTTTTAGATGTGTGTACAATGTTTCATGTTTCTGTTAATAATGTATTGTATTAAGTGTCCATTTCATTATAATATTCAGATTTATCATAAATAATTGAACATGCACATGTATTTTAAGTTCCTTTAAAGAGGGGTAGAGGTGGGGTCACATTTGAGCATTTAAAATTAAATTTTACTTGAAAGTAGCGCAATAGTTACTTTCTTAAGTAACTAGTTACTTTTAAAATTTGTAACTTAGTAACTAATTTAGTTACTTTTTGGAAGAAGTAACTAGTAACTGTAACTAATTACTTTTTAAAAGTAACTTGCCCAACACTGTTTATTTGTATCTTCTCTCTCTGACAAGATCTTTGGTTTATAAGGGGGGAAAAAAACAAGTAGTTTCCTTAAGTGTAGTTCCATGTAAGTCTAATGACAGCTGTGATTTTATCTGTTTCGAGAGTCCTTGTTCAACTCGCTCGGCTGCATTTTTCAGCGAACATGTAAAGAAGAGCACCTCCTGCACGTAGTATATTCGTTTTGTTTTAGTATGATCGGTGGCTGAAAGTTGGCTGGATTCAGTTCGGTAAGCAGTTTGGGGTTTTGATTTATTTGCGAATGCATTTAAAGCCCTGTTTCAATTGAGAAATTAATAATTGAAGTAGAAGTAGGAACTGTATAGCTCGTTACCATTTCGTTTTTAATAGCTTTTACCTGTGTTTTTTTGTTGTTGTATGTTTAATTCTAGAATAAATAAAGAGCTAATTTATATGAAATAATTAGTAATAGTTTTGATGGCTGAAGTTTAAATATTCTATCAAATTAATGTTTAAATATTAATAAACTGCACTGTGCCATCTTCAGATAGATTCATATATAGTGTAATGTGCACTACTTTTTAAACTTTGAGGTTGGTATGTTTAATATCGTTAAAGAAGTATATTATGCTCACAGAGGCTACACGTATTGTGAAATATATACAATTCAATTTAAGATTTCAGTTTTCTATTGTAATATATTTCAAAATGTAGATTATTTTCAGCAGTCATTTGCTCGGCTCTTCAGTGTCACATCTTTCAGAAATCTTTCCATGTAGAAAACAATTGTGCTGCTTAATATTTTTGTGGAAACCTAATTTTTTTGTTTAATTGAACATGAAAATCCTTGTACTCAAAGCTATAAAATTACAAAATGCTTGGAAAAATGTTTTAGTTTCTTGTACAGAATCATTGTATTAGGGTAACTTTAACATCTTTAGAGAGTTCACTCCTAGAAAGAATGGTGTAATGACAGTGTTTCCTATTTTTAATGTATAGGACAGTAAATTTGTCACCTTGGAATTATAAGGTTTTATCTGCATTCTGAGCAGTTGCGAGATACCGTGCTTCAAAGTTTTTGCATTCCATATAGTGTTATGTGATGTGAGGAACAAGTCTCTTTCATAGTTTTCATTTCAAATAGGGGACCCAAATGGAACCTGTTTTGTAAAATAATCCATCCATGTTGTATTCCTAAATCAGGATGATGGAGAACAGAGTGTTAAAGCGCTCGGAGGACTGTAAAGATCCTCCTCAGCTCTTTACATACTATCAAGGTGACATCAACACTGCAGTGGATGAGCACTTTTTCCGTGCCCTGAATAAAGCAACCACACCAAAAGACCTCAGTACTAAAGCCAAGGACAGCAATAGGACTCCCAAAGCTGGTGCGTTAATCCGTCTGTCTATCTATCTATCTATCTATCTATCCATACATCTATGTGTCTGTTTGTGTCTAATACATTTCTTTTCCCAGATGTACCATCATCATCATCATGGGCTTCTTCTGGTCTAACATGGCCTAAGTCCACACACACTTCCGGTTCTTCAAAGCTGACCCAGTTGACGTCCATGGAACCTACACCTCCATCCCAGGGAGTTATTGTGAATCCCTCAGTACTATCATCATCATCATCCTCATCCCTCTGGCCATGCCCATCCAGACAGGGCACGGCCTTCGAACTGCCTCATATAATCTACCAACAGCCCATGGCTGCTGAGAGCAGTGCCAACTCTTACCTGAACCTGCTACAAATGGATCGGCCAACAGGGGGCATCATGATCTCGCCCTACTCAAAATCAGATACCAGACCAGAGTGGAATTCTGGGACAGCCTTTAAGGATGGAAGCAGGATCAGCCTAGATTCAGGTATGCCATTGCTAACTGTTTGCTCACAAATGAATCTAATGCAAGTGCACAGGAAATCAATTGTTAAATAAGAAATATAATGAACAGTCAGCTAGTAATTATTGTTATGGTATTGTAATTATAATGCTATGGTCGGCTACTTAAATGCAATAAATACACTATTTATACTACAAAATGGCATAGAACAGTGCAAATTACACACATTGGGATGCACCTAAGGTGCTCCTTTGAGTAATTAAGTACTTTATGACTGTTAAAAAAATATGTTTTATATAGTATGAATTAATCTATTTAAAGGGATAGTTAACCCACAAATGAACATTCTGTCATCGTTTACTCATCCTCAAGTTATTCAAACCTGTATGAGTTTTCTTCTGTTGCACATTAAAGAATATATTTTGAAGAATGTGGGTAATCACAGGAGTGGCTGGCCCCCATTGATTTCTATAGTATGGAAACAAAAACTATTCTATGGTCGGTGGGGACCAAAAACTCTTTAGTTAGCCACATTTTTGAAAATAACTTATTTTGTGTTCAGTAGAAGAAATTAATTCATACAGGTTTGGAACAACTTAAGGGTGAATAAATGATGACAGAATTTACATTTTTGGGTGTAGTATCCCTTTAAACCAAGTACATCTGGGTACTTTTCGTCTGCTGTTTTATGAATAATGTGAATTGGTCAATTCTATTCTGTTCTAATTGCAGTACATAAAATAAGGGTTTGTGAATGTGGTGATAAGTTATTGATTTGTGATCATCTTGTGTTTTTCAGGTGTGCCTGTCTCAGAAATAACTAAGGATTTGTACTGGTATTGAAGAAGTGATTTCTGGCTCTGTGATGAAAATATATTTTCAGCAGAGGACTGCCTGTGTTTACATTATTATAAGCTTAAGAATTCTTTGCTTTTAGAACATCTGGCATAGTGATTCAAACCATTATATTCATGGTATCAAACATTCCTCAGAGATGAATGGCGATTAATTGCTTATTTTAGCCATGAGCATGTGAAGGATCTTGTAGTAGAATACCTGATTGAAAATAATTTACTTCTCGTAGCTATTTAATGGGTGAATGAGGAAGTAAAGTCTATTTATATGATTTGTAATACAATTATAGTTTTACCAAACTTTCTTTGTGTATATTATTCTGTATTTTGAAAGTTAATATTATTACTATAGCAATTCAAAAACTATAGTCATTTGTCAGGAAAATATATTCTATATAGTTATTTTTAGTTAAACTTTCTCTCTTAAAAGTTGCCCATACCTTGGGGATGAAAAAAAAAAACTTCAAGCAGTGTCAACTCTCTAAGTCAGGTTACACAGAAGGCCAAGTAAAGCTAATGCAATGGCAAAAGTGAACTGACATGAGCAAACCAAAAATAAATGTTTCTGAAATCGTGCAAATATTATTGGACTTCTTCTTTAAAAACTTGTTTGCAAAACTTGCTTTACACTTTCCCCCTCAAGCTGTGATGTATTTCCCTGTCACAAACCTTCACTTTTGATGTACGAGTATGACAGAACAGCTAAAGGCTTTGCACAATTATGATGAATTTCCTCAATTATTCTCAAGAATAGTATAGTCTATTTTCAGTATGAATACACAGGTGACCTGTTTAATAAATCCTACATGAAAATGATCCTTTTGTTCATACTTTACACATTTAGACATTTGATTTTCTTCAGGTCTGCAGTTATAAACTTTCCCTTTTTCCCCGTAAGAGCGGGGCATTTGTAAAATGTAAAAAGACCATTACAAAAATATAAAGAAAAAAAGTCTGCTCTCTGCATCTACTGCTCAAAGCATTGATTTTTATTTAAAGGGGACATTTATTTGAGGATAAAGACTCAACCATGCGTCCAATGGACTAATACTTCCACCCAAAAATGTGTATTACTGCTAATTACAGTTTGGGAGAGTGATAAAAATATATTTTCATTTGGTTAAACTTCACATTTACTTAAATAATTTTACGTCACTCGAAGTCTGAGTGAAACTGGATATTCAGTGTGCAGGCTGCAATGTAATTATGAACACAGAAACTTGGATTAAGAAAGCAAATACAAGGACAGTTTTATGGCTGACTGAATAATGTTGAATGCACTTCTCATCTCTAGATCACAGCAAAAAGTAGTAGATTATACTGGACCAGATGGTAGAACTTGTCTTTTTAGCAAGCTCACTATTTGATTATTGATGCCTTGGCACATTTTAAGTTCTCTCCCATCTGCCCTAATTTTCCTGTTCTCTTGTGGAGTAAATAAATCAGGTTGATGCCAAAACAAGAGGACAACAGGGGCACATTCAGTCTAAATCTGTCATGTGTGATATTCAGCACATTTGCGGAACAACCATGAGAAACAATATGCACACCCACTTTGTTGCACGACTGAGGCAAGACACCGAACCCCCAACTGCTCCCCGGGCGCCGCAGCACATGGCTGTCCACCACTCCTGGGGTGTGTTCACAGTGTGTGTGTGTGTGTGTGTGTGCATTCGGAGATTAAATCCAGAGCACAAATTCCGAATATGGGTCACTATACTCGGCCACACCTCATTTCACTTCACTATTAAATGGACTTTGGAGCCACATATTTCCAATCTTCAAACAATGTCTGAATCCTCTGGAGATGTGTGAGATATTCTAATATGTCAGTCTTTATTAATAGTTCCTTTCTAGACAAAATAGCTAAAGACACTCCACCTCATTAAATTGCATATGGGTTTCGTGGCATGCTACTTTCATTTTTATTCCTTTAACTAATAACTACTTTTATATCACTTATATTTATTAAAATACAGTAGTGACTAGTTATTTTATTTTCACTGACTAAAAGTTAATAATCTGGTAGTTATGTTATATTACAGGTAGGCCTACAGGAAGTTGTTATTATACATGATTAGTATTTTGACCAGAAGCGACAGTTTAAAGGCAAATTATATGCATGTAATATTAGAATGGCTATTTATAGTTCAATTATTATATATAGGCCTATTTTTTTTTTCATTCAACTATAAAAGACCTAGTCACTACTGCATTTTTACTAATAATTAAAACAATATGATATAATAATATATTTTATAATAAAATGATGTAATACATATTTTCAAATGGCTTGCCATATTGTCTATGAGATAAGCGTGATTAAGTTGGTGCGTTCATTCTGATTGAACACGGGGAGGGTCGCGTTCAGCTGAGGTGGGGGCGACAGTGAACCGGGTCTGTGGGTCTATTATATATGGTATTTAAACAACCTGAGAGTCAAACTAACTTTATCTTTCTTCATCTTCTGCGTTACAGAGTACGGGTGTGCGCTTTTCAGCCTACTATGGTTACTGTCCGCTGTTTTATGTTCCTCAGAGAGTCCTTAGAGAACGGCAGTCAGCTCGACCTGACTCCTGTAGATCAGCCCGGGTTCAGCCGCACGGGATACACTGTAGTGGCAGTGTGTTTGGGAATTATCTTAATTTTCGGTTTCCTAAATAACTTTCTTGTTCTTTTGGTCTTCGCCCGCTTTCATGTCCTGAGGACTCCGATCAACTTAATACTGCTGAACATCAGTGTGAGCGACATGCTCGTTTGTATTTTTGGCACACCTTTAAGTTTCGCCGCGTCTGTGCACGGCCGGTGGCTGACGGGAGTTCATGGCTGCAGGTGGTATGGCTTTGCCAACGCGCTGTTCGGTAAGCTTATATCCAATATATTAATATGTTCTACTGATTACACAATGTGATTACCTTTAACTGGACGTTATAGAAAACAAGCAACATTAACTGGTTTGGGTCTATTTCAAAAGCTGTTAACTCGTGGATCACGTCTGTGTCACGTGGATTCATTAGTTTCAGAGTAGCCTATTATGCTTTTTAAAAGTGCTCCCCTATTATGGATTTTTGAAAATTACCTTACATGCAGTGTGTAACACAACTCTAAGTGAATGAAAACATCCTGCAAAAAAAAATGTAATCCGAAAGTGCACCATGTTATTGGGGCCATTTTCGAAACGAACGTAGACAGAAAATTCGGCGTAGGATCGTAGGATACGACTAATTTTTCAGTGTTCAAATTGCCCCCAAACACTGTTACAATCAGTAACCAAGGGAGCAATTGTAACACTGACCTAATGCATTTAACTTGCATTTAATTATAGTCTTGTCCTAATTAGTGAAATCATATCAATGTTACAATTGCCCCTAGATGTGTAATACTTTTGTAAATAGTCTAATAATGGTTGTTAAAAAATTTTGGGGATAAACTAGGGTTACCAAGGTAAAAAATACATTTGGTTTATTTATTATTGTTGATTATTGCTGGGGGAAATTCCATGAAAATATGCAGAAATGTTCTCAGGATGTTACGTAGTTAAGTGTACAAATACTTCTTGATTTCTTAAGCCCTTTTCACACTGCATGTCGGACCCGGAACATTGCCGGGTCGCCTTCTGTGTGAAAGCAAACACGTCCCGGGATTGATTCCGGCACTGAACCCGACCTAGTAACATTGCCGAGTTCAACCCGGGACGAGCGCTGTGTGAACAAAAGCCAGATCTAATGCCGTGTTGAAGTGATGATCGCGCGACTCTTTTACTGGCTGTTTTGAAGAAAGATCAACGTTCGCGACAAAAAAAATATGTGCAAACTGTAATGAAGCAGAGATCAGATAGTTCCTCCGCGTTAACGCCGAGGTCGTTAGCTTGCTTCAGTGAAAGTACTGTATAATGTGCCTAAAGTTTTCGACTCGTACGGTACATTACACGTCACGCCCTGATGTCACGTGTCATTACGGGATCTTTAAGGGTTGTGTGTGAAAGCCATAGACAGTAAAAGAAATGGACACAGCGACCCCATTGTATTCAACGTAGACAAGTGAAGTCAGTTAGAAGCACTTAATTCCTGGGGGTCGGGCGTACTGCGCAGACTCAAACTGAGCTTGATGACGTAGATGTCACGTGAGCAACCTGTAAGTCTTCTAACCGCTGTGCCAAGAGAAATCTGAATCACCCACTTAATCTTCCAGAGAAGGCGATCGTGAACAGGAGCAAATTTTGGTAAGTATTCTGATTAATTATCTCCCTTGACTTCATGCCTCCGCGTCCCCCGATTGCCTCATAGACAGTAAAAGATTGCCTGCGAGCTTCTCCTCCTGTCCATATGGTAATTTCTCTACTGTGCGACAGATAGTCGCTGGTTATGATGCAATCGTTAGCCTATTTTATTTATTTTTTTACAAAAACTGCTTCTACAGGACCATAACGTAAGATACAAGGGAATGGAGCCTTTTATACATTGTCGTGTTTCTTTAGAAATAATCAGTGGACAAATGGAGTCTTTAAACGTCTCAGATGTAAAGTTATTTGCTGTCAAAGTGACGCCAAAATGAATGGGAGTCAATGGAATGCTAACAGCAGGTGGGGGTCTGCTAGCCAATGGCGGTGCCCAGGGCTGCTTCAAAAAATATGAAAACCTGCCCCCCTGGTGAAACCACGCACATATCCCGGGTAATCAGTGGCAGTGTGAAAGTGCAAAATCTAGCGGCGACCCGAGAACAATTGCCGGAACACTTTACCCGTGTATTTGCCGGAATGGCAGTGTGAAAGGGGCTTTAGTGAAATTTACCAACCTGTCAAATAGCCATTTTATCTAATGTGAAGTTAAAGGTTTTTTTTACATTAAGTAAAGTAATGTGCACTATAAAACAAACAACAATTAAAAAAAAAATAGTTGATGAACATATAATTTATTTGTCTTTTTATCCAATATCAACAGGCATTGTTTCACTGGTATCCCTTGCTGTGCTGTCTTACGAGCGCTACAGCACCATCCTCTGCTGTTCAAAAGCAGATGTGTCTGACTATAGGAAGGCCTGGCTCTTCATCACGGGCTGCTGGCTGTACTCTCTCATGTGGACAGTGCCGCCACTCTTCGGCTGGAGCAGCTATGGTCTTGAGGGTCCCGGCACCACCTGTTCAGTCCAGTGGAACCAGCCCTCCCCGGAAACACGATCTTACGTCATCTGCCTCTTTGTCTTTTGTCTGCTGCTGCCTCTTCTTCTGATGGTCTACTGCTACGGGAAGATCCTCATTGCCATTCATGGGGTGAGGGAAGAGTGAAAGAGGAAAAGGTTCAAAGAGAGAGAGAGAGGGAGTAGAAGCAATTATTTTGATTAAAGAGGTCTTTTCTAGTAAGGCTCATCAATCTTTCTAGCCAAACGTTAGTTCGCCATAAATTAAGCCATTTTTAAGCCACTGTCTGGAACCAAAGTCTTTCACACAATCATTGTCATCATTATGTATGGCTTCTGTGAATTATATATACAGCAGATTCAGATTTGGGCATTTTAGTATGTAAATGTGCAGATTTTCGTAGGTCTTGTCTCAACAAATGCAAAAAAACAAATATGAATATTTATGCACCCTCAGGCCATCAGAACAGATTTAGAGAAATTTAGCATCACATTTGTTTACAAACAGGCATCTTTTTACTTCAAATATTGTTAATTTATCGACTGGAGTTGTGTGGATTACATGTGAATTATTGTGACGTTTTTATCAGCTGTTTGGACTCTCATTCTGACGGCACCCATTCACTGCACAGGATCCATTGGTGAGCAAGTGATGTAAATCTGTTCCAAAGTTGAAACAAATTGACCTACATCTTGGATGGCCTGAGAGTGGGTACATTCTCAATATGGTGTTCCAATCCAGCCTGGTTGCAGTTATTTTTTGAAAAGCAAACCTCAAAGTGTGTCTCCTCATCTCACAGGTTGCTAAGATCAATCAGACAGCTGCACAGAGGAGGGAAACGCACGTGCTGGTGATGGTGGTTTCCATGGTGTCCTGTTACCTGCTCTGTTGGATGCCGTACGGGGTCATGGCATTGCTTGGCACATTCAGCGTCGGTGTTGTCAGCCCCACAGCCAGCGTCGTGTCATCCATACTAGCAAAGAGCAGCACTGTTCTAAACCCCATCATATATGTTCTGTTCAATAATCAGGTATGTGTTTCTCATAATAATATTTGTATCCAAATTATTCTTATAGAACAGTGTTACTGTCAAATCTATATTTACTGCCAGTTTTACAGGTGCTTTATAGCTTTAGTAAGATGTGGGCCAGAACCTCCAGCCCATCTCACCCTTCATACAGAAGAAGGCGGTGCTCAACGGGACTGTATCCCTATGGGGTCATATGATGCTACTTCTCCGCCAGACAGCCCAGACAAGTTTGGGACCCAGAGGGCTTCAGTACAAAGAGGTAGTAAGACTTTGGTGCTTGTGGTGCATTGTGCTTCATAAAAGCCTGGGATGAACGTTCCAACCATGCAATACCATATTTAGAGGGACAGGAAATGACATTGTTACTGCCATATACATATACAAATATTGTGTTATTAAGAAAGATACTAGTATATCAGTATTTCGATTTACAGTTTTGTGTTTTATAAGTGAAATTTATATATTATTATTTAATGTTTATTATTTATTTTTTCTTCAAATATTGAATGTAATTATTGCCACCAGGTGTCAGTATTTGTTCAGACGTGAAACAATGAAATTTGGGCTTGGCAGCATCCGAAGGTCATGCCTGTGGTGTGCACTGAAGTGAAAAAATAAAAGTATTCAGGTTTTTTAATCATACTATATCAGAATCTTCTTCAAGTATACTGGTCACCTGAACCCTTTTTGTTCAATACAGTGATTTCAGTGATTTCAGTGACACATACATATAAACCAAAAGATTTCTCCAGGGATCTTTTTTTCTTACAGAACTTGGCAAATGGATTTAATAAATCTAGACGTCTGAATATTGCATTTTATTTTCAGTATCATCAAGTGATATATTACCTTAAATTACTGCAATTATTTTTATTAATGGATTAAGACATTTATTTTTTTTATGTATTTTTTATTAATTAATTTTCTGTTCATCATTTTTTATTTTATTAGTTTGTTTTCTTTTGTTTTTGTTGTTTGTTTATATCTTCCTCATTAACCTCAGAAACCTTTGAAATTATTTAGATTTCTATATGACACTTCCTAAAATCTTAAGTCAATAAAGATAGTCTTACATACCAAACGAGAAAGAATATTTAGCAAATCCATATCAACAAAAGGTTAAATCCATCAAAGTAGTTATTAATATAAAATGTGACTTTCTAGGCCTCTTGAAATGGAAACCTTAGGTTACCTGATCTTTACCACTGAATTCTGTTAAAGTGCAATATGGCATGACCTAAGAGATCTCGGAGAACCACAGAAGAGGAATTGTACAGGCTCATTAGTCTGGAAAAGGTTACATGAGGGTGTCTGAAGACGTGGGGCTCCATCAGTCTCCACTGAAGCAGATTGATTACAAATAGAAGATATTCAGCAGAAGTGGTATCATGGCTTTCCTTTTAAAGGTCAGTGTAAGGACATGTCAAAGGACCCTTCAGAAAATTACCCTAGAGAGAAATCTTATGGATCTGCAAGCATACTTATTAAAATATAATTGTTCCAATTTTACAGAACAATGTCAGGAAGTTTATGATCTGACACTTTAAAGAAAGAATGGTCATGCAACATGTTTGTTCCTAAACAGAGGAATAAATCACTATCAGTGCGCATCCTATCTAAAAAATAGTCAGGTCAGAGTCCTGACCTCAATCTCATTGAAATGCTGTGGCATGATTTCTATTCAAGGCCATTTGAGGCATCCCAAAAATATGCAAGACATCCCAAAATATTTATGAAACAGCTTGTGCAGAAAAAAAATGGACCAAAATATTCCCTGATGAGCAGCTATAGGATGTTTTTGACAGTGCTTGGGGTCACAAAAGTTACAAAATAATAAATAGTATTCGCATGAAACATTTTTGTTACTGTAAAATATTGTTAAATGACAGAATTGAATTATTATTGACTTAGATGGAAGCACATGCCGAGAGCCAGCTGACATAAATCAAGATCATTTCAGAAGGTCGAAACTTTTTTTAACTGTTCGTTAGGATAGATGGTGCAGGTTCTATGATTAGCCTTGGCTGATTAAGTTCACAGGAAATATGTGAGGAAGGCTTTCATTAAAAGTGCTCCTTGTTCTCATCACAGAATAACTGGCTCTGAAATTGGCTTGTACCTGACAGAGATAGAGCTGCATAACACATCCTCTAATGAGCCAGCAAACCAGTCGATGAGAAAAGAGCTTCAGCTCTGAGAATGGCATGTTGATCTGAAAAAACAGACCTGAGTTGAAAGGGTTGGGTATGCAACAGTTTAGTTTAAGCTCAATTAAAAATGTAATCAAATCAGAGGCAGATGAATCTTTATTTTAGTATATATTTAAAAAAATGCAACCTCTATAGGTAGGATACATATTGAAAAATATGACTTAAAAATTGTCTGACCATCCAGTGGCCTGGGTTTTTTTTCTTTAAAATAACACAATGCAGTCCGTGTATTTGCTATAATTAAATCGATAATGTTAGAGATGTGTTTATTATATCAAATCCTATTCTCTGTATTCATCTCTCAACTTCATTATCCCATTACAAATCTCATGAACCTCATTGTCATTAATTATACAGGGCAAGGCAAAGGTTTACATGCATGATTACTAATAGACATTAATTTGGCCTGTCATGTCAGATAATCCATGGCAGTATATTTCAATCTCAGCACAGTGGTAAACATGGCTTCAGCAGAAAGGTAATGAATGGACCTCTTATGATTACAAACCACAGTCCTGTGGTTTAATGAAAAGGGGGTTCCTGTTTATATTCCTATAAAAAATTGGCTGTTGCATGCTCCTTTTGTGTTCAGTTCAGCTGCTTTCCTTTTGGTCTAATGTTCACAGAGTTAAAAATTTTTTAGAATGGCATCATCTGATTGAATGGCGTCATTAAGCTGTCATTTTTGCTCTAGAGATCAGTCTTATCCTTGAACTCTGTTTACTGATCGATCGGGTGAAATGAGTGCAAGGCCGAGCACATACGCACATCAGCGCTCAAACCATGAGCCGAGCATCGAGTCTGAAAAATCTATAAACTGACAGTTTTATGGATGTGTCCTTGGTTACCCAGTTTGACTGGGATTCTATTTGTGGAAGATGCTGTGATATTACACAAACCGTGCATGCATGTGTATGTGGTTTGTTTGTTTATATATATATATATATATATATATAACATTTTCTCATATTTTCACTGGCAGTGAGTTTGAGACTGGTTTGTGAATCATTTTGACTCATTGAGAAGAACCGTTTCATAGGAGTCATTTGTCCCTGAATCAGACATCATGGCTCATGTTCTTTGTGGTGTGCTGGAAATTGGAGAAAAATTGAAATTATCTGTCTAAAAGTTTTATAGACTGTTCAAATTTTAAATGGCAAAATATTTTGTCATATTTTCACTAGGTGTGTGGTTAGACACTATTTACAGGGGCTTGAGCCCCAGTGAAATGCCAGCGACCCAGTAAACTTTTACTGATAAATCCTTGGCTGATGCTGGAGAATACTGCATACCAACCTGATATTCATTATCTCTGGTAATATTTCAGCAATAATGTCTGGTTTCTATTAACTGTTTAGAATCAGAGCTAGTGATTCACAGATGAATTACTATTGATATTTTCAGTTAAATGGGTTTGTAAAGAGGTATGAAATATTTTGCAGTTCAGTTTGATTCATTTGGATAGTTCACTCACACACTGAATCGTGTACAGTGGTTTCTCACACTGTAATGGTACACATTATAAGACACAAAAATATGAATGAATGAGGTGATATTTACCTACAGCCCATTGTATGAAACAAACTAACACGTGTACGTCAGGGATGAAACTGCTTGGCTTGTGAATAAGCAACACACTCTGTACTACAGTAACCATTTATATTCAAACATTCAAAACAGTATCATAAATGAGAATGAAAATATGGAAAGACTTTTTCATGGAGTAGCCTAATTATGAAAGGCTAGAAATGTCCCTGAATTGGCCTGACAATTTTTTTTTTCAAGTTTTCCTTTACCAGGAGCTTCACCTAAGTAAAATAAAAGCCTCTGACGATGCCCCATGGTGGGATGGGGCCAGAGCTATATTGAGGCGTCTAACAGCATATGTGCATGATTGTATGTGTGCAAATGTATAAATCCCTATGGATTCGGAGAGGAAGACAGAGTAAGCCAAGCTTTTGAAATATGCATAAATCAAACTCACACAACGCAAGATTTGATTCTCACAGAGCTTACATGTCTTTTTAACCTGCTCTGATTTCCAGAATCTTCTGATGCCCTGACTCAGTGCTTTAATGACACATAGAAGAAAATATGACTATATGCATTTCAGTTTCTGTGGCCAGACACCAAACATCTGAATCTAAAGCACAGATACATATACACATTCATCATTCAAAAAAACAAGCAAACAAAATGTATGTAAGGGGTTTGTAAATAGTCCCCATAACCACAGAAATCACATCCTCCCTGATTCCATGGCAACCAGTGATGGTACAGGCTATCAGCCCCGCCTTTCTTCTACACTCCATCATCGACATCAGAGCCTGCGAGGCACCACTCGCAGCACACAAACACCAAAACAGATGGGAACTGCATGCTCAAATCTGCTTCGGCACACTGCTGTACTGTAAATACAAACATAGATCTGCAACTATACTTTCTAGTATCTGTGGGTTTGCCAGTGTTATGTAAGAAGTCAATTGTAAGTTGCTTTGAGTAAAAGTGTCTGCAAAATGATTAAATGTAAATGCAAGTCATATTAGGACTATATCTCACAAAGCAGCCAATAAAATTATTTGAAGAAGTCGGTGCTCACCGAGCCGTGCTTTCTTCTATAGAATGCAAGTTGACAGAGTTAAAGTGACCATGCATGGCTGCACAAAGCTGGGGTTGTATAGCCGGCTTTACATGTGATTCAGTCCAGACTCACCCTCGTCTGATTCCCTTACATTCATTATTTTCATTTGCAGTACAATTTTCTGAGTGCTGCTCTCAGAAACAGATTTTTAAACAGCTGATCAGCACTGAGCTGTCCATCATAACTTTACTTCTCCATCTCATTTCCTTTCTTTAGTATCTATAATTTTTCTGTCCCACATCACTCTTCCATATCAGTTGTTTTGTGCTTCCAGCCAGGTCATGTCACCTTCCTTACCACCGAAAGTAGTGCTCTTTTAATGATATGAATGTTAATGAATGCAGAGTCTTTAGCACATTTCCCAGGGGCAAATAATCTTGTCTCACTGGGTTTATTGGGAACGAAAGCCCAGTTCATTCAAAATTCATTTCAGGTTATGAAATATTTACATGATTTGATGGCCTTAGCCTGGGAAATGATGATGTAACCATCCTAGATTCACCCAAGGAGCTTATACAGACATGTTTAGTCCTTTCACACTTGAACTAGTTAACAGTGGGTCATTCTAAACCGAATCAGAAACAGAACTCTGGGTTATCTCACTTCAGAGTTCGCGCTACTCATAATTTACTTCGAATTAATAATTAATCCTATTTATAAGCAAAGGAAAAGGGAACAAAAAAAATCAGGAAACAAGGAAAAGCTAATTAAGAGTCCATGAAAACCATTATAAATCAACATTCCCTTCATGGGAACTCATAACATGTTCTCTACTTGACACTATATGGAAGGCCATCAGCATGACCGGTGTCTAAAGGATGTGTGAAAACACTCCAATACATTGGACCGCACAGTCCGTGACGTCATTAACAGAATGCCCGGAAGTATAAAATGACATCTGTTAAGCACGTCATCAACTTCTTTGTCTTTAGGAGCTGTTTGTTTGTGTACGTGTAGGAAACACTCTGCAAATCATTTAATGTAGTGCAGTGGTTCCCAACCTTTTTCAACTCGCGGCCCACACAACCAAACACATATGTTTGCGCGGCCCACTTCAAAAAAATTAACTGACCCCGCTATTGTTGGGTTAATAACTTAGTACTCAGAAGCTAGATTTTAAACTGTATTTATTGAATAAACATGGACAAAAAAAAAAAAAAACTATCGCGATTTTTTTGATCAATTTTGCAATTGTGACACACACCGATATGCTTTTACAGTCATAAATGCATTCAGGATTAATTTTAAACATATTTCCAAAAGAAAACCAATCAGAGCTTTATCAAAAAGTTGTAACATCTCTAGAACAGACATAAGTCAAAATTATCACTATAGTGAAGATGTAAAAAAATGTATAGACTTGTGGCAAAAAAAAAAAAAAATCCTGTATACAGGGACTTTTTTTTCTTTTTGCCATGCATTCTTCATAGAGCTCATTAATTGTAGCGGTGCCTCAGGTGTTTGCAGTGTGTATACAGTAGGCTATGTGTTTGCAGTCAGCAGTGAGAGCGCATAAATATAACGCGAAAGCACATTAAAATAATGCACGAGTGCGAATCTCTCTGTTCGCACGCAGATTTCCTTTGCTCGTTCACACTTAAAACGTGTCTCCTCTCACTTAAACTGCATCCTGTTCACTAACAAATTCACTCTATGCTCATGTGTTGGACATGAATTATTTTCGCACATTTTTATTTCTAGCCTTTTACCGCAGTGAGAACGCTCTGATCCGTCAACATTGGCTCAGAAAAAAGGCGCATCACAGACAGTGTGTGAACCTGGAGTTAGGCATATGCGCAGTCTCTGTTCTCGCGCTAGGCGCAATGCATTCTGATTGGATCAGATAGCATACTACGGGAGGTCAGGGCCACGGAAAACTGTGCTATAAAGCGATTTAGAAATCGCGCACGCTCAAATCGTGATTTTAGGACGTTTCCTTTTAATCGCACAGCCCTAGAATGGACTGCAAATGAACAGAAAATAATTGGCGGCCCACCTGCAATACCACCGCGGCCCACTAGGGGGCCGCGGCCCACAGGTTGAAAACCACTGATGTAGTGCATTCCTCTGTATGATGGATGATTAATGCATGAGTGAGGAGCGTGCACTTTTAGTTTTTGAGGAAACTCAATGCTCTCATTGAGAAGATTTGCTTTGATACTTGTGGATTCATGTGACTCGTGTTGTGTGAGTGGGTGAGAAACATGCACATTCAGCTCTCAAGGGAGTTTAATGCACTCATTGCGCTTCTTTCTTTGTGAAGTAGCATGGATGGAGTGCATTTTGCTCATGAGGAGGTAGCATGCACTCATTATATGCATTTGCTGGACTACCGAGAGGGAAGGTAGCAAGCCTGATTTTTCTTTGCTTCAGCTTTTACCCGAGATTGTAGTGTTTGCATGAGAGCCTATAGGTTGATTCTCTTTTTAGGCTCCCTATTCGGGAAGTAATTTTGTCAAAGATGTACCGGTTGAGTCGAGTTTTCTTTGATAAGATCTTCCCCTGAGTGTGAGCTCTTTCCCTTCTAATATTTCTGGTAGCAGGGTTGGGCTTCCTCCCCACTTTTAGGGCTTTAAGTAGGTGGTCCCCTCAGGTTTCCTTTTGATATGTTAGGCTGCCTCCCCTGATTTAAGAGTATTTTCAAGTAGGCGGTCCCCCGCTGTCTCCCCTTGGCTGAATGGGATGTCCCTCCTTGAAATACTAGTGCTGGTTGGGTTCCCCATTTTCCCCAAGTTATTTAAAGGAGCCATCTGTCATGTCTGGCAAAAAAATCAAGTCATACTCCACATTCCATACCAGATGGGGGCAGTATGCCTCAATAAAGTGAATTGGTCTACTCTAGGGTAACAAACGAGAACGGCATAGTCTCTATGCTCCGCCCCTACCTTCACAACAACCCTACAGCCATAGCCGAAGCCTAAGAGGACGTTTTGCCTTCAGAGGAACGTTGGGTGATGTCAAGTGATTTTGAAACATGACATCTTCAAGGTACTATCCTTCACCTTTACCAGTGAATATGTTCCTATTCGTTTTGTTCATATTACATTTTGAGTTGTATATTCACATTATTTGAATTAAATTAATTTCACAGACAGCATTCTGTCAACATCATTGGTCAACATCAGACAGCTGATGTTGACCAAGCTAGCGCCAACCAACGTAACCAGAGCTGCCAACTCTCAAGCATTCACCGTGAGACACACGCAATTGACTCTTTTCACACGCTTTCACGCCATACATCAATTTTCTCACGCACAGAAAAACCACGAAGCAAAGAGGACACGGAGACCAACAGACTAGACAGAGCAGGTTAGTTATGATATAAAAAAAATGGGTAAATTATAGCTAGCTAATTATCAAACGCAGCTACGGTTAGCCATCGCTAACATTAGCACGTTTATCGAACAGCCTTCGATTTCTATGTTATAACTTCCCGAAAAAAAAATACACAAACATATAAAACAAACGTCTAGCAAAATACTAACAGCATCTAACTTACCAATCCAAAAGAAATGTTGCAAGTTCATAGTGCGAACTACGGGGGAGCTAGGGGGAGCTCGGCTCCCCTAAATAAGACATGGGCTCCCCTGAAAACGAGAAATGTGAAATTTTGGGGGGTCTCAAAAATATTGACAATGTGAATATTTTGAAGTGCAATTTCAGTTGTGTAATGTTATCATGATGGATTATTAAGTGAAAAATAGCAAAAATATTATGCATTCATGCATGACGGCGATTAAAACCTAATTTACTTCAATAAAGATTACTATACATGCTATTCTTGTAATGAGCATCAAGGTGTGGGGGCGCTGCGCTGCAAATTCTACACATGTCTTATATCCACTTCACATATTCTTAGAAAAAAAATAAACGTTGGAGGCCATTTATCACGCGCAAAGTCATCTGCAGTTATAGCATCATAGCCATGGCAAAAAGAAAACAAGGCAGTTTAATTAATTTTGGTTTTACCAAGAAATTGTGTAGTGATGACGTTCATAGCACGACTGATTCACCTGCTGCAAGCACTGTCCCGCCGCTCCCACTGTGATAACGCAAGAAGCTGAAGAAAAGTTTCTGGCTGAAGATGGTAACAGCTCGTCAGAGGCCGGACACCCCTCTTGCTCCAAATCCTCTCTCCCGTTAAACTGGAATAGCCAGCAGTGGCGAGACTGGATGAGCCGATATAAATGGCTGTTTGTTAAGGATGGAAGCTTGGGGTGCATCGCTTGTAGAGACGCAAAAAAAAAAACACCTTCCGTCTGAAAAGGTACCTGGCACGCACTTGCCTGAGGAGTGGATTAATGGGGGAATAAGCAGCGCTGCTCAGAACAAGTTGCAAAAAATAAAAAATAAAATAAACACATACATAGGCTTTTTATGAGCGGCTGTTTGTTTGCTGTTAGACAAGATCAATTTGTGTCGATAAAGTATAATAGTGCATATACAGTTGTAGCTGTTATGTATCTTTGTAAGTAAGTCCTTTTTTGAGGCACACGCAAACACATCCCCCCCCCCCCCCCCAGGTAGGCTCCCCCAAAGGTCACGGTATAGTTCGAACACTGTGCAAGTTCGAAGTCGAACCTCATTTCTTTCAGGTCCATCAGTTGTCTCCAGCAATTGAAAGCAGTGGCCGATGTTTACTCTGGTTCGGCTCCTTTTCTTATCGGATTTGATTTGTGATTCCGAGCACGGTTGTTTCCCTGTAGTGGGTGGTATTCTCTTGCCAAGGGCTTCAGTCATCCTTCCACTCTCTTCCCTGAACTGAAATGAACTAGACAGCACCTTTAAGCTGTCTGAATCATCACAGGATTAACCCCCCCCCCCCCCCCCCCAATTAGTGTATGTTTGTCACTATTTTTTGGAGCTCTCTCACCAAGTCTACAGGAAAACTCAGCATAATTCAAATTCTCCATAGTATCCACTAGTGGACGCATTGCAAGTTCCCTTGAAGGGGAACGTCTTGGGTTATGCACATGTAACCATGGTTCCCCAAGAATGAGACAAAAAAAAGCTTGCCTGTGTCACATCTCCTTCAGACAAAGAAGTCGATGACGTGCATTACAACCATTTATTATACTTCCGGGCACTCAACTAAAGACGTCATGGGCTTAAACGCATGATTTAGACACCGGTCATGCGGATGGCTTTCCCTAAAGTATCTCCTAAGGGATGTAATGTCTCGTTCCCTCTCAGGGAACCATGGTTACTTGCATAACCCGAGATGTTTTCTCTGAATGGACTTTTTGGACACTAAAAGTTAGAACTTCTTCACTTCTTCACACACACAAAACTTGGTGCCAAAATCCTGCTCCGAAGCAGGGTTTCATAATCCAGGGTAAAAACAGCGCTAACTCTCTACCAAATTACAAGTGTGAAATGCACATTAATTCAGGGTTAAAGGTGGGTTTTAGAATGATGATAAACAAGGGTTAAGAACACCTTGGTATATTTCATTTTCTTCTGTGGCTTTACAATATTATTCTGTCTCAAATGTTTGAATGCGTTTTAAATGTCTTGAAAACACAATCAAGCAAGGTCATCTTGCCTTCTTTATTTTCAGTGCTTTTTCATTAAAATGTCCCTATATACATTTATTTAATGGTTTGATCATATTTAAGTTAAATAGTGTTGAACTGGATGGTTTTTAAATGAGACCTATATCATGCCCATTTACAGTACATTAAACAACAGCAGATGGTTTTCCAATAGCCTCCCCATAGGTTATGCATTAGACATGATCAACGTTTCATTACACCACTCCAGTGAAGCAAAGCATAACAAAATCAATTTCTTCATTCACGGTGTCTTCATCAATATGAATTCATGAATAAAAAACAGGTAGAACTATCTACTTAAAAATCAAACAGTGTTTGCTGACCTGATGTTTATTCACAAGTTATGGTTTAAATTCAGATGAATTCACCACAGTTTATGCACTGTGGTGCCAAAATGAACATCAAGTACATTCCTAAGAGGTTCTGAATGTCACAGAGTCTGCATATTTCAAGGGTGTGGAGAGTTTCACCAACAAGCTGGTAACAGAACAACAAATTCATGATATAATTAAAAACTTTTTTTTTACTTTTTTATGTAAAGTTATTAGCTGCTGTTGTCATTATTTCTGTCAGTCAGTATTACTAATAACTTCAGGACAGTATGTCAAAATACTGTCAATTAACTAGGTTATTAAAAATGCAAGCAATAATATACAGTCAACCAGCCTTGATGACAGAGAGTCAGAATAAATTTTTCAGAGAAGAATGTAATATGCATTTATTGTAAGATATCTTTAAATATAATGACCTCCCCAACTCAATCCTTAGCCATCTTCAAGAATCGGCTTAAAACCCATCTCTTCCATCTCTATTTGACCCTCTAACTTTAACACTCACTATTCTAATTCTATTCTTAAAAAAAATTTAACTACCTTTCTAATCTTTTTGTATTCTATTTTCTTTTCATTTATTATGCAATTGTGTGTGTGTGTGTGTGTGTGTAAAGACCTCTAACACTAACTTGACCTGTTCTTTTTTATTCTACTTGTTTTGTTTTTATTTATTATATTATTTAAAAGTCCATACTACGTGTACTGTGTTAACCCGATTGAGACTTGTTATAGCACTTATATTTCATTACTCTTTTTGTTGTTTTTGATTGCTTCCACTGTCCTCATTTGTAAATTGCTTTGGATAAAAGCGTCTGCTAAATGAATAAAATGTAAATGTAAATATAATGTCACCTTTGATTATTTTAACATTATTTAAGTCTTTAACGGAATACATTGGTCAAATCTGGTTATAAGTAAAATATGGGGGGAAATATAAATGTAATAAAATATAAAAACAAATAATATATTTGATATAAAATACATTTTATTTTAGATGTTATTTTCTATAAGAATTTTGGAGATTTTCTCTATCTGCCATAAAAGAGAGATTTATTTTGTCTTTAAATGTTACATACGCAAACTCAAATATGCCAAGATCATTTGTACATATTAAATGTACATAATTATGTATAATTATACAATTTATATATTTTATATTACATTTTATTAAATGCAATTTTATATGTACTGTAACATATTTAATTCACCTTTTTACATTTGTATTATATAGCAGTAAGAATATGCTTAATTCAAATATTATAATTTTTTACAAATCTGCATTAGTATTGTATTTTAAAGCAGCACTGTCACATACAACATACAATGACTATTTTGAAGAAGAGTTATCAAGTGCCACAGCACTTGACACTTAACAACACATAATCAAACATTGTGATTGCTCTGAACATACAAAACATTTTATTCAGTGCAGCTTCTTAAATGTACAACAAATAATAAACAGACGGGTAGCAGGATAAAATGCATTTATATACATTTGTATTTTACTCCAGTATCCATTAGAGCACATGGTTCCATACTGTAGTTAATATACATAGCCACATAACATGCAGCGTCCATAATCCCCCATGCATTAAATATGCTTCATACAGCTACATACATACATACATACATACAACAGAAGATGATTTTGATCCAAATGATAAACAGGGGCTGCTACCTGACCACTGACGACTAGAAAGAACAATAAGAATACATTTTCACACACAAATTATTTACTATGTTGATTTAGCCCTGTAAAAAAATGGAAGCTTTCTCTTGCTTGGTTTTCATTATATTTTTGTTTACGAAAAAGAGGGTGGGGGGGCTGGAGCCTGTCTGGTTTTTACGGAAATCTTACCGCGTTGGCATTAATCAATAATTTAAACATTTCTCCAATATGCTGAGTTCCCAAATTAGAGGGGAAGTAAAGGAAGACATAAACAGACAAAAAAGCAGAAAAACACACTGCGAGTAGCCTTCTTCTATCCTGAATACATTTTCTCTGACTAAATTACATTCACTCTTGCGGTTTTCTCAACCATCTGTCTGAGGGAGCTGAAATTACACAAATTGACTTACCTCCATACAAAGAGACTAATGACATCTTTGGTGTGCAGAAAGACCGAACCCTAAATCTGTTTAATTTGCAGAATAACAATGTGTGTGGGGGGGTGGGGGGAGCTGAAAAGACAGAAAAAGAGAAGCGAGGAGCAAAACGCCTCGTCTAAAAAGCACACAACAATGCCTCAAAAAAGCTGAGCTGAAATACTTGTATCATATGTCCAAAAACCTTTGGGATTTCCGTCTCTATATACCGATAAATTGTTCGCACAAGCTGCTATTGTCATATTGTAGGTGACTTAGAGCACTATGGAGCTGGCATCCCTAAGAAAGAAATGGAGCAAAACACAAAAGTAGGTGTTCTAGAAGAATCTGTGAAAATGCCACAGGAGTAAACCACAGCTCTGTTTGCTACACATGGAAACAGGGATCGCCCGCAAATGGACACAGACCCCTACATCAGAAGGATGGCTTGGTTTGTTTGTCTCACGAGGTTGACCTGCAGAAGATTGTACAATGCAGGTATGCACTTGTGTTCTCATCACAGTGATTTCAGGAAACACTAGCTAGCGACCAGCTAAGGGGTTTCACTGCACTCTTGTAAACGGGTTTGTGCTGTTTAGTAGAGTCCAGCAGCTGTACAGCAGCAGGCCACAGTTGTGCCCTGCGGTTATGTTGACTCATTCTGGTTCAGAGTCTTGCCACCGTTGAGCATGGCTGAGGCGCTGCGGCTCTTGGTTGGAGTGCCACTTCCGGAGCGGGAGAACTCAGTCAGGTCGTGGAGCGACGGTTCTCTGTACATGGCAACTATATGAGGGAAACGAAAATAACAGATCTCATGAGTCTCATGTTCTGCTTGTAGCAAGCTTGTCTCCTTATTAGTACATCAATGACTTCTATTAGTGCATACACAGCGCTATAGGGATGGGAATCACAAGGAATTGAATGATTATTGTTCCTTCCAATTACTAGGCTTCCAATTACTGATTCTTTTGAATTAGAGGAAGAAATATTTGGAAAACAGGACTGACATTCTGATGCCATTTTTTTTTAATGCTAACAAATGTAGGAACATATTTAATATATATATATATATATATATATATATATATATATATATATATATATATATATATATATATATATATATATATATATATATATATATATATATAATTTTTTATTTTTTGCATTTCTCACCTCATGCTCATATTTTTTATTAAAATACATCATATCCGGTCAGCCTAGCCATAATAATTCAAATATTTTAATGCAACTAGGGCACAAAACAGATATAAAAATCTCAGCATTCACACACGAAGTGAAATCCACTCAGCTCATTTGGAAATGAATAGCTTCCGGTCTGTCGAAGTAGAACATCATGAAAATCATTTGAACCAGTTCCAAGTAAGTACTCTATGCAGCACAAAAACACCTGCTTTCAATAAAAAATTATTTTGTGCTGCATGAATACACCATAACTTTATTTAAAATCTAATTGCATGGTGCTTCCATGCTCATTTAAAGCAGACTAATGTCTAGCCATCTTTCCGTAGCTTCACTTATGACTGCACACAAGCAGCTGCAGTTTTTAAATCCCCCACTGATTCAGACAGTTCTGAGAAAGAGAGGCACCAATTTAATTCAAGGAGGAAAAAACTGCATATTTCTAGAAGGGGTAAAATAAGGTGTGCCTATAAATCTTCTTTATAGACTGTTTTCTCTTCAACGGGAGAGTCATATTTTGAGAAGCAAAGGTTCTCTGGTTAATAAAGAGAATTATTTTCATATTAACATTCTATTGTATTTTGCCTAAATGAATGAAAAAAAAATCTGTCAATTTTAATGCTGCAAGCAAATTTAGTCATCACAACCTTATCATATACATAATTTGAGAATATCAATTTTTAAGATTAAATAATATACTAATGTTCTTAAAAAATACCTTTAACCGGCCCTTAGATGAAAAGAGGGGAAATGAACACAAATAGTTAAATTTCAATTAAATTCAATTTCAAATTAACTAATGCCAATTAATTAAAAGAACAGCAAAAATAAAAAAAGCTGATAAAACGTGTAGTACTAATATATATCACTTCAAACAAAATCTGTTTAGAAAGTTAGTTAAGATGTTAACATGTTTACAGCAGTTATACCAGTTTAATGGCACAGATGCCCCCTTCAGCACAATCACATCTTTGCAAGTTTGTACAATACAAGCATTTCCAACACATTTGCATTTCTATCTCTTCGAAGAGCACATTTCTGTCCTTAACACCAGACAACTGCAGAGACATGCTGGAAAGCCAACAAGTTACTTGAATCCTTGCACTACACTCAGCCAATATCTCCTCAGTCTAAAATAGATATTTTTAGAAAGTCATCAGCCTGGCGATCGGTACAGAAGACACTTGAACAAACCTTTGAGGGGTTTGGGAATGAAGTGTGCAGCCGGCTTGGTCTTCTTTACGTGGTTGCCCTTCATGATTTGACCCTCTTTGTTGAGACCCAGGTACCAGCCTCGTCCTGACTGCTGCTGCCGATAGATCATTGATGAGTATGTCACGTAATAGTTCTCAAACACTGACTCTTTGAATTTGCACTCTGGCGTGAAGTGCTCCTGTGAGAGTGAAATGGGCAGAGAAGACGACAAAGACATAAAAGACAAGAGAAACATTTGTACATGTTTTGGAGGAGTATTTTTCATAAAAGAAAGAAATGTGTGCAAGCTCATAGGGAGATAAAGAAAGCGAGAGCAGACAAATTTGGGCTGACGATGGTCCAGACAAGCTTCGTCGATATCACACATCACTTCTTCATAATTTGTCTTTAAACCTGAAGGTAAACTCCTCTGATTGGAACTGTAATAAGTGGTCTAAACATGGTAGCACGTCGTCGCGTGTGCTTTCATTCTAGTTTGTGGTACAGACTGATTACCATTAAACTCCTGAGGCCTGAAACACTTTGACTCATTCCTGTGGATCAATACATTCATCCTGGGGAAAACAACCTCTCAAAATCAACAAGGAGATACGTGTATACCGGCACGACCATGGGTGCGGGTTTGAGTATGGGCCCTTTGCACATTAATGGTGTTTTTAGACCAATGGTGTTCTAGAAGTTGTCATACACTGTAAAAAAAAATTATATATATATTTTTTTCTAAGTGTAAATAATGATTATTGGAGTAAGTTTTACTAAAGAATACAATTTCAGTCGTTCTACTACCAAATTCACATTTAAATAAATGTGTTGCTTGCCATTCCTTTGTAATTGTGAAAATTACTAGCAATTTTCAGTGTAGTTGAGTAAACTTCAGTGGTGGTGAATAGAAAGAACAACAAATAATTATTTTGCATTCCCATTAAAACAAAACAAAAAAAAATCCACAATAGTGTCTCCGACTTTCCAAATGAGGAAAGGATTTTGAGAGATTGATTATATCAGTAAAGAGAAATATGTCAAATTTGCAGTCATTACCCTAAAACACCCTAAAAGCAGCATTATCTAGTTTACTGATATTTCATACCAAAGTAATATAGCCCAAGTATAGAGTCATAAATGTATGTTACATTGTTAAATGAAAATATTAAAAAGCTTAGCTAGATTTACAATGTTAATAACTGTGGAAAATGCATCATCACAGTCTGTGAAACAGAGTCAATTTCTGTGGGCAGGTGGTCAGACGCGAACCCACACACAGCTGAAATACAAAGGTACAGTGTAAACTGTTTCTGCATTATGAAAGCACAGATCTGGCCAAGACTTTCAAAAGCCCCTGCAAATCTTTAGCGATCTTCTAATGCCAGCAATGTAACACAAAATGAAGGAACATTTACAGAAGCACTTATTGGCACAGCACTAAATTATTAATCTTGCCACAGCACATTTAATCAAAGGAAAGAGGCGAGGGAGGCACTCGCAAAACAGAATATCCATTAGAGCATTATTGTGAATTCTCTGTATTTAAAAACTGCAGAGTAGATATTGGGACGGAAACCTTGGCTATGATGATGATCTCCCATGAGCTTTCTATAGATAGCATTCAAGTACAAAGCAATTATATGAAGTGTGAATAATATTCGTGTGAATGTGAGGTGCTAACAAGCATGTCTAAATATGCCATTATCTCCTCTTTGAATATAAGTACGATACAATGCTGTGAAAAAATAAGAGAGGCAGATGGTGTTTGGGCAGGAGTTGGATCTCATTAACTCTTCAGTTCATCGATCGCCGGCTGTCTGGAGTCCAACCTGCAACCTTTAAGTTAACAGCATGGATCCTCAGGCATCCATGATGCTGTCTAAGACATAGATTTAACTCAAATGAGAGCAGCAGAGATGAAATGTGGGATGTTTACTACTGCCCTGAACTCAGAAGAGCCCACGATGTGTAGGAGGGACTCGCAAAGATGCACTACTCCCTTAAAAATAAAGGTTTTTTATTGGTCCCCAGGAAGAAATTTTAACATCGTACAAAAGGTTCTTTATGTTGGAAAAAGGTTCTGTAGATTATTAAAATGTTCTTTAGAATAAAGCTTCTTTTAAGAATTGTTCACTGCATGGTTCTTTGGGAAACCCGAAATGGTTCTTCTATTGCATAATTGAAATAATAATTGAAATATAATGAACCATTATTTTTAAGAGTGTATAAAAAAGATTGCTACACTTACAGAGGTGTACAGGTAGCCTTCATTGTTCATGGCCAGGTAGAGCTTGGTCTGGACACCCTGTATAGCCACCACCCGCAGCCCAACGGGGATGAGGTTGAAAATAGCTGTGAAGTTACAGTACAAAACAGAATTGAACCAACAGGAAAGAAGCGTGTCAGCATGGTCATGTTTAAACGTTATGTATGGTGAACTGACCATAGCTATTATCTTCCTCTTTTGTACCATCGATGGTCCCATCAGCTTGGAGTTGTAGATGAAAACCTTGTCGACTGTAGAGTTTGGTGACTATCCCCTTGAGCTGAGGCTCTGTAGAATTGAGACAACACAATTTAGGAGAGGTGAGGGGGGGATGCCACAGCAGATGTATATGGGGTGAGGAAGAACGTCCAGCACAAAAATGCACAGCTTATGAAAGCCAAGAAATGAATGTTGGAAAACCATAAAATGTGAATTGTGAAAACATAGTGAGTGCTGGTGCCAACAGGACCCAGGCGTTTGCCAAGCATGCCTCAGTGTTGAGGTGATAGATAACTATAACTTATGTAACATGCATTTCAGTAATATTCCGACTCCAGTTAAACCACTCTGAATTTATAAGTTTTCAAAAAAAAATATTTCTTTATTGTATACAAGAGAAAATGCAAAAAACAAACAAACAAAAAAAGGAGCAGCGAGGATACAAAAGACGTTGCTTACCCATTCTGTGCTACTGATATTTGATGATTCCACAAATGTCACAAACAATATTCCAGTAAACTATAATAATTCTCTTTTTTTTTCACCTGCAGTTGTTTAAAGAGGTATTTCTACCTGATCTGACCCTTAGAATAACTTTAAATGATGCAAAGCAAGGTCAGGATTGGTCAATCATATTAAATAATATTTTAGTTTATTTACATTTTGCTATTATTTATTTTACTATTATTAATAATGTTTCACATTTTTAATATGGTTTTGCACTATTTTCACTTGTAAGTGTTGTATTTTCAGTGCTCTGAACGTGAATACAGCAACAAATGTTAAAAAATTATTTTTTATGTATTTTTTATGTCATTCAAAGTATTGTTAAGTTAATTTGCATGTTACCACATTTTCCATGACCCAAGTTCAGCTCTGCCTCAACCTACAATTTAAAGCTAAGAATCACTCTTACTCTCCCAGTTATTTAAGACCACTCGAGAGGTCTCTCAAGTGGTAAAAAAATCAAGGTTCATGAAGGTTTGAGAAGATCCTTTAACATCCATAGAACCTTTTCATGGCACAAAAAGTTTTTTAAAGTAAAAAAACTGTTGTTCACACTATGGAACATTTACTCTTTTAAAAACTATTCACTAAAAGATTATTTTGGAAACCAAAATGGTTCTTTTATGGCATTACTGCAAAAACACCCTTTTGGAGCCTTTATTTTTAGTAGTGTACCAACCAGAAACCCAATATATTAATTATTATAAACAAGATGCACATTTATTATATTTATTGTAGAATTATAAATAATTACAACACTGAATGAGAGACCAGCTAGCATGCTCATTCTAACAAAATACTCAATATAAGCAATGAAAATCCATCAAATTAAAGTCAACATAACCTAAAGAGTGCCACAAATCTCAGTTTAGCCATATCTCTGATTCAAACTGCGTAGACTGCATACTATCTAGTGTAGAACAAGTGATGAGCTGTGTGCTCTGGTGATATTGCAACATCAGCTCTAGCTCAGAGAGAAGCCAGTGCTCAAAAGCAGTGAACTGTGAAATTCTTGTTACTCTGTAGAGCAGATCTTAGTTTACAGTTCAGACTCCTTCGTATAGAAGGAGTTAAATTTTTGTCACAATTTCTTAACTCAGTCAACTATGACGATGATGAGGATGGAGATGATGAAGATGATTGATGGACTTGAGTATCTGGGTAAAGTCTGCTCAAAAGAACACATAACATCAGACCTGGCCGCCTTCTCTTGCGTTTCTTTGAGCCAAAGAGTTTGACGCGTGAGAAAAAGTTGAGCCTGCTGGGCTTCTCGCAGTTCCCTATGCTCTTATTGGGGCTGCTGGCGCAGCGGTTGGCATTGGCTTTCTCGCGCTCCCTCGCCTGCCTCTTCTGCCGAATGAGGGAGCTGGCGATTGCTGCGGCTGTAGCCAGTTTGGCGTTTCGTTGTGGCGACGCGTCCCAGATTAAAAATGACCATATGTTGTGTATGTTAAAGTCCTGTGTGCTCAGAACATTGTCAAATCAATACTCCATGACGGTGCGTACTGGTCATTTCAGAAGTCCGCTGTTGTCCCTACAAGGATTAAGCATATTTCTCCTGTTGACAAATCACTTAGTTTGAATCCTTTACAGCCGCTTCATTCAGCGTCGGCTGTTGTGCCCCGACATGGTGCAGCAGATCCCGGACAGCTCCTCTTCTCCTCTCCAGGGAAAAAGCTGCCTTCTAGAAAACGTTGCCTTTTTGTTGCGCGTTTGTGGGAGAGAGAAACGCGTGCCATTGTGTCATGATCCAACGCTTTACTAAGTCATGCGCTGAAAAATGAGCACCTGTAACACACCGCGGCTGAGGAAATAATTAAATATTGTCTTCATCTGAGAAAACAGAGAGAGCGAAAGAGAGAGGGAGATTGTGTCGGGAAATAGAGAACAAGAGGTCCCCGCCTTTCAATAACGCAGCCTTTAATTGAAGTTGAGTGGATTAATCGGCTTCCCTTGCAGATGTGCTCGTTTTCAGCAGTGGAGATCTGCATAGGTAACTAACAGATACCCCGTCCCCGTTCCGCAAGACCGCCCAGGCGCATGAAACAGCGTCTGAACTTAGGTGTCTGCAGTATGATCCAAAAAATTAAAATATCCACATCTGCTAGTGCGGAGATTCCAGATTGCTCTCTTTTCGACACTGGGTTGGAATGCAGCAGCAGCAGCAGCTCGTTCCCTTCACAGTGGTTCCTGCAGCAGCACGGCTTCAGCGGCTGCATGGTGACAGACAGCCCGAGAGACGTGACTGTGGTCTTCAACAAGCCGCCGTGTATAAACAGGCAATAAAAGAGCCTCCTGTAGACGAGTGGCCTTTTTGGCACACAGACTACGTCATTAGTAGTCCTTTCGTTGCCATACATGTTTTGTGTTGTTTTATACAATTACGCTGTAAAAATGTTTAGTTAAATTTATATACATGTTTTACAAACAAAAGTGGTTGCTTCAATTATATCTAATTTAATGCTATAATGTTAAATTACCAACTAATCCCTCTCCAGCTACTATATAATAACATAAACACCATCAGAGTAACAATAATGCAGTAAACATGAACTAAACAACATTCTGTGCAATGTAGCATAAAACACATAATAAATAACTAATAACAAAAATAAAAGAAAATGACTTTTTCATTAAAACTTTACACAGGGGGATTCTGGGAATGCCACTTCAACATCAGTTAACATGGGCTATACTTTTTACTTATAGCATTTTTTTTACAAATAAATATCAAAGTATATTATTGCCTATTGTTGTAAATATTTTTGTCTGTAAATTATAAGATAATTCATAAAATAAAAACACATACAGTAATTTTTACACTTTTAAAAATAGGTGAAATGTTGAAAATACTATTTTGTCTATATGGTAAAGTAAACTGCATTTAATTCAATATATTTTTACCTTATTTTCAATTAGCCCTCAACCTACAGGCATGTAAAATCAGTCATATTAAATAATATTTTTCACTGAATGCAAAATGTTTACATTGCATACGGATGGGTGGTGTTAAAGTACACAGCGGAAATATATATTAGAAAATATACATAAGCAAATATATATATTTAAAATCTGTTTTGCTTAGTTTTTTTTTTTTTTTTACTCAGATCCTTCTTTGAGAAAACAACTAGAAAAATCTTGTGACCCACTTAAGATGAATTTCAGTTGCACTGGTAAATTTCAGCACCATGGACAGCACTAAAGAACCACAACTCTCTGTTAGTTACAAACAAAGCCATTCAACCCCTCAAACATGCTATCATCAGCTTAGAAATGTCTATACCTCATTTGTTGTCTAACTCCTATTAAGAAAGCCTTTAGGATTGGATTTCTACAGATATCTAAAAGTTTACCTGATACAGATCTTCTCAAGGGAAACGCCATCTCAGAGGCATCCAAAGAATGCTTTTATTCTTTCGCACTGCTTCATAGTGTGCAAAGCAAGAAAAAGGGCATTGCAAACTTTCAACTAATTCTCATGAGAATTCTGTCCATTAAAAGATCACAGCCTGGTGATCATAGCAGATTGTTATCGGCTATTATTGAAGGACCACTATGAGCTTAGGGCGCCTTATCAATGATTCATCAGATGCATCTGTGCTACTGCCAAATCTAACATTCTCTTCAGGGTCATTCACAGCAAGAAGCTAAAGATAGGGGAGAGTAGAGAGATACCGCATAATGAAGAAACAGGGTTTTTTCATCGGAGAGGGTGAACTGAATTTGTCTGGCCCTCCTTCCTGTTATGTGTTGGGCCTACATGGAAAACAACAAAGTTGCTCCTCTAATGCAACTAATATAATGTGAGTTTAAGGATCTATCAATGTTGTTGTCATACACAAGTGTTTTATGTAATCCTAATGCTTTGGCAGTCTCTATATTACTCATTCACAGCAAATCTCCAGTGACTGTGAATTCTATCAATTCTTTATGTCTTTACTCATAAGGGAACCCGAGCTGGAGCACTTTTTATTTTCTACATTCTTTATTCTCTGTGTTGCTATTGACAAATATATTGTCTTCGTTGGGAACTGAATTTAATTAGCCAGGCAATGATATAATTATAATTCTTGATCTAATTTATTACGGCTATTAAACCATGGTTTACTTAAACCTAAACTATTTCAAATCTTGTAATGATACAAAAAGATAGTCTCAAAAGGGCATAAAATTATTAAAAAAAAAATTAAAACTCATATATATGATCAAAACAGATTTGGCTAAACGTATTTACGTGTTTAACCAAAACAGTTAGAAAATACTTTAGTTTTATGCTTTTGTTTTCAGACACTTTTCGAGTGAAAACAACAACCCCACCCAAAAGCTGATCTCAAAGAGCACCACTAGATGGCGCTAAAATATGTGAAATGAGCTCGGAGGGAACGCTGGGCTCATCCAAAGTCCCTTTCAAGGAAAGTCTTGGTGGCCACTATCTCGGGAATCCAAAAAAAAGTCCTATCTGATGGAATGGGGGAATCCTAAAATTTCAAAAAATCACATTTAAATTAAATATTTAAAATCAGCAACAAAATCTTAAATTAACTACCCCATAAATGTTGTTCCTTTTGCTCAAATAGCATAAAAAAAACTTATTTTTCAGGTTCGACAATGCGTATGTGCAGTCATAAACTCGAAGCTGAATAGTCATAAGCGGAGCTTCTAACTGCTGCAGTGACGCAATGACTTTACCGATCAGTAATTGGCTCTTTCATTTAGAAGGCGGGACTTATTCCATTTCATCATTTCATCCAACAACTCCTGAAGTGTGTAATAAAACAGACTAGGGTTTGAAATACAATCAGTGTATACATGCAGGAGTAACACCTTGTGTGGGTCCGGACGGGAAGGCATACTGATTCCCTTTCTATTCAGTAATGTTAATTAAATTTAATAATAGCACTTGTGCACTGAAATAATATCATGTGTTGCAATGGACACTTTTCACATTTCCATGTTTCTCAAAAGCGGACGTCGTCAAAGTTGGGAAAAATTTTATGATGAATGTAAACTACAACAAATATAATTTTTGCCTACCCATTTTTTAAAGGAAAAATGACATAATTTCTGTGACATAACAAAAAAAAGGGGGAAACTATCTGGAGATTGTTTACATTAGCAAAGTTCTTTTAAGACAAGTCATATCTTTTTAAGACGGCGGACATCTTTGAAATGTCTCTCAGGCATGCAAGTGTAACTCCTATTTATTTGAATGGGGAAACATAAAAATTTGCCAAAACTGTTCACTAAGATTATTATTAAATTTCATATTTGAAATCACTAAAGATTTGTGGACAACAACTGTGCCATAAATGTTGTTACTTTTGTCTCAAATAGCAAAAAACTCCCTTAAAATACGGAATCATGTACTAAGACTGATGGAAAATGGAAAGTTGCGATGTAACTACAGAAGAGTCAAGTTTTAAATTGGAAAAATATCGTTACTCTTATCATAATTTTTTAGCAAGATGCTAATGGTCTAATCAGATTCAGTCATCTATGCTAAACTAAGCTAAAAGTGCTACCGCCAGACCCGGAGATTGGCTGAATGGATTCGAAAATGGTAAAAAATGCTACTTTAGGGTAGTTGGAAAATTAGGTTATTTTCATAAATATTATAGTGTTCCATTAGAGATACTGTAAATTGTTGAATCACATATTGATTTGATTTTACCTTTAAAGAAACACTTTACAATTTTTTTCACAGTATGCATTTTGTCCCGTATTATACATATAGCTCAGCTATGTGTTCATCTTCAGTTCTCTCTTCACAGCAGTTCTGTCAGTGTACTGTTTGAGTGCATGAATTACTCCGGGATATTGGTTTGTTTGAACTCAGAGGGAGTGTCAGCCACATTAAAAAAAGTTAACATCTTAAGTAATTTGTGAATTAATGCTTATTGGAGATGGGAACCATTTCAAACGATTCAGTTCAGATTTACATTTTTGGGTGAACTAACCCTATAAAGTGATAGTACACCCAAAAAAATAAAAATTTGTCATTGTTTACACACCCACAAGTTGTTCCAAACCTGTTATAATTTTTTTTTCTTCTGTTGAACATAAAATAAGATACTTTAAAGGATGTGGTAGCCAAACAGCTTCTGGTCCCCAATGACTCCATAATATTTTTCTCCACTATGGAAGTTACTGAGGACCAGCAGCTGTTCAGTTACCCACATTCTTCAAAATATCTTCTTTTGTGTTCAACAGAAAAAAAGAAAAATAAGTATTTTATACAGACATCGAAAAACCTGGGTAAATTATGACACAATTTTATTTTATTTATTTTTTTGCTTATTGTTTTATTTAAATTCAGATAGGCTATCAATATAATATTGCATATATTATAAGAGCTTGGTTGACATAATTATTATTATATAAAAAAAAAGCTACATTATTTAGATAAAAAAATGGGACTGATAATAGCAAGTCCTGATTTAAGCAAATGAGGGAAAAAAAATCCCATCCAGGTAATAGCAAGGTAGAATCAATAAACTTTCATCTCGACAAACCTTCAGTATTTTCTTTTTTCTTTAAAACGAAGAGTTTCCAGAATGGACAGCAAAAGAGCTCCTGACATTTACTATGAAAGGGTAAGTTTTCTTTCTTATCTACAGCAAGCGACTGAGTTGACTCCGACATCAACAGAATGTACTCACTGGCATCTTGAATGGTATATACTTAAATATAACAGAAACATACAGAACAACAAGTATTATGAAAAATTCTGGTGACATAATATAGACTAGACATCATTTCTACACAACATACTGATTCATGTGAGCATCCATGTACACACAGAGAGAGAGAGAGAAAGAGAGAAAGAAAAAGACGGATACACACTAACAGTAACAAGAGACACACAGCGGGAGTCCGAGAACCATAAAAAGAAACCAAATGAGTTTAGAAAGAGGATACTGACATCTGGTGGTAAAGCCATGTGTTTAATGAAATCTACACTAAAGTATATTCTTCAGTATTTCTACAACAGTATACACTTAAACTGTCATGAAAATTATAAACGATAAATAAGTGACTAAGCTGAACACAGATCTGTATCTTATCTGTACAGATCTGTGGCTACAGATACTATAAGATTGTTCCGGAGGAGTCTTGTTTACATGTGGTGTGAAACATTATGATTCATTTTTGTCAGTGACACTTTTACAAGATTACAAAGTATAAAACACTTAGGCTTCAACTTCAACATGAAAATTTAATTAGCATCACAGCCTATGTTGTATCTTTGAAGGACACTATTAGGCTATAAAACATGGACGTACAGTGGAGTAATACACTGACTAGAATTAAACACTAAATGAAGGTGTCCTAAATGAACAGTGTGTTCAATTAAAACTACAAAGAAGCTTAATCTCTTATTTAAGCTGTATCCCCACAGGTCTATTAAATATAATAAAAACCTGTGTCTTTTTAATGACCCCTCATTTAACATGGCCTCAGTGTAGATGGGTAGACTGTTCCTCACTTTTCCATAACTTAATAAACTTTAATTCGTTTTTCCTGTAAGAACTTAATCAAACCTAATCCTTTGTACAACCATTCATAGCTCCCTCTCAGGGTTTGTGAACAGCTATATTACAATATGATCCAACCACACTTAATTGCTTGCTGACCTTATATAAAAATGTATGCAATTAATGTCCAGTAAAAGGACCACTGTAGACACTAAAAACCGAATGCATCTGCTTTATAGAGCATGCTATGTATTTTTAATGAGGTACTTTCCGCCTCTTTGTCTCCATGGCAATAGGTACCCAGCCTACATCCGTGAACTGAAGCGCGCTGAGCGCCTGTCAGTCACTCTCAAGGAAAATAATACATTTATAACCAATTTCTTGCTATCAACGCGTTTTATTGAAAGAAAGTGCTTTTAATTAAAGCGTTTGTTTTGAGGTAAAGTGTGAAAAGAGTGGAAAGCTATTTTCGCTTCTAGTGAAGCGCACTCGATTGTTACAGTAGCTAGATTTAAAGTGACCGCGCCACGGCTAATATGATGGCAAAATAAACATCACACTTGTTGGTTTTGCTTGCCTAGAAGCCGATATATTTTTATAATTTCGTGTTAAGTTACTTTCTGTAGAGGCTTAATAGATCGGTGGCTACTACCGCCGAGAGAATCAATATTTAATGATTTTCCGTGCGATGCTTGACATGCATAACCTTGTCTGCATAACCAGATCGTGAGCCATTTTTGCAGAATCATAAACAGCCAAATTTATATAAATACATGGAAAGCAAAAATGTTTAAGCAAAATTATACATGTGACGTCTTACCCTTTGTTGCATCCTTATCTTCTTTCGTCTTCAGTAATGCTTTCCCGCTCATAGATCCCAGTTTTGATGAAGAATTCCTGATGATAGCTCACACCAAATCGGTCCGATCATTTAAAACTGGCTCTTCAGTTTAACAGTGGCCAACCCCCCTTAAAGGAACCAGAGCGCTGTTTACAACGGTTTCCCCGTAGCATGTCTTTTTAATTATGTTTTTCATATATTTTAAATCAAAGAATACATGGCATTCCGTATAAACCATTTATGTGTTTTTTTCAATCACACTCATCAAATAAACTAAAACAAAAAAGAAAAAAAAGAAAAGAAAACCTTGAAATGAATTTAATACTGTGGATTTTCATGCTGCTGAATCCTTACCGTTTGCTGGTCGTTATTATCTTATCTGGCAGGTGCTCATATAGCGCTTTGTTCCATATGACAAAAAACAAGGCAGGAAAACAATAAGACGTGAAAAAATATGTAACAAGTCTTCTGATGAAATTAAAATGTAAAAGGCCACTTGCCAAGCTGTTTCAGTGTCGTTCAGTTTGCGGTTCGCAAGATTACAATTCGAGCGCTCATGATGTGCTTTGACAAATCAATCAGTCCACATGGCTGTGTCTCAACCCGCTACGCTACTATTGAGGTTGCGTTGTGGATCCCGGTCCCAAACTTCACCACGTGACGCGTTACGTCATCCTCCGCTGATGCTTCAGTCTTCAGAATACTCTCGAGTTGACAAACATGACGTAGAACATCTACGCTGAGTCATTCATTAGCTGAACTTAAAGATTCGTGTAAAGAGTGGCTACAGGCCAGTAAGTGTAAAATATATAACCATAAGCAAGGTAATCTGTTAAACAACAATTTCAAGATTGAACAAAAATGACTAGGCTTATATTATTTCAACGAGTGTTTATCTATTTAGCAAAAATAGATGTTTGTTACATTTTGCTTTTAAAAGTGAGAATTGGTATACTTGATTTCTAACCAAAAAGGTATTACATTTTCGTCTACTGCAAATGTGTTCTCCTGAGAAATCGAGTTACAAAACGATTAAAACTTATAATATGAAAATACTCTTGTTTGAGCAAGATGAATCTGTACATAGAAATGCCATAGAAATGGTTGACCACTGAAAGACTATGTAGTTTAAACTTCCAGTTTGACTGCCACAGACAAGTCACAAATCTTGTTACATAAAAACGATGAAGCAAATATATATATATTTTTTCATATTTTTTCACGTTGCGTTGTCGGATATGATCACTATAAATAATATTTAAAAAAAAGTTCCTTAAATTAAATTTACTGTTGGGAAACTTATGTTGGCTTATTTTCCATGAGTCACTAAAGAAGAACTGAAGTTTGGAGTAAAACACCAAACATGTTTTGTATATTTCAACAAGGATTTTTTGAGTTTATGTTGTCAAAGGTTGTAGTCGTTTGCCAAATAGCAATTCTCTGTACTGAGCACATTATGTCGGTGTTGTTTCTTTAATTTTAAAAGCATTACCTTGTTTAACACCCATTGATGTCTGTTATGAGGAAAGTCAGCCAAGCCTTGTCAATATTTGCTGGGTCCTAAGTCTGAAGTCTGAAGAAATAAATTAATAGACATGGATATCCATGCAAGTATAATCATCCACATGAATTGTATAATCCACATACAGTATCGATACTGTTATGAAGTGTGACAAAATGCATTATTCACTGATATGTTCTCATGAAACTATACATAACATAAAATTATTTCAAATGCATCAGCTATAAAAATACAATAAAAAATAAACACCCACCAGAAGTGTAAACACGTATGTCCCTGAACTCTGGAGCTGATCAACGTATTTAAACTATTGGGAGAGATTTCTGCCCAAAGGAAAATCATCATAGGGAAAATGCTGAAGATTTATCCCATTATTTTGATTTGCAGTTTGCTGCTTGAAACCTGGCTTTCTTCTGGAGGTAAGTTAACATTCGTCTGTCTTAACGTTTTCTGAATGTAAAATCTGTTCTAACGGTCAAAGGCTGAGTATTTGTTTGTTACAAGCAGTCTTTTGAAATGTAAAAGCCTTGTGCAATAACCAATTAGAGTTAGAAAAGAGAGAAACTTGTTAACACACAAAGACTTTTCATGTTTTGTGTTGTGAGAAAACAAAGGAAACAAAAAAATCTATCATCATATTGTTCTTATCATGGAGGAACTGAGAGAACTGAAATCTTTGCCTCTGACTTTTACAAAAGCTGTTCAAACTCAACATGAAAGGACTTTCAAAGTAAAATAATATTCAGTTGCCAAACCTTCAGTGCTTGTAAGACTACATTATTCGTGTCCAATAAAAAGTGATTTTTCAGTATGTCTCTTTTGTGTATGTAGCTTCAGTGTTTCTGCCGAAGTATCTGGCAGAGTCTCTTCTGAAGAGACAGAAACGCTTTAACACAGGTATTGAGGAGATGAAGCCGGATAATTTGGAGAGAGAATGTTTCGAAGAACGCTGCGATCGAGAGGAGGCCAGAGAGGTTTTTGAAGACCAGGAAAAAACAGTGAGTTGCATAAGCACATGTTTATCTCATTTAAATGTTTTTAGGGCTCTGTGTGTGAGTTTTTAACTTTTCAAACCTTGTTTCAGATGGAATTCTGGATCAGTTACAGAGGTGAGCGTAAATATTCTTTCTTTATGCTACATGTCATGTAGAACACTGATGATAAATCTTTCTGTCCTTTCAAATTTGTCCATAAAGCATCTGTTAATTTAACCTTACCTTATATTTCAGTATATATTCATAATATCATGGTCATGGCCTCTCCTCCTTTTCAGATGGAGACCAATGTCAGTCGTCGCCCTGTCAAAATCATGGGAAATGTGTTGATGGTATGAATACATACACCTGCTGGTGTCCAGCCCGCTTTAGTGGGAAGAACTGTGAGTTGGGTAAGATCCATGATGCTCACATTAGCTGTTAAGAGCAATATTTTACATTATATCTTGTAGTGCATCCAATGTTTTATTTTTTTAACAAATATGCTAGATGGTGTTGTTTTTAGTCTTTATTTAAAGGCTAAATTCTGAATTGTTTATTTTTTAAAGTTTCAATTTATAAAGTACACAAATATGTATATATTTAGACACAGATCATTAAAAACATGAAATGGATATAAATCATAATTTTTGATCAAATAAATAATAAACAATTTTTATTTTTTTAATTATTTTTTATGTGTCCAAATATCTCTGCATTAATACTTTGTCTAAAAGAAATTCCTAACCTTGTTTTCTTTAGTGACTCTTAAAGTCTCCCTCTGCTAAAACATTATTTTGTCTTTCATGGGTTGCTCTGGTGCAGAAATAGCAATACAGTGTAATGTAAATAATGGAGGCTGTATGCACTTCTGCTCTGTGGATAAAATTTATGGAGTAGTATGTGACTGTGCCGAGGGTTACAGACTGGCTCTGGATGGCAGGACTTGTGAACCTACAGGTACAAAAATCCTATTCCCATGTATTATATTTATTTGCATTGCCACTTTGTCAGTATTGTCACCAGGGCGTGCATTATATTTTCATCTCATAGATCAAAGCTTTTCTTACAGTGTGCTATATGACTTTTCATCCCACGCAGTAGAATATTTTGAATACCATTTTCATTTAAGGAATTTTATTCATGTTTCAGCAGATGCTTGGTTTGGTTTATTGATTAGATCCGCACTTAATTTTTATAGGGCAGTACCCATGTGGACGTCTTGGAGCGAGTATTGCTCAAACTCTTAACTCAAGGTCTCTTATCAGTGATACAACAGAACAAAATACAACAGAGTCCAGTCCTACAGATTCCCCTGATGTGAACGTGACTAGCACACCACAACCTACACTGAAAAACATCACCTCCTTCTTTCCCACTCAGCCCACCATCAAAAATGCAACAAATAATGAATATCGTATTGTAGGAGGAAATGAGGCAACACCAGGGGAGATTCCCTGGCAGGTAGGTGAAGTGATGAATTGTGTGTCCATATGATTCCTCTTCACTTTGTGAAGAAAAGCAAGTATAATCTACTCTAGTTTCTGTCAAAAAATCCACAGAACCTTATGAAGAGAGTATTACAGTAAAAACCATAAGATCAGACATCTTGAGGGAAATTTACCGTCTTTTTCTCTATTATGTTGGCAGGTGGTTCTTATGGAAAAGGTGAATAAGAATTCATTTTGTGGTGGCTCTCTCCTCAGTGAAAAATGGGTCATTACAGCTGCCCACTGTGTAGAAGGAAAGGTGGGATCTTTCTTCATCAGAGTTGGTGAGACACCAACTGCACTGTCACATCATTGTTATTGCTATTTGGTTATAGAAAAAAAAACTTTTGGAGTTGTGAATAGTACAGTATGTATAATGTATTATTGAATTTTTAATTTCACTGTCTCAGATGTACAATTACATATTCCAAGGCACATTGGATGTGATATCACACATATTGTCAATGAGTTGCTGTATTTCTGGTCCTATGTTTCTAAAGGGGAACATGATGTCTCAAAGAATGAGGGAAGAGAGAGTGACCATGGCATAGTGGAGTACCATATCCACCCACGGTACAACTCTAAACAGAGTCTTTACAATCATGACATCGCCTTGTTAAAGCTCCAGGGACCCGTCAAATTCTCTGACTATGCTGTGCCCATCTGCCTGGGCTCTAAAGACTTCTTAGAGAACTTGCTCAAGAGTGCGGAGAACTCTCTGGTGAGCGGATGGGGGAGGCTACTGCAGGGGGGCATCGTATCTAAAACGCTTCAGAAAGTAGAGCTCCCTTATGTGGACCGGACAGAGTGCAAAGACAGCAGCACCGACACCATCTCCCGCTTCATGTTCTGTGCTGGTTATAGTACGGTACGCAAGGATTCCTGTCAGGGGGACAGCGGAGGACCCCATGCCACCCGCTATCAGAACACATGGTTCCTCACTGGCATTGTCAGCTGGGGGGACGAGTGTGCCATGAAGGGAAAGTATGGCATCTACACCCGTGTCTCCAAATATATGCACTGGATAAACAACATGACTGGCATCAGAATAGGACATATGTCCAATACTAATAAACAGAGTTAGAATTAGATTAAACCATTGTGCAGGTTTGTTTTAAAAGTATCATAAAAATAAATGTTGGATTGAATTAGATCTCACAGACATTTTTGTACAGATGATATTTACTAGTCATCATTCAACAGACAAACTGTAACAAACAAGAAAAAATATAATTTTTCATCTTAGACTTTGTGCTTGTACATCTGGTCATCTAACTCTAACTCTGTACATATTAAACACTAGGACTGTATGGCTTTAAGAAGTGTACTGCAAATAGAAGTACACATAAAACCCATTCAAGCCACATCCACTTTTCTTCTTCCTTGTCGAGCCCTCTTTTAAACTAATGGCATGCAAATGTACCCTACTGTTTAAAAGTTTGGGGTCACTTTTATGCTCCTTCAGTCTGTTTATATTTGATCAAAAACAGTGAAATAGTCATGTTGTGAAATATTATTACAATTTAAAATAACATAAATATTTTTACAATGTAGTTTATTCCTTTGACACAAAGCTGAATTTTCAGGAGTCATTACTTCAGAAATCATTCTATGCTGATTTGGTCTAAAGAATCATTTCTCTTTAATATCAAAGTGACAAAATATGCTAAATATTTTTACAGCATTGTTTGATGAACAGAAAGTTCAGAGAATAGCATTTATTTGAAATAGAAATACTAATCAATGTCTTTACTGTCACTTTTGAGCAACGTGATGCATCCTTTCTGGATAAAAATATTTATTCCCTTCAGACAAAAAAAAAAAACATGCAGAAAAATCTTTCTGACCCCAAAATTTTGAACAATAATGTCTCTATTCATTCCCGTTTTTAATGAGGTTAGCTCATGTATATTCACCTCAGTGGTTTCTAAGCGGTTAACAAAGTGCTCATTGTGAGTGCAGAGAAAGTTCATAAAAAAAAGAAAGAATGGAATGGACAAGTTTACAATGGACATTATAATGATGCATACCAAAAAGTTTTATTTCAGTGACTAAAACTGACCCAAATGTGATGGATGTGCTTAAAAAAAAAAAAAAAAAACTTTTTTTTTTTAAGCAAAATATGAACACATAAATTATGCTGTTTCTTCCATAAACCCATTTAAAAACACATTGATGACTAAGAACATTTGCTAAATTGTCCAGAATAGCCATATTTGATCTGGCTTAAAGTGAATTTGAATATAAACACAGATCATCTCATGGGTGAGCTGTATGTTTTTAAGCATAACCGTGAAGCTATAAAGCAATCACATTGCTGACTAGTAATTGAAATGTAACATTTACATTTAATCATTTAGCAGATGCGTTTATCCAAAGCGACTTACAAATGAGAACAATAGAAGCACTCAGGTAAACAAGAGAACAACAACAGTATACAAGTGCAATGACAAGTCTCAGTTAGTCTAGTATAGAACGCATAGCCAGGTTTTTTTTGTTGTTGTTGTTTATTTAATGAAAGGACAAGAAAACAAGGAAAAGTGCTAGTATTAGTTAGTTAAGTGCTGGCGACTAAAATTAGTCTTTAGATGTTTCTTGAAAATGAGTGAAGACTCAGCTGTTTGGATTGGGATTGGGAGGTCATTCCACCAGCTGGCCACAGTCCAGGAGAAGGACCGTGAGAGTGATTTTGAACTTCTTTGGGATGGCACCAAAAGGCGTTGTTCACTTTCAGAGCGCAAACTTCTGGAGGGCACATAAGATTTAACCAGTGAGTTTAGGCATGTTGGTGACATACCAGTGGTCGTCTTGTAGGCAAGCATCAGTACCTTGAATTTGATGCGAGCGGCTGCTGGTAGAGAGTGTAATCTGATGAGGAGAGGAGTAAAGTGATCTTTTGTTGGCTCATTGACCCTCGCTGCTGCATTCTGGATCAATTGGAGAGGCTTGACAGTACATGCAGGAAGGCCCGCCAGGAGAGCATTACAATAATCCAGTCTGGAGAGAACAAGAGCTTGGGCAAGAAGTTGGGTAGCTTGTTCTGACAGGAAGGGTCTAATCTTCCTAATGTTGTATAACGCAAATCTGCAGGACCGGGGCGTTGTAGCAATGTGGTCTGTGAAGCTTAACTGATGATCCATCTCAACTCCTAGGTTTCTGGCTGTCCTCGAAGGAGTAATGGTTGATGAACCCAGCTGTATAGAGAAGTTGTAAGCGATTTGTAAGTGATTTGTTCAAGTTGTAATCTCACATACTCTCTGAAATAATTTTTCTTGCACATATTTCTTTTAAACATTTCTTGGAGAAATACTAGTGCCAAAGTAAAATCAGAGTAATAAAAAAATAGGAAATAGTGTCATCCTGGTAAGTTTGGAAATGGAATGTTAGGTTTTGGTTCATTAACTTCATACTAATGTTTAGTTTATCCCTCATTATTTGTATCACTGGTGTCTATTCCAGAACTAAAATGGCTTTTTAAATAAATGTCCAACCAATGTACCCATTCAAGAAGAGAAAAAATAGTCTACTATTCTCTCAAGCCAGTTTACATCCATGCAGTAAACCTTCCTGTTTTTATTAAACAGTTAAATACTGTGCTAACTACACAAATACATGTTTTATATCATGTTATGGCACAGCATGGTGATGGTACTTTCCAGGGGTGAAGTAGATCAGTAAGTGCTTTGCAAAGCTCCTTTAATTTCCATACTGTATTGTAGGAGTGTCATTGGCTTATTCGAGGAGAGAGAGGAATCTCCTTTTGTCTTTAAATGCAGCATAATCCAGAATCCCCACTGACGGCAGATGGAAACTTTCTCTTGACTAGGCGGCTCTGTTTTCCTGACTTGTTGTTTGCTTGTGTGCTTCAGGTTGGCGTGACTGGGCACAGTCCTTAATGACAATAATGGCCTTTAGGGTTGTCACTTTGTGTGAGCTTTGTGAACATGTGGTTTATGTACTTATGTGTTGCTGGGCTTCCTGTTGTTTATATTTCCTGTATCTATGAGACAACACCAAAATGCTTTAGAGAAAGAAAAGCTTCAGCAGTACAGATTTGTTTAAATAAATACAATCAGTTTGCTTTAATAAACATTAATTTAATTAGTAGGCTTATAAAACCTGCATCTGCATCTCCCAGAATTCTCAGCAGTGTATCAACAGGGAGTTTTCCTTCACCTCCACGAGTCAAATTGTTAACATGCCTGTGGGAATTATAGCGTTACATAGTGCCATTTATAGCAATTTTGATAACTAGGCAAGATTGTTTTGTTGTTGTTGTCTGAAACATTGATTTAAAGTGTATTTTTTCATTATTATTTCAGTCAAACCCATAAAACCCTTTGTTACCCCAAACTACACATAAACGTACGTTATGATGAGGGAAAAAACATATATAAGTCGCACTGGACTATAAGTCGCATTTATTTAGAACCAAGAACCAAGAGAAAACATTACCGTCTACAGCCGTGAGAGGGCGCTCTATGTTTTCAGTGTAGACTACAGGAGCACTGAGCAGCATAGAGCGCCCTCTCGCGGCAGGAGACAGTAATATTTTCTCTTGGTTCATTTGTCTTAGTTCATTTCTCTTGGTTCATGTCAAATTAATTTTGATAAATAAGTCGCACCTGACTATAAGTCGCAGGACCAGCTAAACTATGAAAAAAAGTGCGACTTAAATTCCGGAAAATACGGTCATCAGAATCCAACTACTTATTCCTCTGTTACTCATGGATGAGTGAACTGCCCCTTTAAATATCAGAATGCTCTGCCCTCTATGTTTATGTATGTTTTGCTCCACTTAAGAACAAATGAATAATGAAATGTGACTCACCAAAGCCCCATAGCACTCTCCTTTAGCACATGAATGACATCACCACATTTGATGATTACATCATCCTTGCCACACTTTAAGTGGTCCTCCATTGCTCTATACTTTCCAGGAACCTAAAAGACAACAAACAATTGAGCTTAATACAAGGTCAAAGCCATCATATGGACTATACTGTACAATCAAAATCCTTTAATGCTGATGAAGTTTCACCCGAATAACTGGGAATGATATCTAAATGTCCAAGCTTACAAGCAATACATCATCTTCTTCATCAGAGTCTGAAATGTTCGAAAGGTCAGTGGTCCAGTCCTCCAAACCCTGACTGATGTCCACTGAGTGAGATGTCCCTGGCCAGCCTGCAACCCACAACCAGCCGAACCATAACGACATTCTCCCCGAATGGGTCGTAAATCATTACAAGATTCAATTTACATCTTACATATTAAAAATCCCATGTACCATTATGTTCCATAGCATAGTGAATTTTCCTGCTCCTGTCAACTCGACTAAATGCCAGTTAAAATGGCCTCTGTCAAAACCGGACTCACGCGGCCTGAATCGGCCTCCTCAGAGCTGACAGATGGCTCCTGGAGCTTGCTGTGAGGAAGGACATCAAAACAACCTAAGCAGCAGAAAAAAAAAACGTTAATATTAGCAGAGTTGACATGACATTGATCCCAATCCTGTTCCATTGAACAACAAAATTCTAAGAAATTGAAAGAACAAACACAAAGTACCATCTGCTGCAAATTACTTTCCAAATGTAATTATAAATGTAACTTTTATTATTTATTGTAAAATTATGCTTGTATCTTTTATATATGCATAATGCATTTTATGTTTTATTCTCAAAATCCAAATGTTTCAAGCAGGTTTCAGAAATGGCAAGAATGTGTGCTTCAAGAGTGTTTTTCATGCCAGAATGGTACTGATTTGTATTTTGTACTATATCCATCATGTAGATGGGCTCAAAGCATACAGTCTATATGAATGTGATTTATAAGGCAACACTGTTCAACAAATTCTGTTGATTTTTGTATAGATCCTTCCATATGCAAATATGAATTTTGATTTAAACATTTTACATCCATACTCTAGAAGAGATTGTAAAAAGAATGTGAGGGGTTACGGGAGTACAGTGAGGATCACCTGTCGGCCAAGGGAGGAGATAATGTCTGCTCACCAATACGGGTGAGCATCACCTGAGAAAGTGAAACACACTAAACACAAAAGATTTAATTAAGACATTAAGATTCACCAATTCAGAATTCAGCACTGATATCAACAGAAATGGAAATGCAGTGTATGGAACCTTTGTCAATCTTTTGCTGATTGTTGAGGATCTCAGTGAGCCATACAGTCTTCACATCAGTTGAAGCCTGCAACATAAAACAATTACAAAATACAAATTTATTTTTTTATTTTTTTTGCACACAAACTTCTGAGGCCACCATATTTTTTCTTGTTTAATATTTTATTTTATTTATATAATATTTACTCACATTTTTAGAATATATTTTATATAACTAATTTATATGTATAATATACAGGTATATAATTTTAAATATAAATCATTTTAATTTATATAACAAATTTTATTTTATATAATTTTAACATTTAATTATTTTTAATTATTTTTATTTACACGTTATATTATTATCATAACAATTTTAGTAGAAAGTTTAAACTAAACCCATCATACACTTAAATGTTTTATATTTTCTTAAATCCTTTTATTAAAATCCTTATTATCAGTTAGATTAGATTTTGAATCCCACATTTTCAAAGTGGTCTTAAAAATGGCTAATCCTCTAAAGTGTTTTTTTTTTCTTTTCTTTTTTGCAAAAAAGCTTAAATTTAATGTTCAGCACTTGACATTCACATTCATTGTGAACAAGATATTTTTTTTAATATCTCCATCAATGAAGAGGTATTGAGGAGGCGTTATTAAGTGATGACAAAGGCACTTGTAACTTTTTTTAATGTACTCCATACTGTGGAGTTTTAACCTTGATAAAATGACTCACCTGAACAACATACACCTCCTCTTTTCCGTTATACCACATTTCAAACTTCTTTACATCCCCTTTGACATTTTCTCTGATACCAACAGCACTCATCTACAAAAGAAACAGAGAAAACATAACCTTGTGGGTTTTTTAACGGCCAATGGAATTTGAGTTAAGCCTAAAATCCCTTTCATAAAAAATTTTCCATCTCTTTGGAGCACAATAAAGAGGTGCTTAACTTCAGCATTTGTGCAACACAACAACATGCTCAAAAATGGTTAGCTGCATGATGGATGTCATAATTGCAAAATCTGCCGGCAAAAAGTATCTTTCTGCTTTGGCAGTCATTCAAAAGTAGTAATACGTTCTGACAAAGTGACTGTTTAAATGTCAAATAAGTTGATATTCTCTCTCACCATCAGCCAGTGTTTGAAGCTGTAAGAGGTTGTCCGATCATGTGCCTCTACACTCTCCTCTCTCTTCTTGCAGAAAAGCAGAGCTCTTTCATGAAGGAACAGATGCCTTTGCATTGGTTTAAAGCGAGCCATATCCTTCATGCGTGTTGGCCCTTTCCTATGTTTGATCCAGACACTGAAAGACCCCTGCATAAGGACACGGCCCAGGACACTCAATTCGCCCTAGATACAAAGGAAATAAAAAGAAAGCAAATGTGGGAATGTCAATAGAAGCACATTCAAACTTAATGGAAGGCCATTTTTGAGCAAATGTTAATTTTTGGCTGAACTATTCCTTTAATATTCCTCCTCTATCCTTCCTCATTTCTTGGCCACACCTCATAACCACTGATGGCAGTTCGATGCATGGAGTCATTGACAGACTTGAGGAGATCCAGCATGACATTTAGCGCGCCTTACATCTCAGATGCATACTGTGAGTTTGAGCTGTGTTTTAATAGTTCCTAATCAGAGAGACAGACAGCATTTAGTGCAGTAGACATCAGTGTGTGTGTCGGGGTGGGGGGGTTGTTCTGGTTAAGCACCATCAGAAGAAGCTGGTACTTGGTTAAACGTTGAACAGGTTTCAGGAAATATGAGTCCAGACCTAGTTTATGATCCAGCTTCTTTTTTTAACTCCTATAAGAAAGAATTCTAAATTAGCAAAAATTAGCAATCTATCCCTATTAACACCTGCTAGTGTTGTTTATTGTAGCCATGTTTATCAGTTTTTAATGTATGGTTGTGTGATATAAAAAAATATCCACAACAATACCTGGATGAAAGCTGAATCTGAACATTGCCTCCAGAGGGCATCTGAGCGAGGTTTGTTCTGGCAGTAGCACTCATAGACCTGAAAGTTTCTTTCTGCAAAAGCATTAATTCCTCTTAATGGGCTTTAAGTATCCAGATGTTTCCTCTATTATTTTTCTAGTCTGTCAGTACCGAATCTTCAGAACCAGACCAGAACAAATTACATTTACCTGAGCTGTGATTGTGAGTTCACAGTCTAAAACGTTTATTTTTATCAATGTTAAAAACGTTTTTTTTCTGGAAACCTTGATTCATTTTTTCAGGATTCTGATGCTCAGAAAGTAAAAAAAAAAAAAAAACAGCATTATTTTTAAAAATAGAAAATCTTTTGTAGCTTTATATCTTGTAACTTTTAATCTTTTGTAATGTCTTTACATATGCAGTATATATGTTTGCCACAGAATGGCTCACCCGTTCCAGAAAGCACTCTCCCACTCTCTCTGGGGTCTCTAAGCAGCTCTCGAGGTCCTGAAGAAATATCCTGCACAGCAAAGACAGGATCAGTATGAATGTGTGTCCATGTGTCCATGTGTGTGGCCATTTTTCTCATCTGCTGTGGAATTTATAGATCTCTGGCAGATTTCCAAACAGCTCTTCTTTCTTGTTTCGCAGTACAGATGGCAGTATATTATAGAGAGATGGGTTTTCCATCTCTGCCCTGTAACCCTGTCACAATATCATACAGCATGCTTTTTTTTTTTTTTTTTACTATTAAATTAGCTCTAATTGTAAACTTTTCATGTTGTGTGCACTGTATCAAATCAGACACACCAGAGTTGGTTTTGTTTTTAAATGGCAGTCTCCATCAACAGTTGTACAGAAAACATCACATTACCAGTGGAAAATGTGTATGTAACTACGTGACCAGGCTCTAATGCACCATGCCACTAAACTACAGTTTGAAAGGAAAGATGTGGTTTCCAAATGAGTGCATACGAAGGTCATCTACAATATTACAGCTGCACAGCAAATGGGACGAGGGAAAATAAAACACAGACCAATCATTTCAAAGCCATTTGGTCTAGACATTACCCGCAAAACAGACAGAAGCTCATCCACATAAATTCTCTCCGTCTCAATCAGCTCCTTCATTACGTGGCTGCAGAAGCGAGGGAGGCATGGGCAATAACAGAAGAGAGAGGGGAAGAAAGATATGAGGACAGAACGGGAAAGATACTGGTGAGAGACAGACAAAGAGAGGAGGTTGAGAAGAAATTCATGATTCATAAACATACATTTTCATTTTGTCGAGATATTGCGAGATATTGCTGTATCTGAGACTGACTAGAAATGAACAGTGTGAACTTAAAATAGGTACCTGATCGATAGAAAATTAGTAAGGACATGCTGTAGAAAAAGAGGGACTCTACATTGTTGCATTCCAGTGTCTGTACTCAGAGAAAAAATAATATTGCTTTTTGAGAGCTTAGATATATGGAAGCTTGTTTCTGCCATGCAATATAAAAAAGGTTATTGTGACTAAAATAAAACATTAGATAGGACTTCCGGTTGTTATGTGCGGGAAGTAGCTGCACTTTGCCTTAATTTCAAATTTCTTCTCTAGACCATCAACGATTTTATGACATAGTTAATTGGTTGGTTTACTTGGAAATCTGAAAATGCTAAGAAAGGCTAAGTTAAGAAAGACAAAGCACAAGCTAGCTACAGCTCAAACCTGCTTAACGCTGTTGAATGAACAGACTGGTCTTCAGAATTTAAATCAGCATTTTTGACCTCGGAGGCGAGGCTAGACACATTACATAAAATGGTAAACGGCCATGAATAGTGACTTTTCTCACTTGAAGCTACTGCGGATATGAGTGGCATGAGTGTCGGAGCCCTAGATTCAGACGGATGAACACGCTAAACTCAATGCCAAGGTCATGGATCGAGAAGGAAGGAGCTGCTGGAATTCCCACATTCATCATTCACATTCACAAATATATAAAAAAAAATTATTAGACAACGTGCTACTGTGAAACTAATCAAGCCGTGAGTATCACAGCATTGTTATTTCGGATCCCGCTCATACATCATCAGTATGTGCAACACATTGCCTGATACAATGTGAGATTTTACATAGGGCTGGAAATCTAAGCACAGTTCTGACACAGGTATGCAATTGTGTCGTTATTTTCTCTGGGGGAAAAATAAGAGATTTAATCTGCTTGCTATAGAGCTAATAAAGAAATAGTTTATCATAAAATATGTCAGTACCTGCAACTGTGGAGTGATTATTGCTTCAAATTCCAGACTAAGAAAGTCTGGGCTAGACCGCAGCACTGAAGGATCTGTCTCCATCAGTTTCTCAATGTCCTGCAGGGCTGCCTGCGCACTCTCTTTTGACTGAAACTTATCCAGCAGCTGGTTTGCCAGCAGATAGGCACCCTCATTACACCAATGCACAGTCTGCACATACACAGATATGCAGAGTCTGTACATGCTTTGCATAAATTGGATAAATTACATATTTATTGCATTTGCATCATTATTACCTCCTCCAACCGCAACAGCAAGTCTCGTATGCACATGAGAGATGCCCGTTTGACATGAAGAGCTGTAGTGAGAGTGTCAGAGTGATGCCTCAGTTTATTGCAGCGCTGAACAATTAGGGCAAGAGCGTAGTGATGACTCGCTGCCAACTGGTGCCCATGTAGTACAATATTTTGAGCACGGCTCATTTCTTCCTGCAAGAACAACATAAAGTTCCCAGCTTTTAATCAGTGTATCAGTTAAACAGACTGGGCAAAAGATCTGTTACCTTATTAGTATCAGGTGTTTCACAAAACCGATCACTGCACATGCCTATATCAAATATAAAACAATACTGCTGATTGCAATAATTATCCCGGTCCTAACTAATAATTATTATAACAAACGCGTGCGTTTATAGTCTTGTTGATAGTTTCTCATTAATCAAAAGCAAACCAGACTCGCCTCAATTCTGCAGCATAAACCCGGTCCAAAACAAAGAAGAATGTATTTTACCGCAGCCCTCTGGATCCGGGGCAGTCCCCTGAGTGGATTAGCCTCGGCCATTGTTTCTGAATTGCCATTGTCGTATGGATGTAGACACACTTCTACTTCTTAGCCTCACAACTTCCCCCTTCCATGACTTTGCCTGGGGGACTGTAACGCGGAACAAAATCTATGTACGAAACCACATTGTTGTGTAATTTGCTCGAATCAGACCTGATTGGATTAAACTGCAAGAGTCACATTGTAGGGAGGACATGAATTATGAAATCCAGCACCATGGACAGAGATCGATACACACTCGGGCAGTAAACCGCCACCTCAAACTATTACATCAGCTCATTCATATATAATAATAATAACAACGATAATAATAATAAGGCTATATATATATATATATATATATATATATATATATATATATATATATATATATATATATATATATATATATATATATATAAATATATATATACACAGTACAGACCAAAAGTTTGGACACACCTTCTCATTCAAAGAGTTTTCTTTATTTTCATGACTATAAAAATTGTAGATTCACACTGAAGGCATCAAAACTATGAATTAACACATGTGGAATTATATAAATAACAAAAAAGTGTGAAACAACTGAAAAAATGTCATATTCTTGGTTCTTCAAAGTAGCCACCTTTTGCTTTGATTTCTGCTTTGCACACTCTTGGCTTTCTCTTGATGAGCTTCAAGAGGTAGTCACCTGAATGGTCTTCCAACAGTCTTGAAGGAGTTCCCCGAGAGATGCTTAGCACTTGTTGGCCCTTTTGCCTTCTGTCTGCGGTCCAGCTCACCCCTAAACCATCTCGACTGGGTTCAGGTCCGGTGACTGTGGAGGCCAGGTCATCTGGCGCAGCACCCCATCTCTCTCCTTCTTGGTCAAATAGCCCTTGATGCCTTCAGTGTGACTCTACAATTTTCATAGTCATGAAAATAAAGAAAACTCTTTGAATGAGAAAGTGTGTCCAAACTTTTGGTCTGTACTGTATATATATATAAAACATATACCTGAAATAAATGTGATATAAAATGTTAAATTATAAATTTAAATGTCCCTGACTATAGATAAAACATTACTTGTTTGTATACAGACACACACACACACACACACACACACACACATACAGTAGATGTACTCAATGGACTTACTAAATGTGCAACGGTTTACTTTTTATATTGTATCACCCCAGTGACAGCTTTTGTACCTTCTCTTCTGAATGTGTATAGCAAAGTATAGCATATACTGCTAGTGACTACATGGAACTATGAAGATGACCTAAGTTTTAGGCTGATTACGGATGACCAGCACAGCAACCAGTGTGAGAAAAAATGAATGTCTCTAATGAGGTTCATAACCATATAACTACACAACAATTACATTAAAAGATATTAGAAAGTGCTGGCAGTCATTCAAATTTAAAGACAGGCCCATGAACTTTGACCAAATATCTGGATGGCTCAACACCAGCAGCCACTGTTATTGAGCTTTTTAAGCATTCACAAAAGTTATAAATAGAACATGTGAATTAAAATGTTCTCCAAGCCTTGTGATCATGAGAACTAATGAGCACCTGGTTTTCCACTCATAGGAACACAAACTCTGACCCATTTCACTTGTCATTTGCAAACCACAATTTTTCAGCTTAATGATGCACATTACAGGTAAAGGCCTGTAGGGGGTGACTATCTCTTCTCCAATCCATCCTTAGGCATTATGTATTTTCTTAATGAAAGACACTGATAACATTTTTACATTTACATTTGTTCGTTTAGCTGACGCTTTTATCCAAAGCGACTTACAATTGCTATATACTGTATGTCAGAGGTCGCATGCCTCTGGATCAACTAGGGGTTAAGTGTCTTGCTCAGTGACACATTGGAGTCTCACAGTCGAACTTGGACTGAGAGACACACCAAAGGCATGTGTCTTTTCCACTGCGCCAACACCACCCCGTTACAACCCCCCATCCCCGTTTACAATTCCAATTCAATTTTAGTCAAGGTTTAACATAATTCAAGAGTCATTCAGTGCATTTTCAAGAAGACTTATATAAGCAATAATGCACAAAAGACTAAATATTTGAGAACTGTTTGGTCACTCTCACTCTGGACGTCCAGAACAAAGATTAAAAAGCTTAATCAAAGTGGAAGCCTGAATACATGCCAGGAAGGTGCTGAGCACCGTCTAGATCTTTGAAATCCTTGGGCATTTACAAAAGGTCAGGCCGGAGTTCATAGGTCTTTACTTCATTTGAGTGACATTGGTTTTGTCACAGAGGACTTCAAGCGCATTCTAATAAAGAGAGAATCCATCCTGTGCTCTCAGTAGACACAATCCCATTACAGGCAAAGTTGGAGTGTAGACAGATTAAGAGAGATTAAACTCTGAAGCAATCTGTGCCAGCTATGGGTCCACAGCACCAAAACCAAACTGGATATCAATCAGTCCAGTCAAACCAGACAAAAATAATGTTTATATGGAAGTTGGGCTAATGCAAATGCTGTTTATGCAGATACCATCCAGGGAGGATGTGTAACTTTGCATATATTTAGGAGATGTGAGGTAGCCTCCTTTTAAGCCAGTCATTACCATAGTTTTTGGATCATAAATTATTCAAAGTTAAAAATTGTTTTTAAGAAATCTTCTACATAATATTTGCTACATTATAAGTCTTTGTTGCTGGTTGAGTCAGACAATTTTAGATAAAAATTATTCAACAGTCCTGTGTACAATGGATACAAGAAGTGAAATATGACACTTCTATTTCTGAATAATTATACAATATTTTATGTGATTATTCATTTAGGACTTGTTTAGAAATAAGTAATCATATGTTTATATGTGCACTACAGACTTTGACTCTTTGTTACCTGGGTTTTACCTCTTTCTTAACAAGCCCGCCCACACATGCCTAAAGTATAATTACAGACGCACATGAGCTCTTCTGTAATTACCTTTGGATTAAATCCTAAATCTTCACACTCTGAACTGAATATAATTATAATATATCTGATATATTAGAAGTGACAGACTAAGGTCTTTCTGACTTATTTTTTTATTTTTATTTTAATTTATGATTTTGTTTTGTTTTATTTTATTTTTTACTATTTTTCAAATGATTTGTTATTATCAACCTATCTATCAACAACATATCTAATGTAATTAATTATTTTAAATATGTAATTTTTTCTTCAGTTTCATTATTGTGATTAAAATGTCCCCATATGTGACGCTGGACCACAAAACCAGTCTTAAGTGTCAGTTTATCATCTAGAAGCTGAATAAACAATCTTTCCACTGATGTATGGTTTATTAGGACAAGGCAATATTTGGCCGATATACAACTATTTGAAAATCCGGAATCTGAGGGTGTAAAAAAAATCTAAATACTGAGAAAATCCCCATTAAAGTTGTCCAATGAAGTTCTTAGCAATACATATTACTAATCTAAAATAAAGTTTTGATATATTTACAGTAGGAAATTTACAAAATGTATTCAATTGAACATGATCTTTACTAAATATCCTAATGATTTTTTGCATAAAAGAAAAATCTATAATTTTGACCCATACAATGTTTTTTGTTGTTTTTGTTGTTTTTTGTTTTTTTGTTTTTGCTAAAAATATAACCCATTGACTTAAGACTGTTTTTGTGGTCCCGGGTCACATATCAGAAAGGTTTGCCTAACAGTTTTAACTCACTTTAATTAAAAATAAAAAATGTAAATCAGTTAATGCATTTATTATGTCCTAAAAATAAAGACATATGTTCTTAATGTAATGTTTTGACTCAACCGTAGCTATTAAAGTGAATTCTTAGCAATAAGTGGATTACTCTCGAGAAATATCCTTAGGGTGCCAATTCTTGCACTAGTGAGCCACACGCCACCTGAGTGCTTGATCTTCTGGGATTGGTGGAGAGCCTTTAGATAAACATGATGTCGTTGGACTGCCAGGGAACAGATGGAAGTAAAGGCCATCTCAGTGAACACTGACTGACGCTAAGAGATTTACCTGTCTTGGGCAAACAGAGATTTCATAACAAGCTTACATACACCTTTTGTGCAAGGAAGCACCTTTAATATGTGGAGATTTAATTACATTTGCCTTTAATTATTCGCTACACATTTTGCCACAGGTATGTTAAAAAATACATTAATAAATAAATCATTAGCATATGAATAAACTTTAGAAATTAACAACTCAGTTTGATTAAACAACAATCAGTTTTTAGTATTTAACTGTCAATAATTGTAAAAGTTTTGTATCTTTTTGTTACATATTTGTTACATACATGTCTTTAGGGGTATATGATAAATAATAAGAAAATAACTATAATTTAAAATAAAGACTATAAGTGTATAATTAAAAGCAAGTGTTTTCATAATTCAAACAATAAATAAAACAATTTAATAACCAACGCTCAACACAAAAGCCTTTCATATAAGTCAAAGTCTTAAGAAAAGTACCCAGGGTTCACTGGGTTTCCAAACCTGTTGGCCATCTGGTGCAGCGAGACTCCCACTTTACCCATACGTTATCTTTCTTTTGGGGTTTCTTTAATGAAGTGTATATTAAGGTGCAATCTTGTTTGTGAGAAAAAGAACTAATAAATGATTAATAATGGAAATCCTACAATATGTACACAATGTTTTATTACTACAATTGTGTACAAGCAATATGTACAGTGCTATATTAAAGGTGCTGTACTGGGTGAATGTTCTATGTTTAGGCATGACATCACTCAAGGTTGTTTTGAAGTTGAAGTGTCCTGCTCACGTTCCAACTGCAGAACAGTCATTTCAGTTTGTGTTGGGATATTTTATTAATATTTGTTTACATTTATTTATATTTTCTGAGGGCATGTTAAAGAAAAATATTTGCATTTTGAGTGGCTCAGTTAGGTAAGTTTTGAGGTTCTCGTCTCATTTACTACAGTTTTTTTTTTTTACTGGTTAACACAGACACATGAATTTAACTGTTTGCTGACATAATTATTCTGCTGACATTTATTATTCTTATGTTTATTCCACACAAAATACCACGTCTTTATACAATAAAGATTAATTGCTGTATATTAAATATTGAAATTAAATAAATTAATTAGATTTTTATTGACATACTATATAAAAAAATATTTGCATTTTACCAAAATGTATTTAGATGCTTTGTGCACTTCTGTTAAATTGTTCAACACTTCAGTGTATCACACTGTACCTTCTTTAAAATATGGAACGATCTTATTGTTTGTTATTCAGTTAATATAACAAGCGGTATGACAAATAATTTTGATTTAGAACCAAAAATACATTCGTGTCAAGTAAAAAAACAACAAAACCAAATAACAGGACTTTTTGGTTCAGTCCAAGTCGATTCAATTCTAAACTGGACTACATTAAGAGACATAATCTCCTCCCAAGATATGCTCTGAAACATGTTCAATTCAATTGCAAAACCATTGCAATTTCCCTGTAGATCTTTGGTTTAATTCCCCATTTTTATTTATAAACATGTTGTAGCCCTAAATAGCAGGTAAAGTGTTTAATTGGATTGACAGAAAGCTTCTACAACAGAGCAGCCCAAGCCAGCAGAGCAAAGGTCCGAGTATAAAACCCTGCTCCTCTGACTGTGACTTCACCAGACAGGATTACCAGAGAGAGGAAGCAGATCACACTATTGCTCTACCAGTGCAGGTAAGAACTCAGTGTCTTTCCATTATAGGGCACCATTGGTTCAGTAACAGTACAATATACAATACAGTATTGTCATCATTCATTACAATTAGGCCTACATCTTTGCTGGATTATTGGCAGGGCCCAGTATATAATCATTCAGCCTACGTGTGCAACCAATTTTTGATTGTATTCAGATTGTCTTCCTGTGAAAAGCCGCTCAATATGGAAAAATTGATTTTGGACAGGGATGAGCAGCAGTGTGTTAACAACCTCATGCTGTGTATCTGAACACGTGCTTTACAGTTAAAAGAAAGGGTCTTGAGAAACTAAACAAAAGGGAAAAAATTCACATGTTTTTTTTTACTGCTTAACGTGTTTATAAAAGCTAATATAAGATGCACAAAGTAACTGACAACCTATTGGAGTCTCTTTTTTATTCTTTCTGAAATGTAAATGGAGCACAACATGTTTGTTTTTGTCTGAATATATTCCATGTGAATTGCATGTAAAAAAAATATATATATAATAATAACCTTAAAGCCTAGTTTAACTTTGCACATTTATAGAGGTTTATGGCAAAGCATCCGAGTTCCCTGGATGAGCAATGCCATATTTTAGATCTATCTTCAAGAAAAATAGAGTGATGCTGTAATCTCATTGCATGAGATTATTACTACATTCACACACAAAAACACATCACGGCTTTTTAAACACACATAGTGATAGGCAATAAAGAGTAGGGACAGATGCACACAGTGTTATTTTAGTATCACTGAGGTTTTCATTTTAGTTAAAGTTTTTGTTATTTTATTGTTTATTTACAAATGAGAAAGTGAGAAGTGTTGCCTTGAAATAAAATAAGTTAAGATTTGCTGTATATTTAATTTCTGCTGAATCTTATTTATCAAATAACAGGAGTTTTTATGCTTTCACTGTTAACTATAATGACACTGACACACACTCACAGTCTTGTCACTTTGACAACAGACCTGTTGTTTTTTAATAACATTTGAATTTTTTACAGTTCATAATATTGTCTTTTTCATTTATTTCAGGAAAATCCTTGTACAGTACGATGGCAGACAAGTAAGTTTTCTTCCCATTTTGCTCACATTTTTCTAAACTTAGGGCAAACTGCAAGCATTGTTATTAATGTTTTGAATCATTTGAGAGATCATACATTAATAAACATATTAACATATCTAAGATAGGATAGGATAGGGTAGGATAGGATAGGATAGGATATAGGTTGGGATGGGATGGGATAGGATAGGATAGGATAGGATAGGAAGCAGCACATATTGAAAAACCGTTACATGTGTCTGTGAGGCTGTTGTTGTAAGTATAGAATAGATCATCAAGTGGGAACATTCTCTGGAGTCCATGCATCAATGTGTCATAAGCTATTCAGTCACAATCAATTAACAGGCATCCCCTTTGGAGTAAACACAAGCTGCCTCCATTCATGGAGCCTGGATTAGCGCAGGGGAGTCCAGGACTTGGCTTTGAAGTGTCTTAAAATACTAAGCTTTCACAGCTTGATAAATGCCCAGGATAAGAAGGTCAAACATGCCAACACAAATATGTTGCTCAGGTAGAGGTGGCTGAAGGGGTTAATACTTAAGGTATAGGCTTAATGGGACAAGTGACCCCAGCTCATTCCTCTTTGGAGTCTACCCATTTGTAACACCAACTAAATTCTTTACCTTGTTTTATCAGTATTTACTACAGCACAAACCATATTCCAAAACCTTTTTCTTTCTGTTTCTTTTCCCCATTTTGTGTGTGTGTGTGTGTGTGTGTGTTCAAAAAGAGTTTTCAAAAAGACCAGTGGAAATGGCCAGGTATGACTGAACTCTTTCTGTTTTTTCAAGATACATCTTGAATTTTATGATTTCATTTTCTGAAAAAATGTGTGCAATGCACTGTTTGTGTTTCAGCTCACTCTGTACCTGGGGAAGAGAGACTATGTTGATCATGTTGACACAGTTGACACTGTTGGTGAGGAACTATCTGCATTTATTATTGAAACACAGACAACATGTATTGTCCAACAACTAAATTTGAATTGTTTCTTATTTTAAACAGAGGGTGTTCTGAAAATCGACCCTGCAGATCTTGGAGACAGAAAAGGTACTGTCGGTATTTATGTGTCTTAATAAAACAGAACAATATCTAATGATAAAAGTACATAAAGAAATTTATTTTTTATTTAGTTAGGTATTTAATCATATACCTGTGATGTAAAAAAAAAAAAAAAAGTTTAGCTTTTTGCTTTTTTTTAATTTTCCCCTAATCTCGATTCCAACTAAAAATGTAAAAATGACTAAAACAATAAAAGAAAAAATACAGTTGGATTAAAAAAAAATGTTTGACCAGTTTCTTGCTTCATGTAGTTTGGATTCAGCTGGCCTGTGCTTTCCGCTATGGTCGTGAAGACCTGGATGTGATTGGGCTTTCCTTCAGAAAAGACATCTGGATTCAGCACATACAGCTGTATCCTGATGCAGGCCACAAACCCACCCTGACAGAGATGCATAACACTCTCCTAAAAAAAGCTGGAGAGCAGGGTCATGCTTTCACTTTTAATGTAAGGCATCTGCCAGTACCAACAACAGAATATTTATTTTACACTGTGAATCAGACTCTAAAATAGCACAGGCAATGATTAGGACTGATAACACCCTATGTGTTATTTGTCACAGAATAATCTGCATAATAATCTCTGAAAGGACTTTAATTGAAATGAACTGTCTTTCAGATTCCTACCAACCTCCCCTGCTCTGTTACACTTCAGCCTAGCCCAGATGACAAAGGAAAGGTGAGATGCAAAGACTGAATGAGATACATTATCTTCAAATATAAATGCGCTTAATGGACTTGCTCATGACTTTGTTCTTGCAGGCTTGCGGTGTTGACTTTGAGGTCAAGGCCTACTTGGCCAAATCAGCTGATGACCCCGATGAGAAGATTGACAAGAAGTGAGCTTGTTGTTGGTTATTTTGCACATTCAGTCCATGTTAAAACACTGTTGATTCACTGAACTTTACTAACCATTGTTCTGTCATCTCCCTCTACAGGGACACCTGCCGCCTTGTCATTCGTAAAATCCAGTTTGCTCCTGATAACACAGGATCCGGACAGAAAGCTGAGATTTGCAAGAGCTTTATGATGTCTGATAAGCCTGTTCTTCTGGAAGCCTCTCTGGACAAGGAAGTATGTAACCTCTGATGCACTGCAGGCTTTGATATTTACCAAATCAAGAAGAAACTCATGTGTCTTTTTCCTCGTGATGACAGATCTACTACCACGGTGATCCCATCCCCGTCACTGTGAAGATCAAGAACGAGACCAACAAAGTTGTGAAAAAAATCAAGGTTACAGGTGAGATTGATTTAAAGACATTTCTAATAATTCACAAGTTGTAAATATAACGAATAATGTAGCTTACTGCTAACTGGTTGACTGTATATTATCCAACACATTCTCCACGACTTCTCCCAAATAAGTCAATAAATGGACATGAAATGATTTAAGTTATTAAAAATGTGGAAATGTTGATTTATGTGCGAAAATCAGGTGCATTTTACAGATAATTTTACATTTTACAGTCATTATAATTTATAGGAAAAAAAAATAGCCACAGAATGCCGTCATTGACCAATCAGAATTGAATATTCCAGCAGGCAGTATAATAAATATAACTGTATATATAAATGAACTGATGTTTCATCCATTATCCTCATAGTTGACCAAACCACAGACGTCGTTCTCTATTCAGCCGACAAATACACCAAAAATGTGCTGTGTGAAGAGTTTGGGTGAGTGTTATTTTCTTCGACAGTGACATATGCTTGTATGCCAGTCATAGTGAAGATCTCTTCAGAAATCTGTATTAAGTTCTTGAAACTATATTATTCAAATGCTCTCTGCAGGGAAACTGTAGAAGCAAATGCTTCGTTTGATAAAACCCTCCAAATCACTCCTCTGCTGGCAAACAATAAGGAGAAACGTGGCCTGGCGCTGGACGGCAGGCTTAAAGATGAAGACACCAATTTGGCTTCAACTACGATGTGAGCGTTTGTTTCATATTTACAAACTTTTATAAAGAGTTTCACAGAACTCCGACAGTATGAAGTAACCTTGCTTATAATAACGTTTTTACAACACATATGCTTCTGAACTGTACTGTGAACTCTTTAGTATCTATCACCTCTAATCTGACCTGAGTTCATACATAAATGCAAGAACAATTAAACCTTTTTTTTTTTAATCAGTTGCCAATTACTCATTTACTTTTCTCTCGTTCCTTCAGAATTAGAAGCGGTATGGATAAGGAGATTCTGGGAATCCTGGTGTCCTACAAGATCAAGGTTAACCTCATGGTATCAGGAGGAGGGTAAGGATGTCTTCTTTTGAGAAATTCATCCAGTTTGTGCTAAACAATTGTTCATAAATAGAAGACAATTAAAAATATAGTATCATTAATATAATTATTAGTACTGTTTTATTTATAAATTTATTTCTATTTTTTCAGTCTGCTGGGAGGCTTGACAGCAAGGTAAATCAAAAATGAAATGCAGCTGAAATGCATTATGGGAAATCAGAAATGGCCCTTTATCTAACCTTTTGTTTCCTCCATTCAGTGACGTGACAGTAGAGCTGCCTCTGACCCTAATGCACCCTAAACCCAAAGGTAAAAAAAACCCACCCTCTTTTCTCATCATTATATCCATGGCAAGTTTTTAAGAAACTGATGTCTAAATGTTGTTTACCAATGTTTAGCGCATAATTATCTCACTCCCATTCTTTGTGTCTCCCTCTCTGTTTATAACAGACTGAATTCCCCGAATCAGATTCCACAGGACAGATGTTATCCTCGAGTACATTCCCTCAGCACTTTCACAGCGAGTCCATTACTCCGGCTCCACATTAAGCAAAAAGGCATCCCAATGCCAGGAGTACCTCACAGCAAAGAAACCACATCTGTATCACTTAGCACTGGGTCACACTGATGGTAATAAATAGACAGTTTAAAGCATAAATCCAACTTGAATACATAAGTGTGCGGTGAATGGTTGCCTTGAGATTCTCTGTCCAGGAAAAACATGCCTCTTCTTTGTGAAAGTGCTCCCTAATGGTCGTACCTATAAATGAACCCATATGGTTACAAAGAGTGTATGAGCAATGCATTTTCAATGAATGGAGTTTGATCATCTGATTATGTATGCTTGTGTTAACTTGTCTTGTCTAGAGTCTAGAGTCTTGTTTTGTCAAGTGTGGAATTTTGGACACATTAAACCAAATAAAATACCTTTAAAACCTTAATTGGCGATGTTTTCATATTAATTATGATACTTATAAAACATGAATATAGTTGAAATTTTGTAGAACTGATCAAATGACTTTCAACAAATTGCTGTTGTTTTATGATTTTCAGACACTATTTGTTGATCAGAGCCCAGCTACTGGGGCATGTGGTTACAAAAGATCATTGTAAGTTAAAGAAGCTATATATATTTTTCCCCCTACAATAATAGTTCCCAATGAAGTCACAGAGAACTATATAAATATCTAATGACTTGATAAAAGTGACGTGACAATACCATTTCTAGTTAGAGTAAGTTAGGGTTTTTCTACAACTACAGTAGTTTAGAGACTGGAGATTAATTAAATTCTAATTTCATCCATCTCATTAGTGTTTTGAATGTCCAGTGTTTTCATAGTCCAGTGTTGATGATCTGCCAAAATCTGGATTAATAACTAGTTTTAGATGTCATTGTAAAGTTAATTATGGGTATAGATATTCAAACCATCATACACAATGTAAAAGGTGCAATTGTTACCTTAAAGACCTATATCTGCCTGATTTAACCCATTGTTGGTATAAATGAATGTTTTTAAATTGATTCAGCAGAGTTAAATATTTTTTAAATGGTTAATTTAGACATTTTCAAGTTCAGTAATTTATAATTATTAATCAACCATCAATGATAAAACCTCAGAACACTTAAATTCAGTTTTAACTAACATCAGCACTAACTGTGATTAAACAGCATTTAGCAAGTGAGACTATAAGCTGTTAAACATGGGAATTGTAATCACAGTTGGATCACTTAGCATGTGTGTTTACTTAAAGCATATTACTGGCATGAGAGCCCAAGCTTACAGAGGGTCTCAAAACCCTGATCAAAGGGTTTTTCTATTAAGAGAGCACAACGAGGAATGAACAAACTCTCTGCCAAGATATCTCCTTCCTCTGGACCCCAACCTGTCACACTTCACCTGCCCACACCAGGTAATGATTTTCAGCTATTCATATAGTCTGTTGGAGCCTTCCTCGTGGAATGGAAATCTGTTATTGTAGAAGTATTGGAAGGAGTGGCATTTGTAATTTGTTAAATGTCTTGTTTTAGCAAGTGAGAAGGATCCTCAGGAGCAGACTGTAGTTCAGGATCAATCTGATGCAAAAAGACCATCTAAACGTTGCTGCGCTCGATGTCCATTCCAAGCTATACTGAAGGTGACATCTGCGCTCATTTCAGCTTGTGTAGCTGTTTCCAGGGCTTGGGATACTAATAGTGCTAAACAGACTCTTATAAGACATCCTGTTCCCCGTTCTTCATCATATGGTTCTGTAGTACCTGTAACATTCCCTTTTTTCCACTCTACTATCTGTGTCACCTTCTCACGGAGAAACAGAAGCAACTACCGAGTTCAGGTTAGAAGAAAACATTCTGAATTAATTTTGATGGCTTTGATGGTTCCATGGCAAGCCTTTACAATCTATGGAAACCTTTCATTGTATAAAAGGTTCTTTAAAGCATAAAAATAATCTACGAAATAATAAAATGTTTTTCACTCTAAGAAAAAAAAAAAGGTTCTTTTAAGAACTGAACACTTCTTTAGAGAACCCAGAATTATTATATTATGGCATTGCTGTGAAAACTCCCTTTTGGAAACGTTATAGAGTTTATATAATATGACTAGCTCATGTTGTTATGCATGTTTTGCAGTCCAAACCCTGAGCTGCACATCTTTCATGCAATATTAATTTTCTAAAGTGGTGATGCAATTAAATCAAGTTAAATACAAATATTCACTATTGTATATAATTCTTATTTTTATTTTAAGCTGTTTAGTACAAGCTGCTTTCAGTCTCTAATCTTCTCGGCTTTTAGTACATCTAAACAAATGACAACTTTTCATTAATGAATCACTGCCTGGCCAGCAGCCCATTATCAGTGCAAAGTCATCACTGACACTGGCTGGCATTTGTTGGGAACAGCGAAAGAATTATGTGATAGAATTATCTTAAGGGTCAGTATTATTTGAAACTTAATAGCGGATGTGCAATGTTGTATATAATTTCTTTCTTGCAGTAAGTGCAGTCGGTTCCTGGGTGAATAGTTTACTGTAAGGGTTGTTTTGAAAGGAGCTGCTCCATTCTCTGTGCTATGGAGTTTATCTGGTTATTTGTACTTGTTGGCACTTTGCTGCATCTCCAAAGTGGACGTAAGTGCCATCCTCTGCTGCAGCCAGGCCTTTATTTTCCTCCTTTCATGAATTGGAGTCAAGGACTACTTCATGGGCCTTAGGATGAGCAAGCAAATAGGATATTGAGTGTTATGTGAGTGATTTGATAATGTTTTTTCGCCAATTTTAAAGTCATCTTTTTTTCATGCATTTGTCTGTTCTCTATTTAGATAGTGGCTGCCATCCTGTCCATCACTGGCATTGTTATGCTGGCCTATGGTGATGGTTTTCCTAGCGACTCAATCACAGGAGTAGCACTGGGAGTTGGTTCAGCTTCAGCTTCTCCTTCTGCTTTGTTCAAGGTTAGCACTAGTGGTGGGGAACTGAATTCACCCCAGCGTTCACTAAAAAGATTAATTCAGAAAGTTACAGTGTTTCATTCGGTGACCTTGAGAAGTTATACAAAACCTCCAGAAAGACTCTATAAGGTAACGGTGTTCTTTAAACCTGTATGTGTGTAAACATCTGATACAAATGTGCTACTCTGCAGTTTTACTGTAGTAGTTGTTTATAGTTTTATGTCTCAGGTACTGTTCAGAAAACATGCAGGCAATGTCCAGCCAGGCCCTGCCAGTGTGATGCTGTCCTGTGTGGGTCTGTGTAGCTTTGTCGTCCACTCCTGGGTGTGTGTATTGCTTTATTTCACACATGTGGAATACTGGCCTCCCTCTCAGCACATCCCCTGGGATAAACTTTGTGTCATGGCTTCTCTACTGCTTGGTAATTTATGATTTGTTTTCCACTATGCATAATAAGATTCCACTCAATTAATGTTATTATTATTAATATTAGATATATTCCATGGAAAAATATAATAGGTCAGAATTTTATTTGCTTTTACCTGAAGTAACTTTTATTTCATTTTTGTCTTGTCTCTCCTAAGTTTTCAATGTACTGTTAAACCTGGGAGGAATATTTACGTACCTCAGTTTAATGTCACTGGGAATTCTCTTGACCGTCCCAGCAAGTGCACGTATGTATTTGATTATAAATAAGCTGAAGCCTCACAGACACTGGTGTAGAGGTGCACTGAGAAGTCACTATACTCTTAATTTATGCCCCCAATTGTTTTAAGCAGCCCAGTGAAGAATGAACACCCAGTAAACAGTGACATGTAAAACTATTTTCTTGAATATTTAGTTCACCCCAAAATGGGCCAGTAGTATTTGCACACTATCACTTAACTTCTGCTCCTTGACTTCACAGAGTAAGGATCATTATGAAATTAATATTAGCCACAGAGGAGGAGCAGATTTTACATTAAATAATTAAAAATAAATAAATAAAATAAGTACTTCAGCACTTAACATTTTGCAAGAGCCTCTAGTAAAGTACATGCAGTTTTCTTTAGGTGTCTGTTCAGCATAGTGAGAGAATCATGATCTCTACACTGCTGGACAATAACCAATAATTTGTATTCTATAATTTTCCTAATGATAATTTTATGATTTGTTTATATACAAATATTTTTCCTTTTTTATATCATATGCTTCATATATTTTAGAGTTTCTATAGCCAACTCGGATAAATGCTATGTCAAATAGCACTGCATTATTCAGATGCTTTTTTTAAAACCTGGATATTACTTGAAAAACACATAAACTATATATTGTTACAATCGTTTTATTTATTGTAATTTTTCATCAGTCAAAATATTTCTTTTCATCCAGCTTAGTTACAGCAGAGATTTATTTGGCTACGATAGCTGCATGTCTTAATCCATATTAGGGATTTTTTTGGCACATCATAAATAATTACTTCTATGAGGCTGTTTTGGACTTTCTGAATATGAATGAAACAAACTGCATGAGAGCGTTTACACCTCTGTGTAGCACTCTATAGGCCTGGATGTGTAAAAGTGATTAATATGATGTGTAGCATTTAATTTTTGCATTTCTTGCTCCTTGAGAATTTTTCCCATTGTTAAGTCTATTGCTGTCTCTTTCTCACTCATAAGCTGTAGATACATTTGTGACTGAAACTCTGCAAATGAGTCACGTGCGAGCGGTGGCAGGTGGCATCATCTCAGCAGGGTATCTCATGCTGCAGCTTCCAGAAAACTGGGACGAGAGCACTTTGTGCTGGCTCAGCAAACTGTGGCATGGAAACTGGCGACAGGACAGTATTGTTGGAGAGGAGGCTGTAATAGACACTGCTGGGATTTTAAGAGGAAAACTCAAACCAGCTGTAGTGACACTCAACGGAGCCTATTGTGAGCAGACTAGATTTGATTCTAGTGTTGGGATGATAACATCATAAAATCTTTTGTGTGTCTGTGTAAATGCCATTACTTACATTGTAGTTATGTATTCATGTTGTTTGAAAATCCAGTTTATATTTCCAGCTTTCATTAAAAACAAAAACAAAACAATTTCAAACAAATTTCAGTATGGTCAAGCCAGTGTTATTTTAGAATCATATTTAACATTTGTTTCTATTTTTCTATTTTCCATTGTGATTTTAAATCGTGTTTAAAAAATAGTAGCTAATTGTGTTGCATGATTTTCACATGTATATTAGTTTTTATTTAAAGATGTTTATATAGTTTTTATTGATTTATATTTCAGTTTAGTTATTTTAAAATGTTTAATATATATATATATATATATAAATAATTTTATTTCAAGTACAGCATTTTGTGTGGTTTTGGTTTTAGTTAATAGTTTAGTTTAAATAATTAGTTTCGTTTAAATAATGTCATATTTGATAAAGTGCAAACAAACTGCACGTCCTACACTCAGCTCGCTAGATGGCGCCAGTCCATTTTCACAGCACTTAATACATTTCACCGCAGAAGTTTCGAGCAGGAAGCGTTATCTGTGTTGAGAGGCGGCTGAGGAGGAAAGCATGGCCCTAAACGCAGGTAAAATATGAATAGACTACTTATTCTGCTATCGAGTTCCCTATTTTTATCCTTTAATAATCTTCCTTTACTTGGTTTACTTCCAGCATGCTAAAATAGTGCACGTGCAGGCGCGCTAAAATAACATCTTGTCGCTAGCAGGTTAGCTGACTGTATGGGTGTGTGGCTTTTTGTCATTCATAATACCTAGATCTTCAAACTTGTTTTAGCATAACTGACTATAAGTGACAACCGGAAGTGGTATAACTGTCTGAAAGCTCCATGTACACAGACGCTAGCTGGTTGTTTTTGATCCGTGTACCTAATGACCCGGACACACGAGGAATATGTGTGCTCTGCTGAATCTAGATGATGAGGACTTTGAGTGGGAGCCTCCGTCCGAGGCCGAGATGAAGGTGTTTCAGGCTCGACGGGAGCGACAGGACAAGATCAGCAAGCTGATGGGAGCCTATCTGCTGAAGGGCTACAAGATGCTGGGGGAGTGCTGTGAGCTGTGTGGGGTGAGGGGAAAACACATTCATTCTGTCACTTAGAAAATGAGTGATTTATTAGTGAAAGTGCAGGTGCTGGTCATATAATTAGAATGTCATCAAAAAGTTGATTTATTTAACTAATTCCATTCAAAAAGTGAAACTTGGATATTATATTAATTAATTACACACAAACTCTGGGATTTAAACCTGGAAATAAACAGATTTTCACTTTCAAATTTGTTTTGTAATAATTAAAAAGTTACAGGTGGTCTTTTCAATAAAATTGTTATGCATATATTGTAATTTCTACAGGATAAAAAGGAAAGAAAAAAAGCTTTTTCAGTTTATTGACCCCACTGGAATTCCAAAGATTAGTATTTAATTCATATTTATAATTTAAGGAATAATGTCCTGTGTACTTGCAGACAATTCTGCTGCAAGATAAGCAGAAGAAAAATTACTGTGTTGCTTGTCAAGAGCTGGACTCCGATATTGACAAGGACAACCCAGGTACGTTTAAATGCAGCCTTCAAATTATTTATGAATGTACAGTCTTGCGTATCTCTTTTGACTTGTACAATTTCTCTTTCAGCTTTAAATGCCCAGGCAGCTTTGTCACAGGTACGAGAGCGTCAGCTTGCGACTCAGCCTCTCCCTGAATCTAACGGAGCCTCATCCAGCGAACCCCTTCTCTCCATCAAGGGGCAGCCCCGGCCGGAGCACTGCGAGGGGGCTGCATCTGGACTGAGAGGTCCCCCTCCTGCCATACAGCCCACCCCTCTTTCTGTTCCCACAGTCAGCTCCAACTTTCTGCCACCAGCCAACCCTCCTCTCCAGACTGCACCTCCTGTAGGGTCCTTGGGCAACCCCCTGCACCACCACCCAGCCTTGTCAAGCGCAGAGGAGGCAGTGCTACACAAACTCAGATGGGCCACGCAGGAGCTCCAGCACTCCGTGTCAGTGGAGGCCAGTATCCAGCTCTGCAGTCTGATCCGAGGCTGTGCCGAATCCCTGCGTAGTTTGAAAGAACTGCAGGTCTCATAAGACTGAACCACAGACAGAGCTGTAACAGCAGACACATAATGAAATACGAACAACACGCACACATATGTACATATATTAGTAACATACTCAACAGAGTGGTCTGGTTGTGTTTGTTTGTTCTAAAGCGGCTGAGTATGTGACCGTGGTGTGTTGAAAAACATTGCTTGAGCTGCAAAGGCTGTTTCTTTCTCCCTGATTTGTTTGCGTTTGTGTTACATTATAAGTTTTACCTTGTTTTATGAACTCATAATTGAAAGAAAACTCCACATTTTATGAAAGTACCAACTTGATTGTGACAATGTTAGAAAAACCACAGTTAGCAAAGTGAAGTGTTTCCAAGCAGTTTTAGAACCATCTGGTCGCCGTGATTTTGTTTTCAAGTAAGACATGTTCCTGGATCAACATCTTTTGATGATCCTGGATCCACATTACTGTCCAAAAATATAGACTTAAACCAATCCCTACCCCTAAACATAATCCTACCCATAATTTATTCCTAAAATCAATGGGAAATGATTGCTGATTAACAAGAGTGTAGAAGCACCTACCCCTGATTGTAAGCCTAAAACAGATATTTTCTCAATTCTGATTGGTTGATTAGAATGTTGTTCCAGGATCAACAAGGATGTTGAATCAGGAACATGTTGTACTTGGTCAAATCACGCTCACCAGAACCATCTCATGAGATGTGAGTGCTGTTTTGGTAATAAATAACATCATTATACAATTGATAGTTAGGGGCGTTCCACTGCACTGCTTTCCTGTTGTTTCCACTGCACTGCTTTCCTATACATTATTCCATGTTTTTCCATGATGCCTTTGTTCAACTTAAAAGGATTTCTAGACATTGTACTTTTTTTTTTGTTTTGTTTTAATACACTGCCCTGTGTCTAGCATATTTTTATTTTTTTTTAAATGAAAAAAGCAAGTTCTCCGTGATGGGCCCTTATAGGGGCCATTCACATAGTACATGGTTTTATGCTGAAAATCATTTGCATTCAACTGTGCTGCTTAGTGTGGATGCATGTTTCCTTTATGGGAATAAAAAAGGGTAATTGTTTATACCTCACAATTCAGACTTCTTTTTCTTCGTTAATTGTGAGTTTACGTCTAGCAATTCTGACATTTTCCCCCTGAATTCTTAGGTTATATTTAGCAATTTTTGTCAGAATTATAAGTTGGCACGATTCTCTTCTCTCTTTTTTTGCCACAGAATGAAAAATAAAAAAGGAATTGCTTTTTATCTCACAATTTTGCCCTTTTTTCCTTGCTAGTGAGAGTTGATACCAAAATTCTGAATTTTCTTCTCAGAATTGAGAATTTATATCTAAAACAAAAAGTGGCACTTTAGTTAAAATAAAGGTATTGTCTAGACCATGAATTTTCCAATTCCTTATCCCTGTAATTTTTAAAAGCAAAAACTAATTCTGTGACCCCTTAGATTATACATTATTCCACCCAAAGCAAAGGTAAGGCTCAGGTGAAGCAATTGGAAAAGTCGTTGAGACTTAAAAAACTAAATAAAAAGAAAGGAAGAAGTTGATCGTCTGTATCGGAAGCTTTAATAGAGGTTATGCTTCTGGGAATGAGGAACAGCGCCTCGCTGTGGCCGAGAGATGCGGTGGGCGAGACAAAAGAAAACGTTAAAACGAAAACAAAGCGTGGGCACTTCATCTTCTGTCCAGGGTTTCCTGTCCGGTTTTGCTTATAACCTAAGGGTAGGAATCTGTTTTATATCCCTACGTTGGATTTATTCGTTGTTACGACGAAATACAAATAAAGAAGAGCGAAAGAGCAAAGATTGTCAAAGAGTTTATAAGGGCGAAATTATTTTCATTTAATTATTTATTTTAATTATTAAACGAGCTACAAGTTATAGTTAAGTTTCAACCAGAGGTTATATATGAGGAATCGCGCATAGATTGTTACTTTTCGTTTATTTACCGATTTTTTTCTTTGAACGTTACAGTTGCAGGCATTCGTGCGCGCTCACCTTCCGTACCATCTAGAGAGAGAGAGACCGTATTTTTCTTCTCAGTTGGATAATTTTGATGGTGTTAAAATATAAATAAACAAAATAATAACACCGGGCATAGAAGAGATTAAACTCAGGTTTTTATTTTAAAAGCGAAATCGGAAATGAACTGGTTTCAGTCCAGTCCAGCGGATTGTCCGACTGGAAGCGTCAGTTCTGTGGAAGGTTTGCCTCCGTTACCTAAAGGACTGAGCGGTATCCTAAACTCGAGCGGAGAGTCCTGGAGGGACATTCAGAAGGTCTACAGCAAGAGGACGCGCATCCAGGCGGACATCAGCATGTCCAGGGCGAGCGACTGTCCTGACCGCAGTAAACCCGCGAGCCTCGACGCAGCGCTGGCCGTGCTGCGCAAAGACATGGTGAGTAATAATAGTACTGAAATCTACTACTTACTGCAAATCTACTACTTACTACTTAAAACTACTAGTTACTGCAAAATTAATATTATACTGTAACTAGTTACTAGTAACTACTGCCCAACACTTGGCATATTCTGCATGTATATTTTAAATACATATCACATTTTCAGTAACAGTTCATTGACAGTTTTATTTAAAAATAAAAAAAACTTTTAAAGAAAGTGTTGCATTTTTCAATGTTACATTTTTATCACACAAATTTAAAAACTGTTTGAAAATTTATATTTTTTGTGCTTTAATGTTAAAGTATATATTTGAACATCCCCAGCCTAAATGTTCTTGTCTTTTGCAGGTTGGACTTCGACAGTTAGACATGTCCTTGCTGTGCCAGTTGTGGTCTCTTTATGAGTCCATACAGGAATACAAAGGAGCTTTCCAGGACATTTCCTCCTCTTTGTGTGAGTGCTCCTTCAACACCGAAAATGGTTATTCTGAAGATGAAGAGGAGGAAGATAAAGATGAACATGAAAGGGAGAGTGTGGAGACGCTATTATCTCTTCCTCAGCCCACTCAGAACTCCAGTGGATCAAAGACTCCTTCCACATCCACATTTAAATGAAGCATGTGCTCTCTCAGATACCGTATGAATCTGATCTCCCATGATCCTCATCAATACAAACTGTGACAAACCTGACCCCATTGTCTGAAGGATTCTAGAAGCAACAATATGAAACAAGGCCTTTATTTTTGTAGGATACTATTACAATGGTGTCTGTAAGTTTTTTTCAGGGGAACCATGAAAAGCTGCTTTTTCACTGCCTGTGAAGTCATAAAGACCGGATAAGGAAGAAGGATGTAGCCAGAAACAGTGTGGTCTAGGATGTTCATTATTTTATGTAGATTTGTCAAATATGTATTATCACTTGCCTATTTTCTTGATCACTTATCAGATACTTTTTTTATTATTATTATTATACAATTTGTAAGGTAATTCAAGGTAATCATTGAATGCAGAATGTGCATTTTGATAAAAATAAATAAATAAATAAATAAACATAATGAAGCATGTCAACTTTTTTTGCTGGTCTAAAGAAAGCACTTAAAAGTGGTTTGTTTTCTTTATAGCTTAGCTAAATGTTGTGTTGTCTGTATTTTATTCACAGAAGTCTTATATGTGCTCAAAGTGTTCAAATATCTGTCCAGTGCAGCTGTCACATCACCCATTAGGTGGCACTCATTTGGGATGTTGTTTTGAGTCATGATGCCTGGAGTATTACAGAAAACAAAATAATTGCTTCTGGAAACATCTGTGCTCATCGTCTTGGTACCATTTAGCACAAAAGAAGATTGCTATTTTCTTCTCCTTTAATGTTTATCTTTGAGTCCTACTAGATACATATTACATCTGATTAAAACAATTATTCTAAATTTAAATGTTTGGACTGGGGCTCCTTCAGATCTTTCTGAATCACTCTGTCATTACTCTGCAAGTATAAACAAATGGTTCTAGCTACTCTTGTGCTTATTAGGTAATGCTTGCTACTTTTGCACCAGAGAGAAGGGAGGAACAAGCTCAGACACAGGCATTACTAAAACTCTTCTCATCGCTACTGTAATTACAGTTACATTGACTGCATGTCCTGTCAATATACTGTGCTTTAGGTTTTATGAAGTATATCTCTATAGCAGTTTAATAAATAGTAATTTACTCTAGCAATTTAATGTAGCAATTAAAATGTTTGACAATCAATAACACAAAAGTCTTTTGCTAAATTTTGAGATAGTTGATATTTGCTTTCCTGAAATTAGACTATAGCTTTAGGTTTTATCATGTATGTAGTATATTATATAATGTGTACACGCACACACACATACACTAATTTAATATTCATTTATTATTCATTGAATACATTTCATTTATTTTTAATGCAATAAATTAGCTAAAAAAAACTGTAACTTACCAGTTGTTTAACTCACGCCCATATATAACCTTAATTGGTTTAATCTATGGCATTTATTTCAGTTGACGTGAGAACATGGATGAACTACAATGTCTAAATTCATGGAGATCAACATGTGCTCATTAGTACTAATATTGCTAAGTGCTGATATTATAGTATTATGCATGCTAATATGCAACTAGTAAAGAGGCCCTAAAATAAAGAATTACCAATATTTTTGTAGAAACTGATATATTTTTTCAGCATTCATTGATTCATAGAAAGTTCAGTATTTTTCAGAAAGTACAGTAACATTATAAATGTCTTTATTTTATTAGGCCTATAGTGTATGTGGCTGTAGTTGAACAGTATTTCAGTGTGTCCCCATATTTTTTGCCACTGCAGGTGCTGTCAGAGTGTGTCCTCTAAAGGAAACCAAAGAGTTATTAAATGTTTCTGTCTAAGTGGTCTTCTGTTTGAGTCTTTGCAGGTAGACACAGGAAACAAAGCTCTGGGCAGTCGTAAAGAGCTGAGCATTTGTCATTATGCCACAAGCCCCACTCATGTGTCAAACCTTGCTCTTGGCTCAATGAAACACTCCCAGTGTACTTTCCACTTTGCATACCGTTTATTCAGAGAGACTATCTTTCTTACAGTGTGATAAACTGCACATATTAAGCATGACAGATTGATTAAGTGAAGGATGTTGCATTCTTTTAGAAAGCTCTCTCATGCCTCTAAAAATAAAATACAGATGTACAAGATATTGCTGGATACGCAGTATGTCTATTAAAAGTAACTAAAACCAAAGGTTGTGTATCTTTTCAGTCACATCTAAATAATAAAATTTTAAAAAATACAGTTTCTGCCCTTTGATTAATCATAAATATTATGGCAAAAAATATATACTTTTCCCGTCTATCTGCTTTTATAACTAAACATTTTAAAAAGCCATTTCTATCTTTCTAAAGTTAACTTATCAAGGTTTGGAAAACATTTAGTCTGTTTAGGATCTGAATTACACTACTGTTCAAAAGTCTAAGATTTTTTTTATGTTTTTGAAGAAAGGTTTTATGCTCACCAAGGCTGCATTTATTTGATCGAAATTAAAGTATAAACAGTAATATTTAAAATATCACTAAATATATAGTTATTATTAGTTTTAAATAACTTTCCTATTTTATTATATTCAAAAATATATTTTTTAGCTGAATTTTCAGCATCATTACTCCAGTCTCCAGCGTCACAAGATCCTTCAGAAATCCTTCTAATATGCTGATTTGCTGGTTAAGAAACATTTCTTAATATTATCTGTGTTGAAATCATTTGTGCTGCTTAATATTTTGGAAACACTTTAGAATAGAAAACACTTATTGACTATTAACTATGACTTCTCCCTCAATAAATTCCTAATTTTCTGCTTATTGATAGTTAGTAAGGTACTTGTTAAGTTTAAATATTGGGTAGGATTAGGGATGTAGAAATAAGGTCATGAAGAATAAGGCATTAATATGTTCTCATTAGTACTAATATTGCTAAGTGCTGATATTATAGTATTATGCATGCTAATATGCATGCTTATATGCAACTAGTAAAGAGGCCCTAAAATAAAGAATTACCAATATTTTTGTAGAAACAGATTTTTTCAGCATTCATTGATTCATAGAAAGTTCTGTATTTTTCAGAAAGTTCAGTAACATTTCAGGCCTATAGTGTATGTGGCAGTAGTTGAACAGTATTTCAGTGTTTTTCAGTCATAAATGAGGCTCTTGTTTTTTATGCCTTGTAGTCTAGGGTGGTGTGTCATTATAATTTCTTGATCCACCAAGTGAGTAAGCATGTATTATGAGTGAGCTCATGTCTTACCCAGATATAGACTCAACCTGTGAAGGGAGGAGCTCGCAACTCTGTTTTTGTGTTTCTGAAAATTTAATTTGAATTATTTTCAATATATTTTAATATATGTTATGTAATGTTTTTTTTTTATAAATAGATCATTATCATGGGGTTAGCAGTAATTGGCAACACCAGGCAGGAAGATGTTAGTGTCACAGGAATATGACTAAGAGGGTCACCGATTTGGATTCTAGGTCATCAGCTGAGCCAAACTTTGCACTGCCCCCATAACCCACACAAACGGCACCACTCCATCAATCCCTCCAGCTGCTTCTGCCCATTTATCCCTCACTCCCAGCCATCTAAAATAGATCCTGCGTAACTGGAAAAATCCCCTGCCAATGTCCACTAAAAATACCCATCGTGATCAAGGTCTGGACGGCCCTGAGTTGCTGCTGTAGATCATTATGTTGATAAATGCACAGGTCCCAAACACTTAAGGTGCATCATGTGTTTGTTTGAAAGCATTCTTCCTATTTTGCAAAAGTCTATGTTAGGCCATTGAACCACATTAAAAGGTCATGTTCATCAGTTTGTAATTTTAACCTGAATATAAATATTAATTTACATTAAGATACATATAAGATAAATATGCTTATACTTTGGGATTCTTTTCTTCTACAGTCACATAGATCAATTTTGCTAATTGTTATTGGGCATATTTGTAGCGCACCAATTATTATTTTTTAAATAGCGCCACCTGTTGTTTAAAAGTTATTAGAAACTGTTATAAGTAATTCCTCTATTGGGGAATAATTCAGCTCATTGATAGTTCCTTTTTTACTAGCAAAATATGATTTTGACACGTATTTATACCGTATGTCCTCTTTTGACCCCCAGCTGACTGGATGTAACCCCTGACGCGTCATGTCAACAGCCTTCAGTACTGTAGCCTACTGAATACAATATAATGAGGGAGGATGCATAGACTACTGCTGCACCAGGCGTATTTGCATATCCTTCCCACTTATTCTTCCACTTTTACATCCACTTTCATCAGTTCACTGTCAGACAGCTGCTTTTTAGAGGCATTTCGTATCGCGTGAAGCTCCACGACATGAAGTGATAAAGTCCCCCTAATTATTTACGCACAGATGTTGTTATTTGCACCATTGCAACTAATTGCAATACAAAGAGATTCTCTCGCGCTGGCGTGTAACGTGATGCAGTAGTTTCCGTAAATGGTCTTTACTCGATGGCGACAGTTCGGTGGTACTGAGCCGCATGAGGTCCAGCTCGTGCTCCTCAGCAGGAACAGTTTACTTCACAAACCACTTGACAGCCATCTATTTGAGTAGTTTTTACTTTTTGTTCAGTGGCGGGACTGTAAAAATCTAATTTCCATGCGCCTGACTTTCGCGGATACTGCATTTTCTCCAGAAGAATGACTTCAGTGTGGAAAAGATTACAAAGAGTTGGCAAAAAGGCCACTAAATTTCAGTTCGTGGCTTCGTATCAAGAACTTGTTCTGGAATGCACAAAGAAATGGTAAGTTATGATTTATTTTCCGTTATAGCTCGTGTGCTTCCTAAATACGCAGTGCTGAAGGGCGGTTCTTCTGCCTGAGACAGCACCGTGCGCGCGCTCACGGGATCTTCTTTTATTTTTGCGCTGTTATGATAAATGATTGTGAATAGAACAATTAATACAGCAGTCGATTTTAGTAGTGTATGTGAAATGTATTGGAATTCAGTCACACACCCCCACTTCCGCCTCCATCACTCGTGCTGTCAACACTGAAGATATTATGAATATCCATCATGCTCACATAAGTAGAAGAAAGTGGTGATGCTTCTTTTGAGTTTTATTTAGCTGACTCCTATAAACTATTTGTGTGTGTGTGTGTTGCCAGCGTCTATATACTATATTGTTTCATTGTTTTAAACTGAGTGATGTTGCTTTTCCTTTTCTGTAGGTGTTGTCATTGTACGGTTTTATTATGAAAAGCTTTAAAGAGAATTGACTCTTGACTTCACCCTTATACCTATAGCCAGGATACTTCAAAAATACTTTATTACTGTTTTAACAACAAATTAAAACTCAAATTATATTTTTTATGCAATACAAGTTCATAAACACAATGTTGAGGTGAGAGAATTCAATAATTGAATGATTTTTGCTGTCTCTGTCCAGTGTCTTAATCAAGAGACAGATGTTGTCAGACAGGTTGTGTTTCTGTCCTCACATTCTTCATTGACACGTGTCTTATATATCTGTCCTTATCTGTGATCAAAGATGGCATGGTCAGAAGGATCAGTCTGATCGGATTTGTGTTTGAGACAGCAAACAAAAAAAAGTTGTATCTTTAAATAAGATCCATCAAATCTCTTTAATCATTACTAAACGAGTGGAAATCTGCATCGTCAACCAAAATTGCAGTTATTTAGTGAGAGAAAAAGACTATATAAAGATGCAGAATACACTGTGCTAAGTATACACACAATATGCACAATAATATACATATTTCACAGTGCACAAGAGCGCTTCTGTTTGAATCAGTTTTATCACCATCATACATGGCCTGGATCATTTTACTGGTGATGTATATCATCTCTATTTGAGCGATTCTAAATTCTATATATTATTTATATATTTTTTGTTTAATACTAATTCATGTTTAACCCTTCAACATTGTTATTGGAAAGGAAGGTTGGGTTAATAGCAAACCTGAGCAGTCATAATTGTTGTTATCACCTAATGAGCTATCAGCTGATGTGGAAAGTCAGATTGTTTTGCAACACTGGAAAGAATGTCCTGTATCTTTTTCACAACTTCATGGTTTATTTTCCTGACCTAAACATGTGTATTGTAGTCTGAATTCTTGAAAGCAATAGAGCAGTTAGAGTGTTTCAAAAGGAGAAAGGAATGAATGAATGAATGTGTATTTCTATAAACATGTGTGATCTTGTGCAGTTCAATACATGATTTACTGTATAGGTGTGATTTTCAAATACTGCCAGTGGGTCAAAGTCTGTTGAAGTTAGGCCACAGCTGACGTGGGTGTGAGCTGGAGATATTAGACAGCTGAAGACTACACCGTGAATGTGTTTCTGCTGGGGTAGTATAACTTGAACTAATGTGTGAGCATTGTGTGTGTTTATCTGTGACATTTACTTCACGTGTCAAAGTGACATGAAAAAAGAAGGACTGCATTTCTGAATGAAAATGACAGAAAAAAGGACTCATTTTTGCAACAAGGCTGGCAGTCTATTTTATTAGCCTAATTTATTTTTTTTAGCCTGTTCTGCCCTGTTACTATTACTAGCTGTAACCTGAGTAAGAGCTGGGTCTTGTTTCTCTTTGTGTAGCGGTTCATGCTGCTACTGACACATCAGTGTGAACATCAATGGAGGACTATGACATGTACATCTGGGTCACGTTCATTAAGAATCATTTTGGTGTGTTTAAAGGGATACTATTTATTGTTCCCCGTTAAACCTGTCTGACCTTCTTCTGTGGAACAAAAAAGTAGAATTTGTTCATATACTGGCCATGAGTTTCCATGCAATTACATCGAACAGACTTCGAAAAGCAAGCAAAAGCGGCATACAAATATCATAAAAGTGGTTAGTGTGACTCACATGCTATATTTCAGATGTTCTGAAGCTACAGTATGAAGTAGTTTTATGCGATGAAACATAGATAGTTTAGTTTTGAATAGGTTTAAAACATCATGAGAGTAAATACACCAGGTCAAGTATAAAAAATACTTTGAATACATTGAATTGCTCAAAGGTGACACTAAAGACACTTATAATATTACAAAAGATTTCTATTTCAAATAATTGCTGTTCTTTTGGACTTTCACATATATTCCACATATATATTCCAAATATTAAGCAGTTTTCAGCTGTGAATATAGTAAGAAATATTCCCTAAGCATCAAATCAGCATATTAGAATACTTTCTGAAGGATCGTGTGACACTGAAGTCTGGAGGCTGCTGAAAAAAAAATCTGCTTTGGATAAATTACATTTTAAAATATATTAAAATAGAAAACAGTTTTTTTAAATTATACAATTTCAAAATATTTATATGTGATATTTTATGCATCCTTGTTGACCATAAAGAGACTTTGACTTTAAAAAAAAAAAAAAAAAAAAAAAAAACGTACCAACTTTTGAACGGCATCTATAATGGCAAATCTATAATTTTTTTTTTTTTTTTTTTGTTCCCTTTACTGTTTTTGTATGCTTAAGAACAGCTTTTATATCACAAAATATAAGCCGCCATTATTAACTGTGAACAGCTGTTTGTACATTTTCTGTAAATGTTTGAGACTTCAGCTTGGTAATGTGACCCTGCCGAGTTTCCTCCAATTCTTAATCCATCAAGCATGACACTGACTGAAAGCTCAGAGGTGTACAATGGGCTCACATCTGAACAATTCACTATAAAAGGGCAAGTTTATTTAGGAAGCAAAAGCATACATGTACAGTGCAACCCTGGAAAAGTTGATTTTTGCTGGCAATACCGGCAATCCAGAATAATGTTCTGGATATCAGATATAAGGCTTATCTAGGTCTAAATAGTGCTGTGCCACTCAATAAAGAGTCTTAAACTGGAGAGAAACTCTTTTAAAAGGTTTGTTTCTTTAACATTTTTGCATTTTTATTTGGTAGCATAGATAACATTGCAGGACAATAAAAGTAATAGATTCCACATGTTTCAGCAGACACCAAATTATGCCTTGGGTGTTTGGCAAGATATAAAGTTTCATGCCTCAATCGATTATTTGTTCTTATGTACCTGTTTGTGAACAAAACATTTGTCAAGTTTGGATTTATCTTGTATTCAAGGCCTTGCATCGTGCTCTTGTTTTCGTGTGGGGTTTGAAACAGTTGGCAGCAATTATTGATTCCTTTCTGCCTTGGGGTAACACTGGGAGACAAGATCACAAGATCTGTTACACTGCCTCTAGCTTTTTGTAGACACACACAGACCAGAAATGCCACAGTGGCTTCCTCAAGATCATATTATATAGCCTTTATATTTAGCCTATATCCATATTTTAAGCACACATGGAAAGCATTAGAGTCATTGTAGATGTCTTCGTCAATAGTAATTAAAGGACCAGTCCTATTTTTAAACTTGTAAACTTCCAGTCAGATCTCTTTTTTAAATTATTTATAGGCAACCAGACAAACTGAGAGTGGTGTGGACACGGAGGAACAGACGCATTTGCTCAAAGGTACAGAGATAAACAAGCTTTAATTGTCAATAAATATATATAAATAATATATTGTATACTAATATTATTTTAATTTATGTTTTATTGACCCATATTACTTTAAATTTGTAAAAATTGTTAACATTTTATGTACTGTACATCTGGATTCAGGTGATTTGCAAAAGCTAGTGTAATTTAGTTTATGACTATGTCCAGGAATCCAGAATTTCAAGATTATTTTCTTCCCATGTTTTCAGTCAGAACAGTGTACTGACATTTTAATTGATCATGTATAACAATGTGTTAAAGACAACTGCTGTACAATGTGGATTATTATGACTGACATTATCTTTTATTATTCTCATCAGCTTCATGCATGGCAGCCAGGCATCAAAAACCCCTACAGGGGAATGGTGGTATGGCCCGTACCTGAGAACGTGGACATTACCGTCACTCTCTACAGGGTAGGACACCTATCAGAGCTTATTATTAGTCACGATATATATATATATATATATATATATATATATATATATATATATATATATATATATATATATATATATATATATATATATATATACACACATATTGCATTGAGTAATAATAAATGAAACTATAAACTATAATTTGCTGAACTATAACTTATATGCTGAACTTTGTTGTACTTTTTAAATGTGGTTTTGTTTGACAGGACCCACATGCGGATGAGTTTGAAGATAAAGAGTGGACATTTTTCATTGAGAATGTGAGTTTAAGGTTAATTACATTTATTTTATATATTATAATATTATTAATATATACAGTATACATAAAATAAATATATATATATATATATATATATATATATATATATATATATATATATATATATATATATATATATATATAATAACAAACAAAAAAATGTCTTAGAAGGAAATAATAAACATTGTTTATGTTCTAAGTTAAAAGAAACTGCATTATCCTTCTCTGATGCTCTACAGGAGACAGCGAAGGGCAGTCGCAAAGTTCTGGCGTCTGTGGACTTGAACATAAAGAAGTTTGCCAGTGCCACACACTCACAGACGGACCTGACGCTCAAAATGAAGCCTTTGTCAGTTAAGGTGGTAGAGGCCACGCTGAAGCTCTCCTTATCCTGTGTGTTCCTCAAGGAGGGGAAAGCGACGTGAGTTCTCTCAGTTGATCTCATCCATATGGAGTTCTAGCTCAGGAAGTTAGAACACTTTTCATCTGGAGTTAAATTATCTAGATTTAATCATTTGGGAATGTGACCACAGCCAGTCTTTTTTTGTGACTGCACCAAAACTTGATTTCAGTTACAGATATTTGGAGTGCATTTTGAATCTAAAAAGAGAAGTGGCTGTCTGCCTGGTCAGGGGATTTGCTGTTCAACACTGGGGAGGGTTTCTTCCCTGATATGTACAGGTCAAGAAACAGAGCAGAATTTTCCAAAACAATACAGCAAACTCTCAAATCACAGTCTGAGCCTCTAAAGTAATGCCATTTGAGCTTTGAGCCTCATTGTAGAGATTTAACGTTTTCCCGACCCTGTGCTTTAATTGATTTAATTAAAACAAACAGCCCATAGTGATTGATATAATGTCCATATGATATAATCCAGAAATAGACATAGAGGCTTAAATAAAAATAGAGGCTTAAAGTAGTCTCACTCTGCTACACTAGAAAAATGGACAGCGTAGCACAGTCTGAAAAACCTTTTAAATGGCTTATTGACTTTATGTATTTTCTGGGAATTGAGACACATACAGTACACACACAGTAAGGCATTCGAAACATTTTCAATGAAGCCTTATACCTGTACCTCTTGACAAATTATTTTCTTCTGTAGAGATGAGGACATGCAGAGTCTCGCCAGTCTGATGAGTGTAAAGCCAACAGACATCGGGAACCTAAATGACTTTAATGAGAGTGATGAAGAAGAGGATAAAAGATCTAGTACCGGTGTTCATCTCAGTACTGCAGCTCCAGGTATTTAAAGAAAAAACATTAAACATGTTATTCACCAGAAAATCTAGGATCCAACATCTAATTTATACTTGGAAATAAGTAAAGTTTTAGGATTCTGGTAAAATCCTAAACATTATGATGTAAAATGAAGAAATATTATTTTAGATTCTGTACTATTATCATGCTGATCATTTGTAATGAATACTTAAATTAAAAATTGTAATGAATACTTTACATTAAAAATTGTAAAGCATTATACAAAAGCTAAATATCGTGCATAAGCTCACTGTTTAGATAAAACACTTTCAAAATCATTTCATGTATTCTTTATCTTACATCTTTATTCCTCTGTCCACTTACACAGGGCTTGCATTAATCATTAATGATGCATGTTTATTTTTTTTACTATAGTAACCCTTACTTCCTCACATGCTAGAACTTCCCCTTTTCTCTTTCTTTCACTGTCAGCACCCCACCTTCCTCTTCGACCAACACACTCCCAAGAAAAGAGACCTGCATCTCTTAAGAGTCCTTCAGCAATAGGTAACAGCAACCTTAACATGTGTTTTGCATATTCCTTCTTAACAGTCTTTTCATTCATATCATGTCATCTTTTTCTCTTGAAATTGAAATGATAAGTTCTTATGAAACTGCATCCAATTAATTATTCCATTAAATGAAATATTACTAAAATGTTTCATGACTTTTCACTGCATATGATTATTACAATCATTATTTGTCCTGCATCGCTTTGCCATTCATTTTTTCATGAATTTCATTAAACATTTTAATTATCATTTAAAGGGAGTAGCTCACCCCTCCAAAAAAATGTATTGTCACAACCCACCGTTTAGTTTTACCTTTGTCCTGGAGAAATTTTGAAACATTTTCATGTAACTTTTCTTAACAAAAGTACATAGTGGACAAAAAAGTAAGTTTCTGACACCAATTCAATTACGATTCTTTACCTCATTATTGAGATGCACTGTAAAATTGGGTCACGATTCAATTCAATTTGATTATTTTAGAATTATGCATATTTATTTGCAAAAATATGACTCAAATTACATAAATGTAACTGGAAAGACAATTTGCATTACTTTAATATTGACAAAATAATACATCAGGCTTTACTTATATTTATTATTATATTTGCAGTATATTTAATATATTATTAATGATTTAATTCAACAAGGAAGCATTCAAATCTATTCAACAAAGAATCTTGAAAAAATTGTATGTTTCCAAAATGTTAAACTGTTACAGCACAGCAACAGTTTTCAACATTCTCCTTTAGTGTTACACAGAAAATAACAGCATAAATTTTTGGAATGACACGAGGGTGAGAAAATAATGATAGAATATAATTTTTGGGGGGTGAATTAATCCTTTTATTAAGTTACATCATCATCCTTCATAATAAATTCCTGAACTTTCTCTCTCTCTTACCTCTGTCTTTCTCTTTTGCCTCATCCTTTTCTTTCAAACCTGATTTTTCACTTTATTTTTTACTCTTTTGCTGTCCTTGTCTCTCCATTTTTCATCTTGACCTCAGTCAGTGGTAAAGAGAGACCTTCTGGGGGTGTCCTCTCACGCCCAGTGTCTGGCAGTGTTCATAACCCTAACCTGACATCACGTCCACCTTTACCCACCCCACCCAGTCCAACCCCTCGCACCATGCCCTCACCCGCCTGCTCCAGACCACCACGTCCACCACCCATTGCCCAGCCACAGGCCCCAGCTGACTCCCACACAGAGCAAAATACTTCTGGTTTGCTCCCTCCAGCACTGCCGAAAATCTTCCAGCCTTCCCCTGGCTCAGGTACCACAGATAGCTAGAAGTCATCAAGTCTTTGGTAGTACCATTGGTGGCTAGTTGGCATTCCTACTTGACAACAATTATTTACATGAACACTTATGCTGCTTGTATGGCTAGTGTGCACAGCCTTCAATCAGGGGTTTAAGTTCCTCTCTTGGATAATAAATCCATTATTATCCAAATGTTTAAGATTTATTTTTAAGAAATTAATCATTTTATTCAGCAAGGATGCATTCAATTGATCAAGGTAATAGTAGAGACATTTATAATTTTACAAAATATTTATATTCATATAAATGCAAATAATGCATTTACTGCCATTAGTCTGTACTTTTATCTGTATTTTTCTCTTGCCACTAAGAAGATTCCTAACTGAATGACCAAGTGTTTTTTGACAAACACCAGGGTCATGTGGCATAACTTCATTGCCTTCTGAGTCATCACCTCTTTTTGAAGGTGTTGTTTTGAAAATTGTTTGTTGTTTTGAAATTCTCTTTGATCGTAAGAAGTGCTGTAGGGCTGATATGTGGGTATGTGGCATTAAAGAAATTGTTTCAGGAAAATGAGAACTGAAAATCACTATGGCCACATACACATTGCAAAGTTTTAAGAGGTAAAACCACATTTAAACCGAACAAAGAACAGCGCCGGTCATATTTAGTTGCAGTGTGAATTCATTCCCATCATGGGTGTGTTTTAACAAAGAAGGCCCATGCAGAAATTGTTTTACATTCGTCATTCAGATAAACAGTCACCATTCTAAAAGTGCTTATGCATCTGTGTTTTTCTCATCAAAGACTGGACTTCTAGTATAGTCCCTTTATCCATTTTTCCCTCTCTGATTGTCTCCAGCTCCTGTATCCTTTCAAAGAAGACTGTCGGGCTCTGAGGCCCCTCTGGAGGGTCCCGTGACCTCTGACTATCCTCTGCTCAATCTCCCTCGGGCTTCTCCTTCTGATCCCTTCCTCTCTCACTCTCCTTCTTCACCCACTATGCCCCTGAAAGGTACAGACTCATGATTCCAAACTCAAAGTATGTGTACTGTAATTCTAATAGTATATGTTAGCCTGATTTGACTCTTCAAGACTGATTTTAGAGAAGCCAGATTCATTTCCTCTTAACCACTACCTCTTTTGTTCTCACTTTTCCTGCATCTCTGACTAATATTCGTCTTTCACGTGGTCTGCGTCCTTTTTGTGTCATTGCACTTCTGTCTCAGATTATTTCGGAGCACCTTGCACCAATGTTTTTAAGCCCGAAATTGTCCCCGGTGCTCGCCCTCTATACCCCACTCCTGTCCCCCTCCTCAAGGCCAAAACTTCTTCCCTGTCTCTCTCTGACATGTTTAAACATCCATCTGCTGGCACCGTGCCAGGTATTGAGAAATCCTCCAGACTGCACTTAATCAGTAGAACTAGCAATACTAAAGTACTGTTAACAAATGCACTCAAGATATTAATAAAATATCTTGAACATAATTCGTTCAAATTTAAATTACATTTTAAATGTAATATTAGTAAAACAAATTTCATATATTTAATAATATTACTAGTCAATCCCACTTTCTAAAAACTGTTCAGAAAACATAAAAATTCCAATTAATCTATCAACAGCATTGTTTTTTAACAATAAGAAAAAATTCTGCATGTTTTCTTTTTTATAAAATTTTAAATAGGGCTGCACGATTAATCGGATGCTATTGTCATGCGTGTCTCTTTAGTAAAGCTGGTTCTGTGATTAATACTAAATATCCATCACCTGCTTTCAAATGGAGCGGCATTTAATATACAGAGCCATAGTTCGCTGACAAGCTACGCAATATCGTGTTCATAACCGAATGCGATTTATCTGCGATTATGAACGCGATATTGCGTAGCTTGCCAGCGAACTATGGCTCTGTGTAGTAAGTGCTGCTCCATTTGAAAGCAGGCAATGGATATTTAGTACTAAGCTTTACTAAAGAGACACGCATGACAATCGCATGTGATTAATCGTTCAGCCCTAATTTTAAATAACATTTAAACAATTTTCTTTAGTGCAATAACAATATAAAAGACAATTACTTTTAAAACAATCATTTAATTTTGTCTTTTTATTTTTATTTTTCTGTTTAATATCATGTAATATCACATACTAATATTTTTTCTCAAATAGCAATCTCAAATACAGCTGCATTTATACTTTAAGAAGAGTCCCTCGCAAGAGGATCATCATATTCGGTTGTCTTTGAAAATTTTGGAAAGCCCCTGCTTTAATTTTTATCTCAATATTTGCTTCAAAATGTACAAAATTCACTATTTATATATATATGTGTGTGTGTGTGTGTGTTTGTGACCCTCTTTACTTAATTATTTTCTGTTGTACTGTCTGTTACTATATCTCAAATTCTAAAACTTCCTTTATATATATATTCCATCTTTTCCTCTCAGTATCTACACAGCTAAATGAGCAGATGATGGCGTTTTCTTCATCTCCCTTCTTCAGCATTCCTCTAAATGAATCTGTGACCCCTGTTCCTTTGCTGAGCAGACCAGATCTTGAAGCTCTGTGTGAAACATCTTGCACCTCTAGTCAACTCCCCAAGTCACCTCTACCTCCCTCTGTCACCGTCTCTTACCCCATTATCAAACCCCTACCTGCCTCTTTTACCCCAGCAGCTGTCTCTTCCTCTACCCCTTCTCTGGCACTGTCAACCACTGATGCCCGCACAACTGCCCCCTGCTGTTCATCTCAATCTTCTTCTGCCCGTTCAGGTACTAAACTTCCTATTGCTTGCGTTAAAAGACTCATTAATTAGAACTAGTGTGATTGGTGATAGATCTAACAGTTATGATGTACTAGAATCATGTCTGTGATTAAGAGGTTTTGTCATAACCACCATATTGTTGTTTGCTTTAATTTATGTTGGCCATGTCATGCTGGATAGTCCCACTCAAAAGGAACTCTCATTAGTCCAAAATCTCACTCCAGAGACTGTTTATTTGCATAAAACTATAAGATGGCCTCGATCACTCATGTCATTTTAAATCAGCAATTGTTTTTGAAAATGAATTTAACTATCTAAACCAAATAAAACTCATTATACGTTCATAAAGTTATTTAAAATTGTGCTTTATTATGTATATCCACTGTTTTCCAGAGATACCCAGGGAGCTCAACTCACTTACAGATGAGGATCGGACAAATCCGTTTCTACAAGGTGAATAAGTATTCATCACGTGTGTCATTAATGATGTATATGAGCTAAAAATAAAGTACCATAATTCCTCAAATAAAAGCCGGGGCCTTTATTTACCTGAACTGCAGAAGGTAACAGGCTTTTATTAGAGGCAGGCCTTTATTTCTCATTCTATCTGTTTGATAAGTAATTGTTTTAAATAACCTGTTTTAAATGAAAAGCGATAGCGTTCCAGAGATCATAACATTAGCACAGAATCAGTTCAGAATCAATCATCAAAAGAATCAGTTCGGTTCAGACGCTCTGTGTGTCAGTCTGCTTCATGTTGAATCACGCATGCGCAGTATCATCAGCTCCTCGGTTCTCCAATCGGACGCCTCTGACAGAAACTGTTCTCGGTTCAGTGTACTGGTGATCCGAAAACTGATGTAACCAGTTCTTGACTCGAGAACGAGAAACGCTCCAGCAGTGGGCGTGTACTTTCGTTATCTGGCTCTGCTGCACAGATTTCCCCCCGACCTTTATTTAAGACTGGCCTTTATTTGTCCGTGTTGACCACGCCCCCGGCCACTATAAGAGGCCCAGCGTTTATTTGACTACCGGTTTTTATTTGAGGAATTACGGTAGATTAAGATTGATTAGCTTTTACTTATTTTAATAATTGTTCTAATTCAATTTGCCCTTATGGCCAACAGACTTACTGGCTGAAGAAACGAAGAACTCAGAGCCCAAAACAGACCAGTGTAGCTCATCTCGGGCTATATGCAGCATTAACATTGCTACTAAACAATCTCCTTCCTCGCTCCGTCAACCTGAAACCATCAGCACTGAAAGAAGAGACCTCAAACCTGCCATGGCTGTAAAAAGGTGAGCACTTAAACATTATTTTTGTTCTGGCATCAAGTATAATTCACTAACATCAAGCTTAACTATATAATTAAATAAAAAAAATTATTATCACCTTTCCAGAAACTGGAAATTTGCAGAGGTGGATTAAGAACTTAGTACTTTGTGTTTATCTGTATGAAAGTGTTTTAGGCTTTATATGGACACAAATTCAAATAGAACCCTTTTAATGAGAAAAACAGTTCCTTAATAACAATAGGGAAATGACCTTGTGAGTCTATTTTAAACAGACCATGACATTTGCATACATCAACTCTCATGTTTAAACTCTCCGTTGCTTTCCCTCACTACTCCAACCCTGCGTCCGTCTTGTTTGTCCTATCTCAAAGGAAAAATTGCATCTAATCTTACTAAATACCACCATGCTTTGGCCTCTTACCCCATTTTTTGCCAACTTTGACTCCAAGTATCTTTGTCTCCCAGTCTTGGGCCTGTTGGGAAGTCATCATTGGACACTTTTGGAGAACCGCCTGTGGAAGCTTCCAGATCTGAGGAACTGGACATTGGAACTGTCCCTTCTCTAGACCCATATTCAGCTCCCGCAACAACACCACCTCCCTCATCAGTGGTTTCCACTCAATTGGAGAAAAATCTAGTTTTTATAGCAGAGAAACCACCTTTGGCTGAGGAAGAACCAGATTTTAAAGTGGCCGATTTCGATAAAAGTATCATAGCTTATCAACCCGTTAAAATTGTTACTATTGGCAAATGCCCTGAGAAAGAACCACTCAAAATTGACATTGAACAGCCAGTGCAGGTCAGTCTGGTTCAGACCTTTTCAGTAACTGATGGTGACTTAATAAAGCAACCAGAAAACAAAAAAATTGAATCAGCAGGGGAAGTTTCTCCAAAAGAGGAACCGAATGTGCAGAATGCAAAGGGTGCTTTGCTTTGTGGTAACCTCAACAAGTCAGACGAAGACAAGATAATAAAGAAATTTGCCTCAGCTTTGGTTATCCCTACAGAACACAATATCCCCAATATTATATGCAGCTCATCACTTCTAAAACAAGAACCTACAGATCTTCCCAGGGAAAAAAGTCAAGTGTGTGTGGAAAAAGTCCCTGCATCTAAGCCCAACAGTAGTTTGAGAGAGAAGCAGTCCCATAAGAATAATCTGGACAAGGGTTTAACAGTTGTGAAAAGGTGAGTGTGCTGTTAACATGGTACTATTACTCTACCAAACTGTGGCAATCTGGAACTCTCCTCTTTTGGGTTACTTCCAGGTTCAATAAACTCTTTCTTCTAATTCATTATATTAATATTCATTTGAATATGTAGGCACATAAAACTCTCTGTGGCATCATGAATAGTTTTAGATAAAACACTTTTAGAGTTAACACATTTTAAATATACTGTACTAACTGGCTGACTGTTATGTGAAAAGAGATTATATCTTCTTCCCCAACCACAAAGTTACACTTCTGTAGAATTACATCATCAACATCATTCTCCAAAAAATTGTAGATGAACTTCCTAAAGTTTTTACTAAATTCTAATTTATCTGTATTCCTCTATATGTAACCATTTTTTTCCTGTCTAATTCTTCTCTTCTCTGTTATTCTCTCAGTCAAAATGAAATGGCCGTAACTCCACCAGAAAGGCCTAGCGTTAGCCTCAAACCAGCTTCCCCTCAAATATCAGATCTGCCCAAAGTGCTTCCTTTGATTCATCCCAAATCCCTGGAGCCCAAAGTCCTTAAATGCATCTCAGAACAACCTCCAGCAGTCAGTCAATCACCAAAACCAAAGCTGACTCCGAAGAGTGTGGAGGTCCATTCACTTGCCCAAGCAGAAGTGCCAACATTGAGTTCTCTGAAGGAGAAAGTAAAAGATCAGGGGGATGAAGCAAGGGATGAGACAACAAATAAGCACAAAATACCTGACAAGATGCCAAAAGAAGAAAACAAAGCTGAAATGTCCTCCAAAAAATCTTTAGAAGCAGGGTAAGAACCAGTTGGTCTCAAATGTTCAGCCATGGTCGAATGCTTGAATGCTTTAGTTGTGTTACACATCTCATAAGATTAAGTGTGTTAAAATGGCCTTTAGAGGGTTTTGTACACTGTCATGTGACAATACGACAGTGAGTTTCAACAAATCATACTTGATTTGAATATAAACTTGTGCTAACATAGGCTTTATAACAGGCAAATATACAATATGTAGATAAAGATTGAATTAATGCATGTTTGTTTAAAACAAGGTAAGTAAATTGGGACAAACACTATTCCTTACCTCACAGTGAAGAAAAAGCCGTTATCCAGGTCCTGGATGCTGTGATTCCCAGTTTAAATGAACCAGATTCCCAACACCGGATACCCTCCATTGTCCTTAAACCACATCCAGCTCAGACTATTGAGAAGAAAAAAGAAGCTGTTAAAGTTAGTATACCGGTCCGTATGAGGCCTCTACTTCCTGTGATCTCCCCTGCTATTGGTGTAACAGAAAAGGACAAAAGTACATCAGTGCATCTGGAGGAAATTTGCCCTCTATTGCCTAACATGTCTCTGGATACAGAGTCTGATGGAAATGGTTTAGGGGAAAATGTCACATTTGAGGAAGAGAGTGTGTTATGGGCTGCAGTAGAGGAGAAAACAAAAGAAAAAAGGGATGAAGTTGTTATTGTGAGCAAGTTGATTCCAGAAAAAGAGGTCCTGGATAGGGGGTAAGTGCATGAGGTTTGTTAACTTCACTGCATGGTGTTTTGTGTGGACTTCAGACTATCTGGAATTGCATGGTTTTGACCAGTTTGTCCATGTTTCATTCTGCCCGAGTTTCTAATGTGTCTCTATTAGAACATCTGTTGACTTGCTGGGAGTTGAGATGCTAGTGAGAGAACATTGATCTTTAAAGAATATTCTTGTCACTTACACTTTTTGGTCCATGGCAGCCAACGTGGACAAAAAACATCAGAAACCAAGCTTAAGGAGCAAGAGAATTCCTTTACATTGTCCCATTCCCACCACAAACTAGATTCAGATGATAAGATGCCACAAACTGGCAGTGAGACTATTTGGGCTACTCAAGCTGGACCTAAAGAAGATCTGCCGACTCTTAGTTTCTGTTCAGGAACTGGACTTGGTCTTGAGCTTGATGTAGGAACAGACAGAAATGTGGACACCTGCATACAGGAACATGACTCAGTTTCTGACCAGGAAGAAGAATCTGTAGGCATCATACGGGGGATTTTTGGTGTTCTGTATAAAGGGTAAGTCTGGGACGATTCTGAGACGTGCACAGAGCTTGTCTTGTCACGGCATCTGCATGGCTATACTTTTGTTCTCCTGAAACAATGAAAGGTTGTTATTAGGTGTGATTCTGCATTTGCAAGGAAGCTTTTGCATCCACATGTATGGTGTCCTGTAGTGATGAGAAGCTTAGCTTAAGGAATAGCTTGCCTGTTTGATACTGGCTGGTGATTCAAAAAGAGCGAATGCAAAAAAGAATTTGTTTTGTCATGGTATAATGTATTCATATTTAAATGTCCTCATCCTATAGTTATGAGACCATGACATCAATACTACAGCAGCCAAGCACAACAGAAACCAATGTTAAAGATGACACGATTTTGGATGGTCAAGATGGATCTGTGGTCCAAATTCTCCCTTCTGAGGCCTTCTTTGACACCAAAATTGAGCATCCAAGCAACGATGAGCTCCAGGAATCAGTAATCCAGGATTTGTTACCTTCTGGCGAGGCCTCCGAGCCCGTGGCCATGAGCTTAGTGGAGTGTTTGAAACTGGCTGCCAGAGAAACACAAAGCAGATCTATGAACTTCAAGACCCAGGATAAAGGAAGCCCTTCTAAACAAAAAACAGCAAGTGAGAAAACCCAAATACTGACACCAATTGGAAATGACAAATACATGAAGGGGGAATTGAAGTCTGAGAGTGTGATATTAAATGAGGAGAAGAATAAAGAGCCATGCTTACCTCTGGTGGAAGAAGAAGACATAACCACTAAGAAAGATGTGCACAACCTCAGCTATGTGGAAACAGATCATCTTTTGACAGAGGTAGACTTTGAGAAAAAAAAATTACACAAAAGCCCACAAAGAAATGGACATAAAGAAGTTATGCCTGGCAAGATTACAGCAGCAGATTTAAGGCCAATGGCGGAGTCGGAGGGTTCACAGGAGGAGCTGGAATTTGAACTAGGTCAGGAAGACTTAGGAACAGTGTGGTCTGCTGAGCTATATATGGATGGAGGGTAAGTGCATGGGACATCACCTCTGCCTGCACTGCCTCTCATTTTTATGACCCTCTTTACACAGACGGCATGATTTTGGCAATGTTCCGTCTGGCTGATATTCAAGCATTCTAGTTGTTTCATTACGTTATTCGTGTGCGTCTGTGACAAGGACTGATGGAGTCTGCATTTGGCATCAAGCGGTGCATTTAAAGTGTCCTATGGCTGACTAGTCTTCCAAGTGATGGGTTGGGATACACTACCATTCAAAAGTTTGGGGTCAAGTAAGACTATTTTTTTAAAGTAATTAGTACTTTTATTCAACAAGTCTGCATTAAATTGATCAAAAGAAAGGGTTGAGCTAGTTCATATGTTTTAAATGATTTGTACGTCAAATAAATGCTGTTCTATTTCTGTTCATCACAAATCCTGAAAATATTAAGCAGCACAACTGTTTTCAACACTGATAATATTGAGAAATGTTTCTTGATTGCCAAATTGGCATATGGGATTCATTTTGAAGGGTTAAGTGACACTGAAAACTAGAGTAATGGCTGCTGAAAATTCAGCTTTGCCATCACACTAATAAATTACAAAAAATATATTTGAAAAGAAAATAGATATTTTAAAATGATAATAATTGTAATACTTTTTGATCAAATAAATGCAGCCTTGGTGACCTCTTTAAAAAAAAAAAAAAAATCTTACCAAACCCATTTATTTGAGATGTAGTGTATATATTATGAGCATGAAACATATTGTGTTGGTTACTATTGCATTGATTCTGGGCTCTCTGTGGTTTTTAAAAAAGGACTAAACAGCAACTTGTTTGTTGCAGCTTGTTTGTCACTGCTGCTGCAAGCTTGCAAAAGTTGTTAGCAGAAAATATTACAAGGTGACTGTGGGCTAACGCTATTGTTTCTAGCCCCCTGCTGGAACTGATTGTGCCATTTTCACTTAATTGCATTTTTACTGAAAAACCTTTGCATGCTACAATAACCAAATTGGTAAGGTGCAACATTTTGATATCATGTTCTGGTGTTCCATTTCTCACAGACCAGACGAATCCTCAATATCCCCAATAGTTATACAAACATTAAAATCACCTCTGACTGCCTCTCCACCAGAATCTGGACCTATATTAAAAGACACTACACCAACGGAAACTATTTCCCAACCTGCTAGCAAAGTTTTCCCTCTGTGTCAAGACAAGAGTATGCAGTCACCACCCCCAGTGCCCTTACAGGAAGTCAGCCCTGATGCCATCAATCAAAATAGGAGCTCTGCAGCTGCTAAAAGACATGTGGTTCCACAATGTGATGAACAAGGAACCACTCCTTCACATGTAACTATAGAGACAGCAGTTGCAAAGACTGTTGAGATATGCAAAGATGTTGCAAAAGAGACAAGTGAGAATATCTTGTCACCACTAGAGGGAGACAATACCAAAAACATGTCTATAAACAACACCCCTAAAGATGAGATGGACAAAGAGAGCATCCGAGTCATCACCAAGGCATCAGAAATCATTATTGTAGCAGCTTCAGAAAAACTAAAAGACATACACGGTAATGAGAACATTGTTTCCGGAAGGGACGTATCAACTCCTCCCATGCTACAAAAATCCAGCATGAAACTGCCCATGGATGACATTCAACCGAATTTAGATCAGACAGAGATTACAAAAACACTCAGACCTCCACTGTCAGTGATTTCCCCAGAGCAGATAGATAAGAAGATTGACATCAGTCAGTCTCAGACTCCCTCTGTGCCACTGGAGAGCTTTAAATTAGATGATAGCCACAGAGAAGCCAATGCTCGAAATTATGTTTTAGATGATAATGTCCGGTTAAACAAGCAAGAACAAAACATCCAGCTGGAATGTATGGCAGCTGAAAGGGAGTGCCAAGATACACCAGCTGTTAAGCCCACAAACCAGACAGAGAACACAGAAACAGAAGCTGAAAATAAGAAGGAAGAACCAGAATTTAGTATTGATAGAAGTGAAGAGGCTCAAATAGAGCAGAATAAACCACCATCTCCAGTGCCTGATGAATTGTAAGTTTGAGTGGCTTGTAAAGACTAAAATTTATTTTTATTTTGCAATATTATATTGTTTGACTTTAAGTCTAGAACGACATCTACAGCTCTAAAGGTTGATGCCTACAAAATGTACACCTCTGTGCATGATTTACACTACCATTCAAATGTTTGGGGTTGGTAGGATTTTTTTATGTTTTTGAAAGAAGTCAGACCAAAGCAAAATACATTTGATCAAAAATGCTATATAAATATTAATATAGTGAAATATTACTAAAATGTAATATTTTTATACATTTTAATAAGAAATTTATTCATGTGAAGGCAAAGCTGATTTTTTAGCAGCCATTACTCCAGTCTTTCTAATATGCTGATTTGGTGCTTAAGAAACACTTCTTATTGTCAGTGCTAAAAACAGATGTGCTGCTCATCATTTCTATGATAAACAGAAAGTAAAAAGAAAAACAGCATTTATTTGAAAAATGATGTGTAAGATTGTGAATGTATTTACTTTTAAATTAAAAGTATTAATTTCTTTAAATAGTACATATCTATATGCATATGTAACATCTTACAACTTCTGAACAGTAAAGGGGTCATATGATTGTGATTAAAAGTTTTCCTTTCTCTTTGGAGTGTAACAAGCTCTCGGTGTATAAAGAAGATCTGTAAAGTTACAAAGATTAAAGTCTCAAATCCAAGGAGATATTCTTTATCAAATTTAAGAGTCAACCACGCCTACCTAAAAAGGCTCATTCTAACACCCCCCCCACATGTCTATGTCATTATGTGGAAAGACTTGCATAATGCCGCCCAAATGTTCATGAAAAGAAAGAAAGAAGGCTTAACATTTATTCTCACTGGTGTTGCTGCTGCTATGTTGTGGAGACATTGTGTGTTTTGTTGTGAAAGCTGAACTACTTTGTTTGGCTTTTCAAAAGTGGACACAACTAGAAATCCAGTGGTTAAGTTGTATTTACAACACTGTTCCAGAACAGTTCAACCCAAATATTCAGATGTGTGCAGTGCAGTTTGCGGAGGATGAGGACTGTTTCCTGTGAGAGTAGCCTACAATGCCGGTGTCTGTTTCTATAAAGTGGGGCAATTCCAACTTTGCAAGAACCATGTGGTATTTCTGACTCACAGCCTGTAAGTGCGTTTACATATTTAAAGAAATTGGCACTTATGATTCAAACTCGAGTTTTGAGCAGTGTAGAGTAGCAGTTGTTGTTTGTCATTTCTCGTAGTTATGTTCCCACTGGATGCAACAAATGCCTTATTCATAATGGGTTTTATTTATGGGTCGCGCCGGGACACACGGCATCACAGTATGTTAAGGGGCATAACATTTCTGTCACACTCTTAAAGTTTTCAGCCAATCTCAATGCACTGGATAGCTGGTCAACCAGAGCCCTCCTCACTTTTCAGAACGATGAGCTTTGTAAAAATCAGCGTGTTTCAGAAGGCGTGGCATAGAGGAGAAACAATAATGTGCATTTTGTGGAAAATGATGTGTTTTATGAACCTTAAACTGCATATACACGTTGCATTACACAAAATACACAAAATAATGTTATTTTTAGCCATGTCATATGACTCTTTTAACCTCAAATCAACACCCGAAATGTTCTAAGCATTGCAGAAAGGGAAACCCTAGCGGAACACATTCATTCTCAATTTAACACTGAATTTGAAATGTAATTCCAAAATTATGTGAAACAAAAACAATGATGTGGAAGTGTGTATTTATAATAACATGGCAAAATTTGTAAGTCATGTCAGTATGTCTAAAACATTTCCTGTCCTTTTGATAGGTCTAGTCATCCTCAGGAAAAGGGGTCCTCTAAGGCTAAAGGGAGCGAGACGGCATCTAGGAGCCCAGGTAGCATGCAGGTTAACGGCCAGACCACTGCAGACACATCCCATGAGATTCTGCCTCCAATGCTCAGTAAAAAGAAAATAATTCCACAACCAATGGACCTTGCAATAGTAAAAACAGGTTCAGCAGTGCCACCATGTGATGTAAGTGGCATTTGTTGTTTATGTAGTCCCTGTTAAAATTTAGACTGTTAATCTATTTGTCTATAGCTGTTTTTTGTCTTTCCATTTGTTACTATACAGTTTGCCAGTCCACTTCTCAGTCCTGGTTTGGTGACCTCCAGTCAATCCTTGCTGGAGTGGTGTAAAGAGATCACTAAAAACTATAATGGAGTAAATATCACAAACTTCAGCACCTCTTGGCGTAACGGCCTGGCGTTCTGTGCCATCTTACATCACTTCCACCCTGAGATAATGTGAGTTTCTGATTTATGTCATTCATTCCCAGCTCAAAGCAAACTCATTCCTTCTTAGCATGAATCAATTTATGTGCACTAACATAAAAGTGATTCAAGTACAAACAAATTAGTGATGCACAATATATTTGTACCATATAGTTTAATTACTAATATTTAAGTTTACAGACATTTTTGATATTAGATATTTAATTGTGCATGGTTATTTCCTTTTTGTTTGTTAAATTTACCTTTGCCATAACTCACCTTAAATATTTTGGAGGGGGCGGGGGCTATTTTAATTATACTGTTAAATAAGATATTTAGCAATAATGTAAAAATAAATACAATTAAAATGAATAAAATGTTCATACTTTACAATATGTTTTGATGCCTTAATAAACTTAAAATAATTGATTTTAGTATTTTGAAATTTAGAATTTCAATACTGGACATGTATAGCTTATTGTTCATAATATGACAATAATTAATCAATTATAAAAAAAATACTTTTTAATTAATTTTTATATTTGTGACTTGTTATTGTGTTATTGTGACTCTTTTCCAGTGAATTTGATGCATTGGAGTCTCACAACATAAAGCAAAACAACAAAGCTGTAAGGTTTATAAGCAGATGTTCCACATAAATCTTTTTTTTTTAACCATAAACTAAACCTCATCATTTGTGCTACCCATTGTTTTGCTTCTCTTTTAGGCTTTTGATGGCTTTGCATCACTGGGAATCTCTCGTCTGCTGGAGCCCTCAGACATGGTGCTTCTCTCTGTGCCAGATCGTTTGATTGTCATGACGTACCTGTGCCAAATCCGTGCACACTTCACCGGGCAGGAGCTGAGTGTGTTACAGATAGAGCAGAACAACAGTCAGTCCAGCTATGCAGTAGCCAGGCCAAACCAAGGGCCGGATGTACAAGCAGCAGCCAAATTCTGTGCAGAGATGCTCCATACTGGAGCTCTGCCAGGAGAGAGTAAGAGCAAGGACTCACTGGGAGAGGAGGGAAGTGACACTGTGGCTAAGCCAAACAGAGGTCTAGTTCCTCCACCTCGGACTAAACGGTCAGGAAAGGTGGAAGAGAAGGGCGGTAAGGAGACAGAGGGAGGCACGCAGGCTCCTGTGGCCCCACCACGATCGAACTCAACAACTTCTAGATCAGGATTCGGGCACATACGAGATGCAGATCTGGTGAAGAAACGGCGGTCACGACTAAAGAGCGAATCCATGGATGAGACTGATTCAAAGGAGCAGCCAGATGAGGTAAAACACATCAAATTTACCCTCTCCTTGCAGTTATGTTTCAATATTTGATCTAATAGTCTCTTCTCTACTAACCTCCGACAGTCAGATAAAGTCGAACTGACAGCTGAAGGAACTAATGACTCAATGACTGAAACTGGTAACCTAATCTAAAAAATGATTGAATTTCGGAAAGATTTGGTATTTTACACACTGATTTCCGCTTTTATTTTTTGTTTTTGTTTAATGTGTGTTTGCAGAACCTCAGGAAGCAAAACAAGATGTTAAATCAGCAGAGAATGTGACAATGGTCAGTATGCCGTCAGTATTTTAGACAGTTTACAGTTATGATCATAATTCTCTAATTCTTGGGCCAGATTCACAAAACATTCTTAAGAATAAAACTGCAATGTTTTCCTTGTTTTCTAACTTAAGAATAAGGTTATGAATATTTTGTATTGCAAATAACATTTCTTAATATTTCATAGATATGGTTCTTAAGTTATTCTTTAGATTGTTCTGAAGATAAACATATTAAATATTGAGTTCCTGAAAAGAATGTTCAGAAGATTCACTGTAAATTACTTTCTAACATTAGGATAACCTCAAACTTATTTTAAATCCCAAAAGATAAGATGTTTAAATTTATTTATTGGGTCATTTTAAATATTAAACAGTACAACGCAATTATGAATATTATGATTACATTACTCTGCAAGCAGTGCAGAAAGAAAGACTGCTTGCAGTCATTAAGCTGATCAGTGAATCTTTACCTAGACCTGGCATACAGTCAGATAACACCAAAGCCATTTTCCTCTTCAGAAGAAGAAATAGAGGGGAAAAGGGTAAGAAAATATCTGAGAATAATTTCAGAAACATTTTTACAAACTACTTAATTCTTAAGAAGAACTTGGAGAATCCAGACCATGAATCACAAGCTCTTACCATCCCATGTTTAATTTCCTTGTTTTATAAAGCTTTTATTTAAATCAAGCCTGTTCTTTCCTCTCCATTGTCTTTGTACATCATTGTCTGTTTCTGTCTTATCAATGTTGGTCTTTTATTCTCTGTATCTGGCTTTATCATCTCTCTTTCTCTCAATCTCCGTTCCTATCTGCTGTCTTTTCCTCTTTCTGTCTGTATTGCTCTTGTCTGGTTTTATGTATGTCTCCCTGTGGTACTTCCTGGCCAGTGTTTGCAGGACACCAATCAGTATGTGTTGAGTGAACTTCAGGCCCTGGAAACCGAACAGAAGCACATAGACAGCAGAGCTGCAGTCATGGAGAAAACACTTAGAAAGCTCATGGAGACAGGCAAGAAAAACACTCATATAGAGAGAAAGAGAGAATAAGGTTGATTTCAAGTTAACTCTTGAAATGCAGCATGATATACCACATTATCTGCTTAACAGGAAGTGATAAAGATGAAGAAGAGGAGCTGATTCAGGAATGGTTCACGCTGGTCAACAAGAAGAATGCTCTGATCAGGAGACAGGACCATCTTGAGCTGCTGTATGTACTGATATGTAAGACACGATCAGTGCACACTGTCAGCCACATCAATAAATATTCATGATGTTACACTTGCAGGCAAGAAGAGCAGGATTTAGAAAGAAGATTTGAGCTGCTGACCCGAGAGCTCAGAGCCATGATGGCTGTTGAAGGTAAGCCATTTAACTTTAAACTAAGAGTTACTGGGAAAAAAAAAAAAGATATTAATTTAATTAAAGTCGGCATGAAATCAAATTTGACAAATCTTCTTTTTATATGCAATATTGTAGTGTTTATTATAAATGATTTATCTGTGCACTTCATTATTTTTTTAAAATTCATGTACCCTTATAATCTTTAATCAAATACATTACCCTACCATTCCCCCATCGAAACGACCTCTCTTCTCTTTCGGTCACGTCCCATGATGAAAGGGTGTGGCCAGAGCCGATGAGGGTGCGGTTATAGGTGTCTGTCTCGTTTCTGCACCGCCTCTCAGAGAAACTTGTCAGTGTCAGTCATCTCAGCCAGCAATATGCAATATTGTTTGCAACGCCCAACCTCCAACGATCCAATCAATTCCCCGATGGACAAAACCAAGCCCCGCCCTACATTTTTTTCTAATTTCAGAAGCCGTTTAACTTGGATATACGTCACAGCAAGGAAAAAAATTACAATCTCAACTTCCGTTTCATGCCGAATTTAATAATGTTAATATTGAATTCTGCCATTATTTATTGAGTATTTTACATAATATTCCCTTGTAAAAAAAAGTAATATATTTAAAATACCTTCATTGCATACTTAGTATAGTTAAAATCTATTAACATATTTACTGACAGATAACTCGAGACGTTCTGATATAAAAAATATAATAAAACTGTATTTGGCATACTACTTTGTTTTTTTTTATATTAAGTCTAAAATGTGTTTAATGTCACTTTTGATAAGAATTATATGATCTTTGTATAATATCAGTCTTTAAATGCAAAATATTTAAAGTGTACCTGAAGTGTTCTTACAATAGTTCCACTTTAGCACAATCAAATACACTAAGCATATCTTTAATTGTGCTTCAGCACTACTTCTGCACCATTAAAGTGCATTAAGTTCAAAATGTGTTGTTCCAACATAGCAGATGTTTTTCCAAGTATACCAGTTTAGTACACTAGAAGTACAATTGCAGGGCATTTTATAAAGTACATAAATGTGAAAATTTATTTTTAGTGTACTTAGCATGAAATAAATCTATCAAATACATTTAAGTATATTTATTTTATCATCTTATCTCTAATATCCATATTTCATCCATCAGACTGGCAGAAAACTCAGTCCCATCAGCACAGAGAACAGCTACTGCTTCAGGAACTGGTGTCCCTGGTCAACAAGCGGGACGAGCTAGTCAGAGACATGGATGCAAAAGAGAGAGGGTCAGTCTAGTCAGTGTTTTGTTGCACTGGAATGGTGAAATGTAGAAATTAGACTTTACACACACATCCACTGAATGTATTTTGTATGTGCAGGGCTTTGGAGGAGGATGAGAGACTGGAGAGAGGCCTGGAGGCAAGACGGAGAAAACAAAGCAATAAGGAAAAGTGTGTTCTTCAATGAAGAAACTTGAATTCTCATGAAAACTATGGCTCACTGCACCAGAGACAATCTAAATGATTTGGACTACATTAGTGTGCCTTCTCTTAACTTTTAGAGACATTTGGCTTAAATGTGAAGCCCTTCCTCAAAACATCTTAAGTGGGACATAAAATAATCTACACAAAGTGGGATATAATGTCCAGTATAGATCAGACAAGTTATTCCCTCAGAGTTTGCACAACATTGTGAAGGTTCTTCGAGGTTGCACCAGTTAAGTATTTTAAGCAATATAACTTTAAATCTGAAAATCTGAAAGAAGGCCAAACAGCCTTCACACACCTGCATGGTTGCAGACAGTTGAACTGAACACAAGAAATAAAAAGAAGAAGAAAAGGGGGGGAAATTCTGCACACTGCTGTAGGTTGCAGACTTCTGTCATACAACCTTAGCAGGGATATTTTTTTCCTGAAGCAAATAAAACATTGCTGTATAAAAAATATATTTCTTACAAGCTGCAGCAGTGAGCAGGGTTTTCTCTCCTTTGTTTTTTTTGGCAGGGATGGGTGGGGTAATGTTTAAGATTAAGACAAAGAGACCTGTGCCAAAGTTTGCTGTTTTTACATTATTTATTTACGTGTGTTGTTCCCTGGTATGCCAAAATGTTTTATCAGACAATATATGCCCCCAAATGAATGTATTCATAAAATAAAATTATTTTGCATTGCAGTGCCTTTAGAGGTTAAATACCTTTTGAAAAGGAGCTTTTTATATCAAATAAAACCATTCTGTATCTTTGTGTTTTAAACCTTGAAAGCTAACTCAAAATGAAAAACATTTAGGGGTTGTTTTATAGATATACAAAAAGTATTTTGTCTGTTTGTACTCTTTTTGATAATTAAATGTGTAATTCATTCCTATTTTAAGATTTAGGGTGTGTTACTCAATAAAGTTTGATGCTGTTTGAATTTTAATCTATGTTTTTTTTCCGCCTAAACATGGGAGTGGAATAAATACACACACACACACACATAGCTTATAATGTATATTATAAATTAAAAAATGTGCATGTATTGTTTATTGATTTATTTCACATTTTTGATCTCGAGGCCTGATATAAGGCCACACAGACACACGTTTGCTCCATGTATATATAAACTTATCTACAAAATCAACATATTTTATTCACAAAGCACAAGCAAAAACATTACAGTTTACTTTACATGTTTTCTGAATTCTGGCAATATACGCAAAAAATTACATACGCATGTATCCCACCACTAGGCGGCGAAAGCGGGTCAGAGTAGCGGCGCATCATCATCCGTCACTGCCGCACCTGCGCGGCTTGTAAACCCAGAGAGGATAGAAGAGGCGTAAAGTCTGATTTTACAAGGAGGTCTTGAAACGGTCCACAAAGGCTTATAAAATCTCATAGATCCTTTTTGTATTGGTACTATTCCAGGCTAAAGACTGGCTCAGAGTTTGCGCTCAGCCGGTGAAAAGTAGGCGACGCTCAGCGCATCTACCAGCAGGACAAACAATAACAATCCCTCTGCTGTCACATCATGAACCCTGAATAGTAAGTCATGAGAACTATCAACCTTTATGACCGCCTCATAATTTCCTTTACCTTTTGTTGGAAGGTTAACCAAATGTCCTATGCAGATGATGCAGATGATATAATAATTAAATAGCAAATAGGACGAATTGTGTTACGGTTGGTAGCTTACTTAAAGCAGTCGTCATAGCTGCAGTCTAGTCGCTCTGTAAATAAACGTATGATAGATATATTTGTATGTATTTTAAAATATTATTATTATTATTAAATAAGTATAAATATAATGATATATAATTATATAATATTTAATATTGGTATTATATGAGTTATAGAATATGTTTTATATATAAAATAAACATCTCAGAACTGTTTTAAAACTGTATTTGTTTATGCATATTTCCACAGTGACTACTTATTCAAGCTTCTCCTTATTGGAGATTCAGGAGTTGGAAAATCTTGCATTCTATTGCGTTTTGCAGTAAGTGTGTGTTTTTTATTTTTATTTAATTTTTTTTTTTGCAATAGCATCTTTGGATATGAATGATCTCTGACCGTGTGTGAAATATGATTGATTAATAATTTCCAGGATGACACCTACACAGAGAGTTTCATCAGCACAATAGGAGTGGATTTCAAGATCCGAACTATTGAGTTGGATGGCAAAACTATTAAACTTCAGATAGTGAGTTTGTAGACTTTACATTTCACTCTAAGTGTGTCATTCAATGTGAAACTTCAGTTTACTAAAGTCACGCTCATGTTTACAGTGGGACACCGCTGGACAGGAGAGATTCCGCACGATCACATCCAGCTACTACAGAGGAGCTCACGGGATCATTGTTGTGTACGATGTTACGGATCAGGTTTGTGAGACTCCTTTTAACAAAAAATTCACATCTGTACATGAAACATTTATGGCTAATGTTTAAAAAAAAGGATCACCTGTCAAATGTAATCGAAACAGCACACATTCTTAAAAGTTTAAAGCTGGTGTATTTTCAGGAATCCTACAATAACGTGAAACAGTGGCTGAAAGAAATCGATCGCTATGCAAGTGAGAATGTCAACAAACTACTTGTAGGAAACAAGTGTGACCTCACTACAAAGAAAGTTGTGGACTACACTACAGCTAAGGTTGGTTGACGAGGAACTAATGGATTAGTTTGTTTCTTCATTGAAACAGATTTGGAGAAGTTCAACATTAAATCACTTGCTGACCAGTGGATCCTCTGCACTCAATGGGTGCCGTGAGAAACAGCCACAAGTAATCCACATGACTCCAGTCCATCCATTCATTTCTTCTGAAGTGAAACTCATTCAAGATGTTTTAACTTTTAAATAGTTGCTTCTGACAAAATACTAGTCTATAATCCATAATAATGCTTCCTCCAGTGAAAAAGTTGTCTTTTCTGATTACTCGTGGATTATTGTGATGTTTTTTTTTTTTAATCAAAATCTCATTTTGACGGCACCCATTCACTGCAAAGGATCCAATAAGCCATGTCATTTCTACACCAAACACTTTATAGTTTTACATTAACTGAAAACACAAAGATGGGTCTTCTTTCTCCCATACATTTTTTCAGGAGTTCGCTGACTCTCTTGGCATCCCTTTCCTTGAGACGAGTGCCAAAAATGCCACGAATGTGGAGCAGGCCTTCATGACCATGGCAGAGGAGATAAAGAAGCGCATGAGACCAGGGACTTCAGGGGGTTCCGAGAAACCTGATCTTAAAATCGAAAGCACCCCGGTGCAACAGTCTGGCAGCGGGTGCTGTTAGATCACTGTTGTGTTTTCTCAGGGAGAGTGATGAGCAGGACTGGACACTGATGAGTATTGTGTAGAGATGACCAATGTGGAAATGTATGACAGACTATCACCTACATGGTGCTCAATAAAGTTTGAACTCATTACTGTTGTTTAACAAAGAAACGTTAATGGCTCTTCCCATATTTTTGTTGTGTTTAAAAAATAAGATTAAAGCACAGGCAAACACTAATTCGGGTACTTGCCTGAAAATTGAAGGTGAAAATGGTCCAGATCACTGTGTTGATAGCTGTTAATGTTCACAATTGACCCAATCATATGAAAATTCTTAAACAATGAACTGGGATTCGCAGCTCGCTAAAGCGATGTCTTTTCTTGTTCATGCTATCAAAGAGATCAGGTGGTTGAATGGTCATAGCTGGATTCAGCGTGGTAAAGCAGGGACTCTCCAACATTCTCATGCAGAGTTTCACTGGTTCTGTAAGAATAAATACTGTTGTTTTGTGTGTATTCAGTTGCTTCTACTTTCATTTTGTGTGTGTGTGTTTATTTTCCCTTATAACGGGAGTTTAGGGTAATTTACCTGGAAATTAAACCCATAACTGATGTCACTTCATGTTGCTGCGAACCTGCAGAATGCAAAATATTTTGAAGATGTTTTCATCTCAAGTCATTGGGATCCTAAAAAACAACCATGTGTCTCATTGTATGAACACATCCTGAATCATTTAAAAAATATATATGCTTTTGTGTTCCACAGAAGAAAGTCAGCCATACAGATTTGTAATAACAGTAAATGACAAAATATAACAACGGAACAGTGTATTTCAGAGGCTGCAATTATTATTGTGAAAACACTGCTAGCTAGCTTTTATGATTATTTATTGAATATGGTGTGTTAAGAAGATATTAACCATCCATTTATTTTTCATTTTGTTGCTCTTTTAAAAAGTAAAATTACATAAAAACAATAATAATCATTTAAATGTAAATACAATTTGTAGTTATTTAAATATAATTGCAAATGTAAATAATTTATAAATGCATTTAATATAATTTAGCACGAATGTTATCTTCTCAGTCATTTCAAATGAATCGATTATTTAAAAGTAAACTTAAACAGCTGGTTTGGATCAAAATGGTCCCCGTCTGAAAAAAACACAACCACACACATTGTCGATCATTCTTACAGCCATGTAAACATCCATTCTTATTTAAATTGTGCACTGAACGGATTACTCAGAGTTTCGAGTATCTCCAATTTGCGATTGCGATTCAAGCCACTCCCACATCAATTCACTACTAAAAGCCATGATCAATACGACTATTCTACATCAGAACAAATCAACAGTCAACAGTGACAGTAGTGCGTAATACAAGAATGGAAAGTGGGTGCAGGAGTGATCCAGAACCACGAAGATGGAAAAATAAAGATAGTGGAGAGCAAGGTTGGTGTCCATTCTTGCTATTCTCTAGTCTAAACATCTTACAATAAGTAAGTAAAGCTCAAGTGCTCATAGAGCATAACAAATGCAAATATGTAACTTAATAAAAACAGAATGTATGGAAGTTATGTATTTGAGAATGGTAGAGATTTCATTAAAGAAGTGGTGAAATGAAGTGAAGTGAAGTGAAGTGAAGTGAAGTGACGAAGTGAAGTGAAGTGAAGTGAAGCCTTCCATTTTATTTAATATTTGAATTAATTTTTAGACAACTAACAAATGATGTGGTCATTTTGATAACAGAACAAAAGTCTTCCAGTTGCTCAGAACCTGAAAACAAGAAAACAGGATCCCGAAAAATGTTCCCCTGTCCTCAGTGTGGAAAGAGCTTTACACAAAAAGGAAACCTTAGGATTCACTTTAGGATTCACTCTGGAGAGAAGCCTTTTGAATGTCATCTGTGTGACAAGAGTTTCGCAGATCCAAGAAATCTGAGAGATCACCGGCTCTCTCACTCTGGAGAAAGAGTGTTCGACTGTGATCAGTGCGGCAAAAAATTTATGTTTGCTGCACACCTGAAGAGACACCTGAGAATCCATACAAATGACAAACCATACTTGTGCTCCATTTGTGGACAGAGTTACTCACGCATGGACCATTTTAAAGAGCACCAGAAATTGCATGCCAATGTGCGAGCACATGTGTGCTCTGAGTGTGGGAGTTCCTTTAATTTAGCCAGCCACTTGAAAGACCACCAAAAACTTCACACTGGAGACAAACCTTACAAGTGTTCACACTGCGGAAAGAGTTTCTCGCAGTCAGGATCCATGAAAAAACATGAGAGGATTCATACAGGAGTGAAGCCATACATTTGCTCTTCCTGCGGGGGAAACTTCTCTCAGTCAAGTGCCCTGCTGAATCATATAAAAAAACATTGCCCAAAGTTGTCAAAGTGAGGAAAAAAAATTATAAGAGCAGTTTCATCAAAGTGGATCATACAATAACTGTAGTGATAAAGTTTGTGCATTTGTTTTTTTTTTACTAGAACTCACTCGTTCAGTATTATTGACATGAACAATCGTGTTAATCTTTATATCACTGTTAAATAAAACACTATCCTGATCTGTTCATATTTTACAATTTTGTTTGTTCTTCCAATAAAAATGTTAATTATCTATGTTGAGGTAGGATAGGCCTTAAGTTTAGGATTTTAGGAGGGTGAAAATGTTCTCCTGGAACACATATTATAGATCACTGTCCACAAAATGTATGATTAGTGACTGAATTCACATGAGCAGATCAATGTAAAACTGCTGTTACAATAAAAAATATGCTCTTTCTTTATGTAGTAGTATAGTGTCCATAAACAAAACAATAATAGATAATAGACTTAATATTTTCCCCAAAACACCATAGTAAAAAAGCAACAACAACAACAAAAAAAAACCTTGTATTGAAATGGAATAACAATGAATGATTTAACATTCAAAATGCAACTAGGCTATGTGCAGTGACTATTCAAATAACTTAAAAAACATCTTTATTATTTAGTTTATGCAACCCGAAGCAGCAGCAGATGCCATTAACTCATATCAATGATGAGAATGAATCACGTGGACCACAGGACAGACTTGGCGTTGGCGTCGCACAGAAACAATTAAAACCTAGAGAAGAGAAGAGAGTCTTAGTTTGAAGCCCATTTCATTTATGATACAACAGAGACCAAATGTGCCGCATAATTCTGAATTCATATGTTTAACCCTTATCGCGGAGATAAAATTGTTATTTTATTTAATATAAGTCATTAGACCAGTTACCGCCTCGTAATTTAGAATATAATTTAAATATTTGTATACAAAGTTTGTAGGTTTAAATAATTTTTTTGTTTTTCATTTTTATTTGTTTTACATTTTTTATATTTATTAAAAGCAAATATATCGATACTATAAAGCATTTAAGTTCATTTATGTGATTTTGAGGATAAATGTACTACATCTAGTCTCAACTGCAAAAACCGCATTCCGGGCTGTAGTGCGCCCTCTTTTGGCGAGCTCCAGTACGACGCTTCAACAGTCACGAGGCTTCTTCCAGGTTGTTGCTGATTTCACCAAGTACACTGGTGGGCGCTGTTTTAAGAACATTATCCAGCTGCGCTGCCGCTGCCGTCATACTCTCAGCTTTTTATGTAACGTAATCCCACCAAGTATTGATGTTTTCAGTCTGTTTTGATCAAGAAAGAAGCTTCTGAAACGACGGACAGTGTCTCGGTATGTTGCTGTATGTAGTTTGATGTCCAGCCAGTTACTGGTGTAGCAAAGTTAGCTAACGTTAGCCAGTCAGAATAGGGACGTCAGCTGTATTTCTCTTTTTCCTTTTAATTCACTACTTTTTTTGATAATATTACCGTATTTTAATGAAGTATAGTAAACCAGGTGATGTTTAGAGTACAAATAGCGAAAGCAAACTATAAAACATACAATACTTCAGGAACTTAAAAGTTGCTGCGTTAGCCTTCAGTGTTTATTCTAACTTGTTTGTTTATGACGGATAATTTTGCTTTGAAAACTGCTGTCCAAATGATGAGTTTTTCTTCTGTTTTATTATTTTTTTTTTTTAAGTTTGTACGGAATATACCAATAACAATTACAGAAGTCTCTTAAATACAAATGCTTTGTGTTTCCCACTCAGTGCTTGTGTTTGTTTTTGGATTAGATGGAGGGAGATGATGGCGACTTCCCCCCTGAGTCATCAGAGCACTCTCATTCCCAGCGAGGAAGTGTGGCTTCCTCAGTCACCAGAGGTCAGTTCTCTGTTCCTCTCTGGATCTGATGTCTGATGATGAGGTCGTGCTCTGATCATTGACCTCAAATGATCATTCGTCCCTCTTGTGTTTCTCCAGCTCAGGATTTGTTGGTGTACTTGGCGAGCGACAGTGCAGTGCACTTGACTTTGGAGGGTCTCGGCTGTATGAATGCGCAGGAGCTCGGCCGCAATGTCCGAGAAGCCCTCAACATTCCCAACTCTGCCGTCGATGTGTTCGCTTTCTGGTTCTGCTCTCCTCTGCTTGGTAATGTTTGCTCTTTTGTGCTCTGGTCAGATGTCAGACTGATGCAGAATTTATGATCTTTTTGTAATTAGGTTATGAAGAAGGGTAAGCACAATGTTGGCATTTACAATCTCTGTGGCTGATTTGCAAGTGAAGTGTTGGGAGGGTACATCAGGAAATCCTCAGGGCGTCAATGCCACCCACTGGAATTTGTGGATTATTTGATGTGTTTTTAAACAAGGGCAGCTTTTTACTTATTACTTTCTGGAATGCACTACATGGCTTTTATAATCAGTACAGATTTTTTAAACATTAGGCATCATATACTTGCCAACTCTGTAATAGCTTCAAGGAAAAATTGGGCATACAGTCTTATTGATTAACAGAGGAAATCCACCTTAACGTTTTATCATTATATTTTTTATGGAGTCCTTATTGTTTCCAACCTTTAGCCTCATTTTGTTGTGATATGTTTGAACAGACCTGCAGTTGAAGCCGAAACATTTGCCCTACAAGCTGTGTCGTCAGTGGCAGGACCTGTTGTACCGCTTTACTGAGGCCCCCGCCGAAGACATTTCTCAAGGTATGCTTGTGTGTTTAGTTTTGTACATTTCCCTTCACTTGAAAGTTTAGGTGTTTATCAATAACAAAACATTTTGTATTTTTCAGATGAGCCAAGTCTTGTGTTCAAAAGAAATGTTTTTTATTCCAAGTCAAAAGAACTTCAGGTATTGAAAGATTTTTTTTTGGATGAATATCCTCTTATTTACTCACCTTCATGTATTTCCAAATTTCTGTATGACTTCATATCTTTTTTGAAGTCAGCGGGGTCCAACACAGTCAACTGCACAACAACAGAAGATATTTTAAATAATTTTTCAGTGTCTTTTTTACATATAATTCAAGTTAATAGGGTCCAGTATCGTGACCTTCATTATATGGAAGGAAAATATCTTTTTTTTAATTAAAGTAAGTCATACAGGTTTGCAACAACATGAGGATGAGCATAAGAAGAAACATTTAGGTGATCTATCCCTTTAAGCCCAGTGCACACTTTGCGTTTTTTCTTTGTCTACTAAGAGGTTTGCTTGTCAGATTATGCAATATGACCCCAAAGAGATCTTGCACAAAAGCCAAGGCACATGTACACTGTCAAATGCCGTGCATGTCAGACTGTGCAAAACTGTACTGTACATCTTATATATACATCATCTTTAATGAGTGAGGATTTGTGTCTGGAGTTATTAGGCTGGCCAGTGGAGGTCATTGACTGCTTATTCTTCAGAATGATCATTACATAAAACATCCCAAAGAGATTTGTTACACATCAGTCATGTAGACAAGCAAAAGCTTTTACAATTCCTGACGTTTACCTCAGGGGTAAAGTGTGCACCAGGCTTTACTATAAACTGCCATTACCCTATGAGACTGGTTTTCAAGAATTTTGACTTGAAGAAACATGTAGGCTAAGATATCTTGGATATCATCCAATTTATATTATCATGATATATTAAATTGATTCATTTTAAATTTCCTTTTGTGATTCTGTGATGTGAATTTATGTGGTGTAACATCTTTATTTTGTAATGTCAGATTGAAGATGAAGGAGTGTTGAGGCTACTATATGACGAGGCCAAGGTGAACATCTTGGAGGGTCGTTACCCCTGTGACCCTGAACACTGGCTGATATTGGGAGCTTTGTCCTGTGCCATTGAGCTGGGGACTGGGCTTGATGACCAGGCCCTAACAGCGGCAATCAGGTGACCTTCTCTGCTCCTACATCAGTGATCAAATGGTTAATATAAAGTTAAGATTTCACTTCCCTTTTTGTCAATTTTTTTATTATTATTTTCAATGTTTGGTTACACTTTATTTTGAGGGATTGACACAAATAAGTTCAGAGTAATGTTATTTAACAACATTTAGAATTAGGGTTTGGTTCAGGGTTATCTGCTTTAATTGCATTTACTAGATGCTTTTATTTAAAGCAACTTACAAAGTGGAACAAAACCTTAAAAATCTAATTATTAGCTTTTCATCAGCTTCCCAGTTTAGAAATCCTGTCCTAGAACTAATTAGTTGACTTTTACAATGTAATTTGTTATTGGCTAATTTGCTGTAAATTAATTTCAGTTTCTACCTGTAATATTATTCCAGAGAGAAGAAGCTGTCCTCATTCCTCCCGGCCCACGCTGCATTAGGAGGAGGAGGTTTTCTGTCCACACTGAGGGGGAGAGGAGGGAGGAATGCAGAGATGGAGCACAATCTTATAAAGGAGTATCGTTCAGTTTGCTCCTCTGCTGCCACTGGCTCCCATCAGGAGCCCATCGCTCTGCTGCACCAGTACCTCAGGAGCTGCCACACTCTGCCTTACTATGGGTACGATTACTGAAGTGGACGGTTGTTTAAATATGAAGTATCTGGGTCTTACATGTGTGTATTTTTGCAGATGTGCTTTCTTCATGGGTGAGATAGACAAGCCAGCACAGGGCCTCCTTCACAGAGGTGGCCGTAAGGCTGTGAGTGTAGGCATCAGTCTGGAAGGAGTATATGTTATGGATGTGAAAGAGAAGCATGTCCTTCTGGGTCTTAAGTTTAGTGAGCTTTCCTGGGATCACAGCTACCCTGAGACAGAGGGGGACTCGCATATCCTCTGGCTGGAGTTTGATGGAGAGGAGGCTGGCATGCCTGTCAATAAATTATTAAAGATTTATTCAAAACAGGTGAGCACACAATGACTTATGTTGTTATGTCTGACAGTGGAAGCAAGCATATATTTAAAATGTATCATAGCCAAAAAATATTCTAATGAAATAAAATGATAAATATTAATATTATCAAATTAATAATTTTTCATAAATGTATTATATTATAACATTATATTTTCATTTAAGGATACATTAAATTTGTCAAAAGTGACCTAAAAATATTTATAATGTAACAAAAGTTTCAAATAAATGCTGTTCATCTTTTTATTTATCAAGGAATGCTAAAAAAAAATGTATCATAGTTTCAACAAAAAATATTAAGCTGAACAACTGTTTTCAACTTAAGATATTTTTCTTGAGAAATGCTTAGTAATAAGAAATGTTTCTTGAGGACAGTGTTAATTTCGTTGACGAAGACTATGACGAAAAATATTCGTCAGCTAACCTTTTTCACGGACGAAAACTAAATAAAAAGTCAGATATGATGACGAAAAACGTGACGAAATATAACTGACACTTTAGTCAACGAATAAAAATGAGACGAAAATATATGGGAGCGACGAATGGAGAAGAGATCCAATCAGAGCGAATCTTTGAGGGTAGGTTGATCTATGCAGAAGCAGCCGAGCCATTTTAAAAAGCTGCGGCAAATGCAATCGCAACAGCTAAACAAACGCAGCAGCAGTTACACAGAAAAGAGAACAACGATGAGTTTGCAGAAATTCGCACATTTTCGAGGACGTTTTCATAACAGTTTAGTTGTTTACACAGGGAACTACACTGCAACCTTTTGAAATGCCATTGCGACCCAAATTTTTATGGGGTCGTAAATGTATCACTGATTATTTTTGTACCTACTTATGTGTAATGCTATGTTTTAATATGAGCATTTATTAAAACAGAAATGTGTATTTTAAGAATACGTTTTATAACGTGCTCCGAGCATTCAACACATCAAGTTGGCTTCAGCCCCGCGATGCGGGTAAGTTGAACTGAGCAGAGCAGCTGGTTACTCGCGCAACACTGAACCGAGCTCTCCTTCAGGACGTTTGCGTCCTCCTGCACCTGAACGAACAAATACAAATCGCATTTTAAATAAACATTAGAAAAAGAGTGAAAAGTGAAAGAGCTCAATTCAGCAGCGCGGTGTTCTGGTGTTCAGGGAGCAAGCAGAGACGCATCTCAAAGTCTTCTTGCTTTTGTACCGACAACAAATACATACTAAATATGTCGAAATACCCGTCTTGGAAAGTGTGTTCGAAAAAGTCTGTAGTTATGTCTTCAGTGAAAGTAAAGAGTTGGAAAGAAATCGGTTGCGTATCTTTATAATGGATGCATTTGTCTCTTAAAGTGACCGCGCCTAATTTACTAGATCTGCTGTCAGTGTCTTTAATGTATGAAAATGAAAGTAAATCACTCACTGCTCTTGATTGAATTACTTTGTAGTTTTGACAAGAATTTATCCGAAGTCAATCCAAAAATCAGATAAAATAGATTATATTGTTTTACTAGTGACTAAAAAATTAAATTAAATAAAATTATTAGGGACCTGAGCATGTTTTGCTTAAGTGTTTCTTTCTTTAATTGCTAATGCAACCTTTTCACACCACAGACTGAACCAAATTAAGCATTGCATCCGACATTATCAAGATAAATTTGTTGTTCTGACACAGTTTAACCCTGAGTTATTGTCATATTTTATTACCAATTTCTAAACTACAGCAAATAAACTGTGATATTGTAAGAAACGTTGAAGGTGTCTGAATACATTTTGGTTTGATTGTGTATTTTATTTTACAGTGATGACTATGCAGTGCTATTTTAAATGAACAAAAACAAACTTAAAAAAATGTAAACTTTGTAAATAGCACAAATAAAGAAATAGAATGAACCTATAATACAAATATAATATAGGTGGTTGTCTATTTCAATAATACTGTACTTCATCTTGAAAGAATGTCATATGCATTGCATATCATTCAGGATGAATGCATATCTTTTTCAGAGAGCATGTATATTTTTCATTGAGAGCAGGCCTTATGTTTATTTTATAAATACCATTCCATAACAGACTGATGGAAACATTTAGTCAAGTCAACTAAGTTGACTTTGTTCTACTAAAAAAAAAACTAGACTAAGACTAAAAGACTTAAGACTAGACTAAGACTAAAACTCTTATGATATTTAGTCGACTAAAACTAGACTAAGACTAAAACATTTCAGATGACTAAAATGTGACTAAAACTAAATGGTGTGTTATTCAAAAGACTAAGACTAAATCCGAATTTGCTGTCAAAATTAACACTGCTTGAGGAGCAAATTAACATATTAAAATAATATCTGAAAGATCATGTGAAACTAAAGAATGGAGTCATGAAGCTGATTCAGCTTTGCCATCACAGGAATAAACAAATTACATTACATATTCATAACAGTACACTTTTTGTCCTCTAGGCCGAGCTAATGAGTGGTCTTATTGAGTTTTGCGTGGAGTTGCGCTCTGTTGGCGAGTCCGCAGCAACAGGTACTGACGGTGAAGTCACACCTTCTCAAGAACCTTCGGGTCGGGAAACCAATGAGAAAACCAGAGAGCGACGGCAGGGGAAACTGCGCAGACAGAACAGCGTAGTCTGTAGCCGAGTCCATTCACTCAACACCATCAGCTATGTTGATGATGGTAAGAGACTAAAATTGCATTGGTGCGATGGATGCACTTGGTATTCAGTTGTTTAATTATTATTTAATTTACCTGCATTGTTTCAGGCAAAGAGATTAAACGTCTGAAGCCCAAAAGAGCTGCTTCTTTCTTCACGCGACAGGCCCAGCCTCCCACTTACTCGGCTGTTCAGGTGACTGAAAGTTTGGAGCAAGGGTGACCCCCGGCTTCAACACCGCCCTCTTCTGCCTGGTGACCAAAACAACATCTGTTTATTTAGATCCTCAGAGAGACTGCAAAACCATCTGAATGGACAGATCGGACCAAGATCACAGACTGAAGAGCTAAGCCAGTATTTATAGATAATTTGTGCATTATGTCATAGGTCTAAGCTTTCTATTTTGGCTGTTAAATGAATGTGAAATTTGCTTCAATTATGCTGTTCTGTTAAACTACGGTAACAAATATATTTTGGTGCAAATGCAGGACTATGAGACACGATCCGAAAGCTCTGTTTAGGTCACTCTTCTGAATGTAGATTCTACTATGCAACCATCAAACCAAACTACATCCCAGTGGCTGTAAATCAAGAGTACAGTAGTACAACAATGTAATCCATGCCACTAATACTGCTCAAACTAGACCTGCTGCACCAAAGCAAACAGTCAATGCCTCTAGCATAGGACAACTGCTCCTATACACAAAACCAGGGCTGCAGTCTGTGGAAAAGCATTGCAAAGACAGCATAGACTGAGATTATGACATTCTACTTGTGTACTGAATGTGTGCATTGTTTTTGTGCTCTGTTTAGTACAGGGCTCATTTGCATATAGCGACTTCTGCTTTATAACAAGATGGTTGTTCAAATTAATTTAATTTTTTTTTGTTCTGTTGAGACCAAACATAAATCATGACTCTACACATGAGTGCTGTTAATTATAGTAGTGGTCCCACTACCTTGTTTCTCTGGAGAATCATGTCTTTCTGATTGTGTGCATGGAATGCACTGCTGAAAACAATCCAGGTCATATGTGATCATAATCTGCATTTGTAAAGCAGAGAGAACTTTAATACATCAAAGGTGCTTGGGGATCAGTTGGTGATGATGTGTCTGCTGTTTCTATTTCTATCTAGTGAACGTATGAAACCCTAAGCATTGTACGGTATATCCAGCCTTTTAGAGATGGAATGTACATAACTATATAAAATGCATATGATTTTTTTTTTTTAACAATAGTTGTAGCAGCACGGAGGCCTACATTATTTGTTTGTCTAAGACAGTTACAAAAAAAATTCAAAGGAAGTTGTTCAATTTGGTAACAGCCAGCATTATGCTAATTGTCAGCTGTTTTTGTTTATTCGATCATAACCTCTGATGCTTAATGTCCAGTTATGTCCCTGTGGCATCATTACAACCAATTTGAGACTTTTACTGATTGTCTGAATTTAGAAGAAATACTAAATGAATGAATTTGTTTTTAAGCAAGTGATTTAATTGTTCTTAAACATTCAAGTACCTATCAAATCTTAATGTCAAGCCCTACAGGTTACCAAACACACTTCTGTATTTATCAATGCATTACATCTGTAGTCTTAAATTGATTTTATGGTGTGCATGTTTCTGTGAATGTTTCTATATCTGCTTTCTCTGTCACATTTAATGTTGCAAATCGATCATTACACCCACTGCATTTCTTTTTATGCAAAACACTCATCGTCAAGATGTTAATCCTAAAATGCATGTTTCCAGATTTTCTGTACTGTTGTCTTCTATTACTTTTTTTTTTTTATTCTAAAGCTAATCCAATATATATATATTTCAGTCTGAACATCTGTCAACCACATGTGTACCTACTAACTGTGCTGTAGATAGTCACATCTTTGTATCGAAATATTGAATCTGTCAATACTAATTTAAAGTGCCTTTTTTACATTCACATTAAATCTGTTGCTATAGTTTTGCTGTCATATGTCCCTTGAAATTATATCTCCACTGTCTGTTGTTTGTGAGGTTTTATACACAAATTTCACTACCAAAATTGTGTGACTGTATAAATTAACTGAAACCATTTATATGCATTTTTAATCCCGCTTTGTACTAACTTCTGGCATACCTATCAGTAAATCATTTTCTGTATAATGGATTTTTTATTGATGATTTATTTAAACGAACTATGCTTGCAATAAGGTCTTTGATGTGTTTAACAGAATTACATCATGAGAAGAAAAAGAAGGCATGAAATAAATGTAACAAACTAAATATTGTCTATATTTTCATGTGTGGAAGTAGTAACAAGCGTGCAGTTGTTGTTGTTTTAAGCATTTAACGTTTATTTTATTCTGTCCACAATAGCTATTTTGTCCCAAGTTAAATTATTTACATGTTTGTTGTTATTATATAAAATAGTATTTTATCATTAAATACGTACAGTATAATTCGTGCCCGACTCTTATTTTGAAATACAGTCTACATTAGCGCCATTTTGGATCAGAGCAGCAGTGCAGTCCCAACAACAAACTGAGTTGGCTCTTGCGACAGTTTTGTTGACATCTGTCATTCATTCATGAAGTAAAGTCCTTCTCGCTCTGACATTAGGCTATAGTTGAACTTTAGAGGAAATGAGTTCAGATACAACCCCACCGGATTCGGACCCGAAGGGGCAGCGACGGGTTCATAATATGCTGAAGCTCTATTACGGCCTGAATGAGGAAGGAAAAGTCGCAGATCAAGCCGAGTCTCTGGATCCGTGTGATATCAACGGACTGCATTTCGACCCAGATGTTTATTTAAATAAGGTAACGTAGTGTGACGAATAGTAAGTGTTTATTGTTTATATAGGGGTAAGTTACACATTTGTTAGGCGTGTGACAAAGAATATGCTATTAGCAGTATGTTATCATGCATTTTATTCCTCAAATTATCCCCCACAGATACCCGTGTTTGACTGTGTTTTTATGCTAGAATGCTAAAAGGTGGTTTGTGTTTCAGTTGAGGAAGGAGTGTTCTCTGGGTGAGCTGATGGATCACGAGAGCTGCATGGTGAAACAGATCAGATCTCTGGACAGTGACATGCAAACCCTGGTTTATGAAAATTACAATAAGTTCATCTCAGCCACAGGTTAGTGAATAGATTTTACTATTGAAGTCACCATGCACTCATAAATGACTCTTCTTATTTTTGTGGAATATTGCAGATAAATGGTTTATCTGTGCATATAATTTTAAATTCACAAGCTTTAATCAAACCATTAACTTCATCTCCCTCTTACAATGACATCTCTTCTCTAATGAAGTGAAAAGTCGCAGCAGGAGGTCGGGAAGATTCATAGGTTTCAGTAAAGTAACTGTTGGGGGAGATCCCCACTGAATTTCACCACAGGCCTGTCGACTTGCAATCCATGTACAGCAGCAGCTGCAGTATTTCAAACACTAAAGCATCAGGACATTCTAAAACGCTTAACGTGCAAAATGTTTAAAGGGATATTACATCTCAAAAAGAAAATTTTGTGATTAATCACTTACCCCCATGTTGTTCCAAACCTGTCAAAGCTTTGTTCGTAATTCGGAACAAAATTTTAGATATTTTGGATGAAAACTGGGAGGCTCAGGGAGACTCCCAAGTAAATTACATTGTCAAGGTCCAGAAAAGTATGAAAAGCATAGTCAGAATAGTTCATCTGCCTTCAGTAGTTCAACCATAACATTATGAAGCGACGAAAACACTTTTTGTACATGAATAAAAGAAAAATACTTTTTTTACTAAACAATTCCTTTGTCAGCAGTCTCCTCTCTGTCTCCCCACATCACTCAAACTGCCTATGTGTTATCCAGGCCACAAGGATGTGCTGTTTTCTTTCTAATCAAAGCACAAATACATAGAAACATTGCATCCTTGTGGCACGGCTGACACAGATAACTTACCTGGAATCTATGGGACAGTCTCATGCCTCCCGGTTTTCATCCCAAATATTTTAAATTGTGTTCCAAAGACAAACAAAGCTCAATTTTGTGGTGGAGTATCCCTTTAATGTGTCCTAATAAACTAAGAAGGCAATATTAAAAGTTCAAATTTAGTATGCACCTACAGGCAAGCAGATGAGCCAGGAATATGAATGTGCTAAATCATTTATTGTTTTCTTTATAATAGTTTTCTGTTGCTCACATGAGATTTCAGCAGTTAGCAAACACACAATGAAAAATCAAATCAATTCCCAATGGGCAAAATCAGGTCACAGCTTTACATCGTGCAGGTTTCATAACCCTTCTCTGATTATATTCAAAGTTCATTTGTCTCTGCACAGACACTATCAGAAAAATGAAGAACGATTTCAAGAAGATGGAAGATGAAATGGACTGTTTGTCTGCGAACATGACTGCCATCACAGAGTTTAGTGCCCGCATTAGTGGGACGTTGCAGGACCAGCATGCACAGATCACTAAGCTATCAGGTATGAATGTCAGTGTGATATAAATGGATCACAGTATTAATAAATTACTAATTCATCTTACAGGCTTGAGTTGGTAATATAACAATCATTGTGACTTCAAACCACATGTCTGCTTATACATAAGCAATGCATTTTTCTTCTTCTGTGTAGGTGTTCACACTCTCCTCCGTAAGCTCCAGTTCCTGTTTGAGCTGCCAGCAAGACTCAATAAGTGTCTGGAGCTGCAGGCCTATGCCCAGGCAGTGAGCGCCCACCGGAGGGCACGCTGTGTACTGCAGCAGTATAGTCACATGCCCTCTTTCAGGGGCATCCAAGATGACTGCCATGTCATTATGGAGCAGCTCGCTCAACAGCTGCGGCAGAAATTCAGGTCCGTGCTTTCTCGGATGTCATGGGATATTTCTATTACTTTACATCGAATCTAAATCTAATCTAAACATTTGATTTTATATTTAGTTTAACTGCTAATTAAATAATTGATGTGAGTCCATAAATTCAAAACGCGCCCCATAAAATCGAATCTAACGTTCTTTATTAATTCATATTTGCTTGCAGGGATGGGGGTTCAAGTGCTAAAGACCTTTCTGAATGTGTTGAGCTTCTTCTGCAGTTAGACGAACCAGCGGAGGAGCTCTGTGACAAATTCCTCAGCCATGCCCAGTCTAGGTTGGAGGTGGATCTCCAGGGACTGGAGGCGGAGCTTAAAGACTCTGCGGTCTCTGATACTGGTAGAGGCTCGGTCCAAAAAACAAGCCCTGGATCAAATCCCGTATCTCCTTCTAGTTCCTCTGTGAATAATCCGTTCCTCTCTCCTACTGCCGGAACAGACATCCTTGAGTTCATAGATCGCGGGTGTAATGAGTTTGTCAGCAGCCTCTGTTTAGTCATTGCCTCCTATCAAGAATTGTTCATCAACCGTCCACAGGAAGGCGAGTTCGCTTCAAAGAACATCCCAGAGATGGCTAATGGCAAGCTGCATGTGTTTGTGGACACCCTGGCTGCTAGATACTTCTCTCTAGTGGAGAGGAGGATACAGGAAGAGAAGGGAGTGAGTGATAACTCTCTGTTAGTGAGAGCCCTGGATCGATTTCATCGCAGATTACAGGCCATATCCAAACTACTTCCGGGGTCGGCAGTGCCTAGCCACGGAACTGAGATTGTGGTGCGGGCAGCAAGAGAGAGAATCAAACAGTACCTGTCCGCCTTACAAACCTTCTACCATGACAGCCTTACTGATGTAAGACAGGCTTTGGCTGCACCTCGTCTAGCAGTGGGAGGGGCCAGTGCATCAGGAGGCGGGGCTTCAAGTAAAGATGACACACCTAGTCTGCCAGAACTGCTGGCGTCCTTATCAAACTTTATTCTGAATCAGCTAAAGTCTGTATTAGCGTCAGTGCATCTCTTCACAGCAAAGGACATCACATTCTCCAACAAGCCTTATTTCAAGGTACAGAATAAAGTCTATAAATGTAAGTTTTATATATAAGTACCAAGTATAGGACAATTTATTTACAGTAACCCTGGTATTCCTCACTTAGGAGTCACACTTGTGATTCTCAGCAGTTGAAACAGACCAAAGACAATAATTGGCACTTTTTTTTGTCAGTGAAATGCATGTTATATTTTGTTTCAATCATATATTTTTTTAATACTTAGTATTTTTGTATTTAGGGGTATTTCATGAAACTAGAGAATTTTCATCTATAAATTATGGACCATTTATTTGAAAATATATATTTTTAATTGAATTAAAATAATTTCAAAATTAGAACAACATTTTTAATTAATGCAGTGTTTAAAGCTGCGGTAGGGAACTTTTGATGCTCCAGCGGTTAATAAACAGAGCTGCTTGCATCTTGCGGAAGAACATCGTAGCCGGATCTACTTCCATCTGTTTAAGTCTATGAAGAATCACAAAGGAACTGATTTACTCCGCCGCGGTATCCCTGAAGCAATCTAAAATAGTCAGAATATAAACACTTATTATAGGTGCACCCTAGTGATTCAGGACAAGCTAAAAACACGGTTTGTAAAATGGATTCATGGTGTACTCGCTTATTATGTTCATTTTTCTACATTTTGAACACAAACAAAGTTACGGACCGCAGCTCTGATTGGTTGTTTTTTACCGGGAGCGATGGAGTTTCTGCAAATGGCAATAGGACCACTGGGAGGAGCCAGAGTAGCTTGGTTTTTTTCACAGATTATCTGTCTCTTATTCTACTGTCAGGACATAATGACAGGTTTAATAAATATGTAAAAAATATTTTTTTACAAAAGTTCCCTACAGCACCTTTAAGTTAAAAATGGAATGAAGGTATTTAAAAGTCCAAAGCATGGAAGGCAAGTTGGTGCCATCTGGTGGGTGCAATAAAGAAAATATAAGACATTTATAGAGAGAGAGCGTGGTGTATTACCTAAAGTATTTTCAGACTTAACTACCATTGTGTTTTACATTTGGATATATACTAACACACTTCATCTACAGCGATATCATTGACTTGATTGCAAATTAAAACAGACACTATTTCAACTGAACAGAGATGACATAACTGAATTCAATGATGAACTGCCTTTAACTATCATTTTGCATTATTGAGACACTGTTTTCCAAATGAATGTTGTTCAGTGCTTTGGCGCAATGTATTTTGTTTAAAGCACTACATAAATAAAGGTGATTGACATTATCAAAGACTGTAAAGAAATGGGAAACAAATAAATATATTTAAAATTCAAAACAGAAAAAAATTCAGGCTAAAATGACCAAAAATGTTCCCACATTTTCTCGTTTTTCTAATCCCTGTCTCATATTTTTCTCTCAGGGTGAGTTTTGCAGTCAAGGTGTGCGTGAGGGTCTGGTGGTAAGCTTTATCAAGTTCATTTGCCAGTCTTCTCGTCAGTACTGTGAGAGCACGGGTGACAGAGGAGGATCCACCCCTCCTGCTCTGCTTCTGTTGCTCTCTCGTCTCTGTCTGGACTATGAGACCTCCACCATCTCCTACATCCTCACACTCACAGATGAACAGTTTCTTGTACAGGTATTCCATATCCATTATATTTGTTCAAAAACAAACTCTAAATACATTATTCATACTGACCTTTCCTCTCTAAACAGCACCACACTCCAGTCACTCCAGTTACAGCGCTTTGTGCAGAGGCCAGAGAAGCTGCCCAGAAATTATTGAACCACTATGTGAAGGTAACTAAGAGAAAAGATTCAGCTCTTGTATTCTGGGATATGATTGCTGTTGGACAACATTTTGCTAATCAGGTTTTGTTTGGATCCAGGTTCAGGGATTAATCATCAGTCAGATGTTGAGGAAGAGCGTGGAAACAAGAGACTGGGTGAACACCATTGAACCTAGAAATGTCCGAGCTGTAATGAAGAGGGTAGTGGAAGATACCACCTCTATTGATGTACAGGTGATGGAGTGAACATTTCTTCATGTTTCATATACAAAAAAGATTCAAGATATGTAACCTACAATTTGAATCCATGCAAAAAAAGATGCATATCAACTCTTAACCATTTGTATAAGGCAGTTGTAATGTTTTTTGCCTCCTTATGTGTTAACTAGGTGGGACTGCTTTATGAGGAAGGAGTAAGGAAAGCCCACAGCAGTGACTCCAGCAAACGCACCTTCTCTGTGTACAGCAGCTCAAGACAGCAGATCCGCTACGCACCAAGCTATACTCCAAGGTGCACAATCACTTCATAAATTTTGCTGACTTTAAATGAGAATTTCTTATGACTTGCATTGGAAAATGTGATCTGCGCCAACCATTTTCCCTAAATTTGTAATCAGAATTGTTTCAGAATCTGTTGTTAGTTTTAGGGCCTCCCTGCATTTTTCAGTCTAAATATAATATATAAAATATAGTTTTAATGTTGAAAACATATGATTAATAATTAATATTCATATTATATGAATATATTATTATTAAATATTTTAAGTTTATTTTTGCAATAATATATTTATTTTTTTATTTTGATTATTATTTGTTATTATCATTATTATTACTATTATATAGTCATGTTTTCCTTCTTGTTTTCTTTAGCTGATCACATTTTTGGGTTCTGTAAAGGTATAATGGAATATACATAATAACGCAGAGGATACGGTTTATAATTGTTTATATGTTTTTGTTCCAGTGCACCAATGGACACAAACTTGCTCAGTAACATTCACAAGCTATTTTCTGAGAGGATCGATATCTTTAGCCCTGTGGAGTTCAACAAGGTAGAAAACAAAACGTTGTTAGCTAACTCTTGTTACTGTCATTAAACTAACGGACTGATGCAGATTTTAATATTTATGTTTTTTCAGACTGTATGACCAGTTTTCTGTCTTATCCTAGGTCTCTGTGCTAACTGGCATCATTAAGATAAGTCTGAAGACATTCCTTGAATGTGTTCGTCTCCGTACGTTTGGCAGATATGGACTGCAGCAAATCCAGGTGGACTGCCACTATTTGCAGATGTACCTGTGGCGGTTTGTGTCTGATGAAAACCTAGTGCACTTCCTTTTGGATGAGATTGTGGGTAGTGCTGCCCATCGTTGCCTGGACCCGTCTCCAATGGAGCAAAGTGTCATTGAGGTCATCTGTGAAAGGGGTTAGCGTGGGTGGTTTTACTTGAATAGGCAAACAAGTTTGCACATAACTGAAACTGAACTCAACTTGTGGATAATACTAGTGCTTATATTTGCAGTTATATTCCATGTAACTGATGGAGTATCAATTTCAGTTGTCAAATTAATATAAAGCTGGAGACCTCTGATTTAAACCTGTTAAAGATGGATTGAAATAAAATAAAAAAAATTAAAACCTTCATTTGATTAAAGGCTAGGATTGTGTGGATGTTGGGTGCTAAAAGCTGAAATATTGCTTTCTCTTGTCAAAGTCCTAAAATGAACACAACAAACTATGAATTGAAACGATAACCTATTTATTTCATAACTCTAATCAGTGTATATTTAAAGATGATCTGTTTATCAAAACAAATCAGCATGTTTGGTATGTGTCTTTTATGGTTTATTTCTGTATTCGTTGACTGTGAAGACTGTTCAATCTGCACAACTGGATAGTATGTATTTAATAAACGTAATGTACAAAAAAAAACTGCGGTCAAGTTTCTTGGGAAGAAAAAAATGCAACCTTGCCTCTGAATCATAGACAGTAAAAGCTCTGAATGCATTGTAATATGAAGCCAGAACAGAAGCCTTTGCCATTGGTCAGGAAAACATTAGGGGCGGGGTTTCAGGCGCTCGTCTGTGATTCTGATTGGTTCACTGGTTGTCTCTCCCCACTCTTGTGATTGCAGTAGTACGCGCTGATTGGTCAGATGCAGTAAAGGCTAACAGCGTGTTCTGAGTGCAGGCGTCACCTTCTCTCAGGCATTATCAGTGATAATGAGCGGTTTCCATACAATGTAACAGTAGGTTTGTGGGAAACAGAGGTAAGAGAAAAATACCCTATATGTATACATTAATATGTTACTAAAGTGTTATTTGGTTGATTAGATGAAGTCTGAAAAAAATCATAACGTTACAAACGCATATCATACACAGCTACTGTAATTAACAAATGCATTGTAATTTACATGTATTCTTTTAGCAGACGTATGATAGACTAATTTAAATGATAGACTATTCTTGTATACTAAAAACATATTTTGTCAACCATGCTAAGTGCTCATTTTTTTCCCAAATAGGTAAAATGAAGCCTAACAAGAAAAAAGCAAGGAATTCAGATGAAAGGGAATTTGGAGGTGCTCTTGGTGAGCTACTATTTGTTTCATGTATGCATATGTTTGTGTATGTGTAATGGTATGTAGCTACGGTGCCAAACTAGAGTTCATTTGTCCCCTTCATCTGTCCAGGTGCCACCTGCATCCCTGTGTTCCTGCCTCTGACAGTTCTGTACCTGCTGAGTGTGTGTCGGTCTCCAGCAGCCAGTGTCCTGCAGTGGCCTCCTCCTTTAACCCCCGCTGCACACTTATGGGACCCTTTGGCCGCAGTTCTGATTGGAGGTTGGCTCGCCCTGCAGAGTTTTCTCTATCTACTGCCCATAGGGAAGGTGGGATAGTGAATCAATTGTTTCTTTGAAATACAAATTAATTTCTATTTAAGAGAGTGTCAAAATGTAACTATTAATTTGTTAACAGGTTTCTGAAGGACTGGTCCTCAGAGATGGATCCAGACTGAAATATCCTATTAATGGTAATATACGATGTCTGCCTATTTGTAATGTTATACAAATAATGCTAATAATACATTTTATTGTCTTTGTGTGTTTGACAAATTAAACAGGATAGTTTTTCTTCAAAATAAATGTGATAGTCTTTCACCTCTTGTCCTTGGTTTTACCACCTATTACATACAAAGTAGAGTTCAAATTCCATTTGTCAGTAAACAATAGTTTCCCCTTATAAGCGTCAGTTCATTGAAGCTATAGCACTTTCATTATTCAAGAAAAATGTAAAGATGAAGTAAAAAAGTGTCTTAAGTGTCAATTTTTCAAAACTGAGATTTAAACATCTGAAAGCTGAATAAATAATTATTAGGATCTGACAATATTTGGCAGAGATACAACTATTTGAAAATCTGGAAACTGAGGGTGCAAAAAAATCTAAATACTGAGAAAATCACCATTTGAAGTTGTTCAAATTAATTCTTAGCAATGCATATAACTAATCAAAAATGTAGTTTTTATATATTTATGGTAGGAAATAAAAATATACCCCAGCGACTTAAAACTGGTTTTGTGGTCTATATATATATATATATATATGTCTGTGTGTGTGTGTGTGTGTATGTATGTATATTCATATTTAAATATGAATCCTCTTGAATTACCAGGATAAAATACATGCACACTACCATTCAAAATGTGGGGACTTGTAAGTTTTTTTTTTATTGTTTTTGAAGAAAGTCTCTTACTTTCACTAAGGCTGCATTTTGTTTAAAAATACAGTAAAAACAGTAATATTGTGAAATATTATTGCAATTTAAAATAACTGTTTTCTATTTCTGACACTAACCCTTTTAAACATTTTGAAAGGTAGTGTACTGTATATATATATGTGGGTTTATATTTGTAGATATGATTGTGACCAGAATTTTACAACTTTATTTCTTAGGTTTCCATGCTCTGAGCATTACTGCTGTCCTGTTGCTAGTATGTCTTTGGCTGGGAATGCCACTCGGGTATCTGTTTGAGCTGATTTTGCCTCTGGCTGTATGTGCCATTGGTGTGTCCTACCTGCTGTCTATGTACCTGTATATCCGCTCTTTCTGGGCACCTCAACATGCTTTATCACTTGGAGGAAACACAGGTGAGATTATTAGTCCTGATATTTATAAATTAGTGTGATTTTCTGATATTATCTTTCGTCTATGAGTAACATTTCCTCATTCATACAGACCTTTTTAAACTGTCACATTTTCCAGATGCTTCTACTTTCTGTCTCTTTGATGTACTTGTCAATGCAGTGACATTGTCATTTGTAGGAAATCCTCTGTATGACTTCTTCATGGGTCGAGAGCTCAACCCTCGCATTGGAGACTTTGACTTGAAATATTTCTGTGAACTAAGACCTGGTTTAATAGGCTGGGTAAGAGTCTCAAGAGATGTTTACATCCACATCTAAATATATGCATATAAATGTATCTGGTATTGTTGGTCTTCAGTGTCACCTGATCCTTCAGAAATCATTCTAATTGGCTGATTCCAAGAACAGTTTTTATTTGAAACACTGAACTATTTTTACCAGCTTTCTCTCTTTTTTCCAGGTGGTAATAAACCTGGGGATGTTAATGAAGGAAGTAGAGTTGAGAGGCTCTCCATCTCTTGCCATGCTGCTTGTCAATGGCTTCCAGCTCCTTTATGTGACGGATGCTCTGTGGAATGAAGTATGAGAAATCTAGTCTAGTCTGAAAATATATACATACATATATTTATATAGAAGTGTGCCAAACACACACAACATTATACTTTTCCATGTGTCTGCAGGAGGCTGTGCTTACTACTATGGACATTGTGCATGATGGATTTGGGTTCATGTTGGCATTTGGTGACCTGGCCTGGGTTCCCTTCACATATGGTCTTCAGGCGATGTTTCTGGTTGTGCACCCACAGTCACTTAGTACTCTCGGAGCAGCGGGGATCATTCTTCTAAATGGTAATCTACAGCCTGTTTTGCAGCAGTCTGAGTGTTTACCGTTTTCTAACTCTCCTCTTTTTCTAATCCTTCGCAGGAATTGGCTATTACATTTTCCGGAAGTCCAACTCTCAGAAAAATCAGTTCAGAAGAGACCCCACACATAAAAGTGTAGCACGTTAGTAATCACGTTACTTTTCATATGCTACCCGCTTCGAGTTTGTATTCAGTGGACATTGTTTTTGAAAAATGTATACATTGTAAATATCTAAAGTGAAGAAAAGGGAGAATTTCTTACTGAAGATTAAATTATGGCCTCCAGGTTAACATAAATGGTGAACTTTCTCGTTTTTCTTTTTCACTCTTAGACCTGGAAACTATCGCCACAGCAACAGGAAAGCGTCTGTTGGTATCAGGGTGGTGGGGGTTTGTCAGGCATCCAAATTACCTGGGGGACCTTCTCATGGCTCTGGCGTGGTCCCTACCTTGTGGTAAGTGAATTGATTTAACTGACTGTATGATATTGACAATACTGTGTCTCACTTATAATGTCATAATTATCACAGTAGCACTATTCATTCATGTGATATTGATTAACCATTTCTTATATTCTAAATATAAAAACAAGAACTCATACAAGGCCATAATTTTTTTTTTTTTAGGAATGTCACATATTTTGCCTTATTTCTATGTCATATATTTCACCATTCTGCTCATCCACCGAGAGGCCAGAGATGAGAAGCACTGCAGAGCCAAATACGGACTGGCCTGGGACACGTACTGCAGACGAGTGCCCTACAGAATAATCCCATACATTTATTAATGCAAACTGACATGATCTGAACGACCAACAGATTGATGGATATGTCGTCATCAGTGCAGAGAACTGGACACAACAAAATATACTGCATATATTGTTTTTATTTGCACCATAATATTGCATTCCAGTCATTCAAATGTTTTAAAATATGAAAAATATATTGTATTGTATTATTAAAAACATATTATTATCATCGGTGTTCAGTGCAATCTACAAGTGTGGACTATATAGCATTGAAAACATTTAAAGGCTAAAATTTCAAAAATAGACACAGATGCTTGTAATACAAATTATTTTATTTTAAATTATTACTTTTTATTTACAAATATATACAATAAAATCTCACTCAATCTCTTCTATCAATCCACCTTTACCTCTACTTTTTTCCCATCTCTTTTCCAAACATTTCTTCTCTCCCTCTAATGTCATCCTCTCCATCTCCCTTTTCTCATAGTCCGTCCACACACATCCCGCCAGACTCCTCAAAACTTTGGGATTCTCTTTCACCCACGACTGAAAAAACTCACACTTCTTTCCAGCTTGGAAATACGCCCGCCTCATCTGCTCGTCTTCCTTTGGAACAGAAGCCTTTGCTTTGCTCAAAGCTGTGCGCAGCTGGGACAAAGCTGACAGTGAATATCCAACAGCGTCCTCTCTGCTCTCTCCAGTCAGAATATGAGCCACCGCTTCCACAGCTCGAAGTGGAGCTAAAGGGTCCTCACGATCAAAGTATCCTCCTGCAGATACAGCTCTTATTCCTGCGTCAAGAGCCTCAGAGACAGAGTTGTAGACCCGTCCGGCACCCAAACCATCTGAAATGGAGAGCACTGCCTTACAGAACTCATGCAACATCTCTGAGATTTCTCCATTATAGAGACAAAGCGAGAAGGTGTATCCATAAAGAGCGTTGATCAGGTTGTACTGCACTAGAGGAGATGGGTTTGAAGATAGTGTGTGAAGAGGAGCAATTTTGGCACTTATTGGAGGGATTGAACTTCTCAGTGATTTGTCTGATTTCACTTTATTGCTACTAACTTTTTTGTCTTTTTCAACATTCATATCATGCATTTCTTCATCATTCTCAGACTCAAGTTCCTCGACTAGTGCTTTAGTATCTTTCTGATGCCGTTCCCACCAAGGGCTCCACAGGACAACCAGTCCACCAATACTACCTTCATTCACCAGTCTCTCAAATTTTTCCTTTTCCTGGGCTGATAACAACGACCAGAGTTCTTCTTCTGAAAGAGAGTCGATATCCAGGCCTGCAAACTTTTCAGCTAAATCAGCTTCCTCTTCATCACTCCCTACTTCAATATCTCTGAGTTCTGCTAGTATTTCTTGCACCTCGTGACTTTTTTCATCCCCACTAGATTGAATCTCTGCTAACTGAGAAAGCAGCTCCAAAGCATGAGTGTCTTTTTCGGTCACACTAGTTTCATCATCTCCCAAGTTCCTTAACAAATTCTCTATCCCTCCCTCGCTTTCTGCACTCTGTCTGAGCCGGAGCAGAATTTCCTGCATCTTGCTTTTCCCCTCCTCATCTGAGACACCTTGGGATTTCAGCTCCTGCAGCACAGACTCTTTGTAAAACTCCTCTGAGCATGAAGAGTGATTCTGGCTCCTGTAACAAGCCAGGCCGCAATATGGGATGTTACACCTTGGACAAGTGTAACAGGAGGGGTTGGATAAGCAAAGCCCGCATGGTTTGATTGATGATGCAGTAGTTCCACCCTCTGTTCCATTAGCAGGTGTCAGGAGAGGTTCATTAGTCCCTCTTATGGGAAGTGCAATCCCATCTTTGGTGGTAACTGATTCAGAATCTATTTCAGGCCAGTCGCTTAAGTATTCTTCCTCCTTTGCTGAACTATCAGTGAGTAATGAACGAACACACGCAGGGATCTTACGTCTAACAACGGGATCCATGAGCAGCTAATATACCGAGGACTGAATTAGTATAAAATTTCAGATCTGCAATTAAAAAAAACAGTTAATACAGTCTAATGTTAATACAATTCTAAATATTCACAAAAACATAGCAGATTTTAAATAAATTCTTACCTGAAAAAGAGTTTATGTGCGCGGACTTTATTTTCACACATGTAACAATATATAAAAATTAACTGATATTTTCATTAGCTTGTGTTTTCCATAGACAGTAAAAGAAATGGACACAGCGACCCCATTGGATTCAACTGAGAAAAATAAAGTCAATAAGAAGCACGCACTTTTCTAATATGCTTTCATACCGAAGCGTCACGTTAGAATGACGTTGGTCGTCGCAACATGATGACGTATTCGTGCCCTTGCTCTTCAAGCGTCAAGACTACGCAATATTTGCGCATGATAGATGGATAGATAGATAGATAGATAGATAGATAGATAGATAGATAGATAGATAGATAGATAGATAGATAGATTCAAATAAGTCTCACTTACAAAGGCTTTGTTGCTAAGAACGTATTTATTTAATTGAGTGCAACAGATACGGTCTCAATCCCTATGTCTTGGCTACTAGATTCAAGTCCCGCCCCCTCTTACTCTCTGAAAGGTTGTCAATCAACATATGTAAATTTCTAATCTCTGTGACAGCAAGAACTATCATGAGACCAGGTATTTTGAGTTTTCAAGACTGTTCTCTCACTTCTTTGAGAAAATGTACCTTTTGCTTCCACTGATCATTCTATGGTAAATTAAAATAGAGTTTTATTTATTTATTTACTTACATTTTGACCAAATTTCACAATCAAAAAATTGTTTTTGTTAACGGAAGTAATGCTGTACATAGACAGTATTAGGAACTCTTTGGCACGTTTTATTTTTGTAGCACTTGTTCTCTTTCTTTTTTTTTTTTTTTTACTGTTTTATTACCATATGCATAACTGTGTGATGTTTGCATTTAAACAAAAGTGCATGCATAATTAGATGCACAGATTTATATTAAGCCTTTTTTAAAAGACACAATTATTACAAATAGGATTTAGTGAACACCTTACATTTATTTGTTTCAATCCTAAGAAATAACAATAATACAATAACAAAACAGTGGTTACACTAATGATAATGATAATTTACAGTTTGTCCACTTTATGGAGGAGAGAACATTCTTATTCATTTCCTCTCAGCCTTTGTATTGCAGTTCAGTTCAGTTCATTGGCTGTGCCCACATCAGAATTTAAAAGCCCTTCTTCAGTAGCCACTCCTTCAGCTCTTTATCAAACTGCCCTTTAATTCTGATGGTCCCAGTTACTTCATTGACCTGTGTTGGAGGCTCTTTGCCTGTAAGCCCCCGCAGGAATTCCTTAACATCCTTATTCAGGGCCTGGAAATAATTGACAAAATGCAATTAGCATCTAATCAAAAGTGCAATAAGCAGTAAGTACAGACTATACAAGATCTACAAAATGTTAATAAAAGAATTGGACTAATATATTACACTGTGCTTCTAAAAAGATCTGTTCATTACACTGACCCATATTTCTCCCTCAACCTTTCTGAGCAGAGTGCTGTGCTGATTCCCATGCTTGATGTCTGAATATACAGGCACATTGTGCATTCGGGAGCGACGGATCATGTAAGGCAGTGAAGGTGGTGAAGCTATTATAATTAAGAACAAAAACAGAACTCCATGAATAAGAATCTCACAAAATGCTTTCCCAACTTCACAGATTTAACATCAAGCTAAACATCCTTCTTTATAGCGAAGACATCAATAGTATAATACACATTCCCATGTAAGGTAAAAACAAAAGTGTGTTTACCTGATGCTGGGATCCATCCTGACGGTGCAGGACCATCATGTTCAGGTGGAGTTGGGATTCGTGAAGGAGGAATAAGTCTCTCCACAAACCTGAACTCCTCTCTGGATTCAATGAAGCCCCGTGATCCTTCAGCAGGGTTGCTTTCTGTCTAAAATTAAACAAAACCGAATGTCAAACAAGAATGACTGTTTGTTGCTTGTAACATGTCAAGAACAAATCATCCAATGCAAATGTGACAGCTGATGCACCCTGGATAAATTACACGGTAAAACGGGTTGTAATACTAACTCTTAAGCAAGCTCCAGTACTCAGTGAACGTGTGGCTGGATTAGAAGCTCTGTAAACAGCTCTCGCAACACGGCAGACTGTCAGAGACATGCTTCTGATGGAGGCAGACATTTCTCTTCCCTTGGAGAAACGGGAAGGACAGCGGGATGTGACGTCATGGGGTTGAATGGAAAAACTTTACGGACAAAACGAAGGGAAATGCAGAATAATTACTTATTGAAATAATAATTTCAGAATAAAACTTTATATTTATAAAATGTTATTTGGACTTTTTTGACTATGTATTAAGAAATTGATACGTAATATTACAATAAAAAAAATGCTGTCCATAGGACTTTTATGTGGCTTTAATAAAGTGAGCATGCGCACTGCGCAGGCCTTTAGGTTTTTAGATTTGATGTCGACGTCGTGTGTTTGGCGTTCATAATTATTAACAGCGATAAAGGTAAGTGCTTTTAATAAACATATTGTCTATATTGCGCGGTTTGTATTGATTTAGTCAAACTGATTACATATTTTAATTCTCCGTTTTTATGAAGACCGAACATAATGCAGCTGTTCGTTCGTGGCCAGACTTTGCACCCTGTTCATCTGAATGGCTCAGAGACTGTTGCCCATATCAAGGTTTGTTTTTTGTTTGTTATTCTGATAGCCCGCATCTTTATTTATAGTTAATTTAGAATCTTGAATGCGAAAACTAAAGAATTTAAATTGTTAATAACTACTTGTTTTTCAGGCTCAGGTCGAAGCCTTGGAGGGTCTGGCCTGTGATGAGCAGGTGATTTCTTTCTGTGGCGTTCCTCTGGAGGATGAGACACTGATTTGTCAGTCTGGGATTGAGGAGTTCAACACTCTTGAGGTCTCATCGAGACTGTTAGGAGGTAAAGATCAACTTTAATGCATTCTACCTGTGACTATTTATCACGCCACTGTTGTAGAAGATGGAGTGTCTGATGAATTACATTTGTTGTAAACTTCTTTTGTGCTGAAAATAGAAGCAACTATAAATATTTATATTTGAGTAACTGGCTACCTTATGCATTATCTTAGTTTGGATGTTTTCATAAACATAACCTTTGGTTTCCACCCAAAGGCAAAGTCCACGGTTCCCTGGCAAGAGCAGGCAAAGTCAGAGGACAAACTCCCAAGGTGAGATGCGTGTCAACGATGTTCATATCACATAATATTTTTAAAAAAAATCATGATTTTGGGCATGCACTGGTTTACTGATATTGATCATTTCAGGTGGACAAGCAAGAGAAGAAAAAGAAAAAGACTGGCAGGGCAAAGAGAAGAATTCAGTACAATCGGCGCTTTGTAAATGTTGTCCCTACGTTTGGCAAAAAGAAAGGGCCAAATGCCAACTCATAATTTGCTTTTCAAAATGACTGTCAATATTCACTGCATTCTTTGGCTGACCAGTAGGACATTGCTGATGGGGGACACTGAATCACTTGGGTGAAAAAAAGAGGTTTTGTAAGTTGCAAATAAAAACATTTAATGAAATATGATTGAATCATGTGTCATTACATTTCTCACAGTTGTATGTCTTTGATAACACCGCTAGTGTGGTTTTGATGATTCATTCAAAAGTCCATGTCAATAGGAATACCAAACGCTGTGCTATTCTTGTCGCCTTGCCCACTGGATCAAAGATCACCATGAGCCCCCAGGCAGCCGAACCTAGGGAAAGGGTAGATAAGAGTCAGATCTGATTTCATGTCTCATAACACAGTGCATGGATGAGTTCACCTGCAGCAAACCACTGTGCCCATAGATGCGGGTCCATCTAGATGCATTACTTCCTGCCCTTGCATGCCCACAGACGCCCCTGAAACCAGCAGCCCTCTCCTGAGAGGTCTTGGCAGCTTTTTTTTTTAACAAGTGACATGATCTGTTTTCCAAATAATTTGGTAATATTATAAATGTCTATACAGAGAACTATCCACAAACTCCATTGTTATAAGTGAATTAGGGCTCAGTGGGAGAAATAGCAGGGGTGCGGCTAGCAATTTTGGGCCCAATGAAAGAATATGAGGTTGAACCCCCTACCACACCAAACATACACCATAATGCCTAAAGTACTGGGACCCCCCTTCTAATGAACAGGTTTGACTACTTCAGTAATGTCCACATGTACCTTTACAAATCCTAATCATGTAATGATTTTCTAGGGAATTGTGCACTGCTAAGTTTATACCAGTAGTTTGAACAGAACCCTTTATCACAACAATGCCTCTGTGTATAAGGTTAGGTAAAAAAAAAAGATATTCAGTCAATGTGAAAGAACTTGATCAGCTGTTTGGATTTTCATTCTGACGGCACCCTTTCACTGCAGAGGATCCAGTGGCGAGCAAGTGAAGTAATGTCAATTTCTCCAAATCGGTTCTAATGAAAAAAACTAATTTATGTACTGTACGTCATGGATAGCCTCCATTTTTTAATTACTTGATGAACAATATGAAGTTAAGTTAGGATAACTGAAGTTCGGGAGCAGGGCCACGCCTCAAACAATCACCTGACTTCCAAACCTCCATATATACCGGGACACCTCATACCGCTCTGCTAGTCTCGTTCTCTCGAACCACCCTTCCCTCCCTTTCTCATCCATTCAGCCAACCTTATCCCATATTATATTTCTATCAGGTTGTATCAGGGGGTCCTTATTGTCTGGCCTAAATATACGCTAGAGACGGTAACCCCACCCTGAGTCTCCCTGAGCCATCAATTCAAGATGCCCTGATCAACCTGACCATCATCCCATTCCCTCGACCCCTTCATCCTCTTTCTACTCTTCCCCAGTTGTATAGCTGGTTTGTGGCATGGTTCTAGCTAGTGAATTCTTTAAATGTTGATATAGTGAAGAAGGTTGAGAACTCTGACACAGGACAGGCAAAAATCTACAGTTTATTGGAGTTTTGTGGATTCACGCATTTATCCAGCTACTTTTCATGCTAAGTTATCTGTACATTAGATAATCTAATGGTTCTCACCAAAAAAATATCTAAAGCTTTAATAAAGGGTCACTGGTGTCACAATGAAATGTAAAATGGGTCAAGTATTAATAATTGACTATATAACAGATCATCACTTAAACACAAATTAAGTGATGATCTGTAAAAACTGCTTTTTTTAAACACAACCGGCCATAAAACAGCTGAACTTAATTATACTGTCCACCAGATGGCTCTGACATACTATTTGGTCTTAATGTAGCTGTTCTAGTGTGTGTGTGTGTGTGTGTGTGTGTGTGTGTGTGTCTGACTCAGTGAAGGCTAGGTGGGTGTGCAGAAAGCACATAAGTGCAGATAATGTGTGTCCATCAGAGTCAAGGTGCAAAATAGATAGCTGTAACTGAAAGTATACATTAGTGTCCCTTTAAGCGACATTTTCTCAGCCTGAGCACATGTAGAGCTTTGTTCATCCCTTATAAAACATTACCATGGTAACCCTAGTTTCTGCATAAACACCACTGTTGCTACAGATAGGGATACTACAGCGGAGCTAAAATAACTTGCTATTATCCATAACTGCCACAAAGTAGACACAATCACACAATGATTCTAAAAATCTCTTATAACGAAGAAGATGTCATATTAATTTATTATGGTTTTACAGCAAAACCAGTCAGTGTTTAATTGGAAATTGTGGTATGAAAACAGAAATGGATTACATCCAGTACATCATAACAGTCTAAAGGGATTCCCTTTAAGAAATGACTTTGCTGATAGTTTTAAATTAATACTATTTATTAGAGGTGTAATGGTAACCAAAAAAGATGGTTCTCTACCTACCTTGGTTTTTAAGCCATGGTGTGGTATTTTTTCAGTACAGCAGGGAGAAAAAGAGACTCTACCTCTGGTTTTAAATAACAAATCTGGCATTACTGGCATGGCTGCAAAGCATTTACATCAGCACAAGTAGTTGTGTTGCAGTTTATGGTGCTTCCTCTTTGGGGTACAAAATATTTGAGCAAAAATTATATTTTAGTCAGAATTATGCTATTAAATAATTCTAGATAGATTTTGCAGCCTTTACTCTCTCATCACAGACACATGCAGGATTTTCAGGCAGATGTTGAACTTGTGAGCACAAATTCCTTCACCCTTCCTTCTCTGATTTCCAGACGCGCTTCACCTCTATCCGATATTTCTTCTGGCTGCGTTATTGCTTGAATATTTAATCGTTTCCTGCCTCTCGCACCCCCACACCCCCTCCTAATCACTCAGTCTATAATGACAGACACCTCTCAAGCCCCTGGCTGCCTTTCCTCTCTGATTGCTACAGTAACACTTGAGTCCTGCTTCTGTTGCCATGACACCCGTTTTTCCCGAAGGTGCACTGCTGATGACTGAAGGATGTTCGTGTCTGTGTGTATGTAAACTGTGTGCAGCGGTATGCGTGATATGTGTGTGTCTGTGCATTTTAAGACGTAGTGTGCCCTGGTCTGCTCTATTCTATAGTTTGTTATTTATTCAGTCCTTTCCTAATAACAGCGTTTAACAGTCCTCAACACCTGTGTGGTCCTGTGTGGGATTTCACAGCAGTGCGTCCAGTATGAATGCTAATCATGGCTCTGATGGCGTTGGCAACTAGAGCCCACTGACAGTCCTCTGCAGAATTTCCAACACTAATTCACACTTACAATTTGCGTATGTGTTGTTGTACATAAATCATCTGTGGAAAGAGGAAACGTGTGAGTGTGTGTGTTTAGATACTTGACTGTTTGTACTTCCCAAATGCAGAGAATGTCAGTTCTAATCGCATTATTAGTAAAACAATGTAAAACAGGTGCATATGTGCATAAACTTCTGCTTTATGCAAAAATGACCTTTCCAACTTGAGCTTAAATAGGAACACTGAGTGCTGTTTATAGTCTATTTATTCTGACTAGTGTATACTAACCATATAACATAAATTAAAGCTAATGAATTAAAAGGTTTTTTTTAATCAGTAATTTGTGTTTCAGTATGGTTCTGTAAAGAATGGCAAAAGGCTTTCTGGGATACTCGATTCTGATTGGTCAATCACACGTTTGCTGTCAAAAAAAAAGTTTACGTACTGACTTCTTAAATAAAGACTTATAGTATAAACTATATAAAACATGCTAATAAATTGAAAATGTTGCAGGTAAGCAAAGCAGTATGCTTCTGAGAGTAATTTTGCATGGTTTTAGTAGGGTGCTTTATTGTAAGTTAAACATCTTATGAAATAATCAATTCTGATTGGTCAATCACAGCACAATGACCGCTAAATAAATGGAAATAAAATGCATATCACTATGCATTGTAATTTTAATTATTATTGAAAATCTATTTTAATGTATTTATTCATATATATAATATAGTATATGTGTGTGGATGGATGTATTATCACACACTGAATTCTCCCTGTTCACTAAGTCCTATCTCAGGTGACATTTATTTCTAGTGTCCAAGGCATCTCTAAACTATCTTTATTCTTTCAACCGAATTTATCATTCTAACTTTTAGTTCTCACACACTGTTCTAATTTGAAGCTCTTTTTAACCCTAACTTTAAACCTCATCTTAATTCTGATAAGGTTCACCGTACTGAGATTTGCACTGATGCATTATTCATATCTCCCACTGTGTTTCTTAATGTTCTGTCAGTCTTTTCATCATATTGTGGCAATGACTCTTCCGATTTTAGGGAGATGTTCTCATGCATTCAACAGCACCGACAGGCTTTCTAGACCAAATTATGCCATTTGCTGTTCATTCATCATTGACAAAAGGCATCTTAAGTGGTATAAAGAAAGGGTTAACTTGCTGATCCTACAACATTTCATTTCCTTCAGATGGAAAACCTTGGTGATTTGAAAAGCAGCTCTTCAAAAAGAGAACCATTTCTATACAAGTGTAGCTGTC